>NC_045770.1:15975093-16278123 GCF_008692025.1 Phocoena sinus
GCCCCTCCCCAGGAACAGGCTGTAGATTCTGGTTGACTCTTCCCCCCACCCCCCGGCCTGCCTCTCCTCCCGGCTGCCTGTCTTCTCAGGGGGCTCAGCCAGCTCCCCTTTGCCCTCTGGAGGTCGTTTCTGACATCTCAAGCCCCTAAAAGCTCTGGCAAAGGCTGTTTCCGTTTGCACGAGTGATGCCCTCCTCTGCCAGTGGCCTGCTTTCTTCCTTCTGGCATTCCCAGACCCCATGTGCGGACCATTGGGGGGCCCCAAGAGTGGAGGCTCCGGTCTAGGAATGTCCGTGCAGGGTCTGGTTTGGGAAAGGATGGGGAAAGCAGGGGTGTTGCTGGTGGGGAGTCCATGGAGATCAGAGAAGCTTCAAGAACTGCATGGAGCCCTTGGGGAAGTGTCGACCCACTTCCTCTGAACCGGACTCTGGAGTTGGGACGAGAATCTGGCTGAAGTTCCCGACATGAGACACAGGTGCCGTTTCTCTCGGGTGCTGTCGGGCCCTCTTTCCTATGAGCGGTTCCCCACCTCACTGGACTTAGAAGGGAAGTTCCGCTCACAGGGTGAGATGGTGAACTGGAGCAGGGGGTCAGTGGGTCTTGGGGCCCTGAGTTCCAAGCCCGGCTCTGCTACAAACTGCTGTGTGGCCTCGGTCAGGCCCCCTCACGTGTGAAATGGGGGAAGCAAAGATAGCGGGGTCCTTCCCTTCACTGGACTTCTACGGTGCTGGGAATTCTAGATCTGGGGGTGCTTCTTCACCCCTTGCCGTTTAGCTTGTGGAAAACAAAGAAAGCAGAGTCGCTGGCGGCCCTAGTGGGGCAGGGACTGCTTTGGGGAGCTCAGGCGGCTCCTAAATGCAGTAGAGAGTCCCCCGGAGAGGAGGGGTCACTCTCGATGTCCCTGGAGGGCTGAGAGATTAACTGGTATTCTCTTAGCCAAGCTTTGATGCCTCTTTTCAAAAGTACCAGAGGCTCATTTGCATGTAATTTGCATCCCATTTAAACACCAGCTCATTTAATGTTCAGAAACCACCGAGTTTTCTTCCAAGCCCCTGCTTCTTGCTCTCCCCAGGTTGTTTCTCTCCCTCTCCCTCCCTTTCTTGCATCCTGCCGCTGGTCTAGCTGGACAGGCTGGCCCGCTTGGGCTCGGTCTCATTGGGTGCAGCCCGGCCTGAGGAGCGCACTCATTGGCTGTGGGAGGGAGAGGAGCCAATGGGGAGAGGGCAGCGGACAGATCTCCAGCCGGGCTGGGGAGGGTTGGCTGCTCGCCTGCCCTCCAGGCCCTGACCCTTCCCGGCCCTCGGGCTCTCCAGAGCATCCCTCAGGTGTCTGGGCTTCTCAGGCTGCCGGCAGCAACAGAGAGAGGGGGAGGCGGGAAGCAGGCCAACTGTTAACTGATAATGGGTTTACTACACCCCGGGGAGGAAAAAGAAAACAAAGAATTGATAGTTTGTTTTATTTTGCCACCTGCGGGCTCCTGGGGAGGTCTGCTGGGGAAACCTTGCGTGGGAGCTGGCGAGAGCTTCTCTTCCAGGGGACACAAAGGCTGTAGATTTAACATTGTAGTAATACAGCAGGGAAGTTCCCCTGCCTCTCCCGCCTCCTTCCTCACCCTTGACTGGGCTCAAACCCAGCCCCACGGCAGACAAGGCTGTAAGGCAGGGTTTTAGGAAGGGCTAGAGGAGAGAAGCTGAGTGGCTCGCCCAATGCCATGCCCTGGTCAGAAGCCGAGCTGGGACTGGAAGCCGCCTCTCCTGACCCCCCCACTAGGCTTTTAGAAAACCTTCGGGTCTCCAAGAACTTAGAGACCTTATTCCAAGTCGGATTTGCTCGCTCACCTTGCCTGTCCTAAGTGAGGGAGGAGCTTATTAAGGAGAGATGACGTTAGTGACCTAGGCTGGCCCTCTCTCAGCCAGAGGGGGAGCCCACCGTCCCTTTACTCCCCCCTACCCTTCTGACATCATCTAACACCTGTCACCTGCCCTGTCTCTCCTCCAGAGCTTAGTGTAACTCTCATCTCCTCCCTGAAGCCTCCACCCAGGTCTTGGTCCTCCCTGACAATTTGACCCTTCAAGGTACACTTTCTAAAATCTTGTGTATTGTTCATCAGGGGCTGCAAGGTCAGGGAGCTTTATTATGCCCCCACTCCCGCCCCAGTGTAAACTCAGAGAGCGATGTTCTACAGCCCCCTCTCTTTCTCTGTCTGCCTGTCTCTCTCTCTCTCTCTCTCTCTCTCTCTCTCTCTCTCTCTCTCTCTCTCACACACACACACACACACACACACACACACACACACACACACACACACACACACAAAGGGCTCAAGCGAGGTCCTTTACAGCCCCTGTCTGACTGGCCAAGGTGCCGCAGTTTCTATGCATCCGAAATGAGGGGATGTGAGAACATTAGGCTCTCGTGATCTGTCCATTTCCGCAGGGAGCTGAGCCTCTGCCCTGAGGATGGTTTGGTTTCCTGCCTGTTCAGGAACTGGGATTGGGGGAGGGGAGGCTGGGGCCGAAGGGAGCCTGGCAGAGCCCCAGACTTGCGGGGGGGGTGGGGGGGTGGGGGGGGAGGGGCGGAGAAGCCTCCTCTGGGTTCCCTGGCACCGTGGGGCTGCGAGTGAGCGCTGTACCTGTGGAGCCGTGTGAGCAGCTGTCTGTTGGGCAGAGCTCATTACCAGCGATAATGTGAGCTGAGTGACATGGAAGATCTGTTCTCTCCCCCTGTTACACTTGTCGTTCGCTCTCTTCCTCTGGCAGGTGAGCTAAGGGGTTTGATTGCCTCTGTGTCGGATCCCTCCATAATAAGCAGGCCAACAAAACAATCGCTGCTCCGAGCACTTTGGCAGCAAGTCGCTTCCTAGCACCCTGGCAACAGGAAGCGGGCTAGTCCTGGGGTGGGGCGCTGGCTCCAGTGGAATTGCCCTTGCCCCTCCCCATCAAGGCTGCAGAAAATCCTTTATCCCAAGAACAAGGAGGATGCCCTTACACTCCGGCATTCTTGTAGTCAGAACAGCCATTGGAAATGACCTAAAACACTCTAGAGAGGCTGGGGGCAGAAAGCCCCTGCCTCTTCCTCAAGAGGGCTTGTGTACCCCTGGAGGGCTTCACAGAGAGAGGGCTGTAAGTTGTCTGGCTCATCCGTGATCTAGAGATTTTCAGAAGCATGGGAAGTTAGATCTGGAAGGGCCAGAGCTCCTGAGCTGGCCACCAGCACTGCCTGGGGGATGCCCTAATAATACAGAGCCTGACCCCACCCCAGAGCTTCAACTCACCTCTTGGAAGTGGGACCCAGAAATCTGTATTTTACCAATTCCACAGGTGATTTTGCTACATAGCTAGAATTAAACTGCTGATCTAGCCTTGTCCCTGTCTCCCCGTTACAGATGTAGAGAGTAAGGTGGAGTGTGACGGAGCAGGTCATTTCCAAGTGCTGGGGCACCTGCAGAATGGCTTCTGGGAAGGTGACTGATTGCTGTGCAGGTGACACTGACCACACAGAGAGCACCGGCCTGGGGGGACCGTGGAGAGTCGGAGCGCCATCCAGAGGTCCCCTCGTGGAAGGCTTACTGGAGGGCTGGGGGCACATGCCAGATGTAGCTGGGCACACGGGGTGCAGGTGGGTTGGAAACATATGTTGGGGACAACAGGCCCTAGAACAGGATCGACTGACCAAAGATGGGGTCTCGGATCCACTACGGGTTAATGCGACGCTTACTCCACGTGTTAAGGGAACAGAAGGGACTCTCCTAAGACAGGGCCGGGGCCCTGGCAGCACACGAGTCACAGCGTTTTGATCGGAAGCCAGCAGAGGAGAGGGGAAAGGTGGCTGAATAACAAAAGGCTTTCCTTCTCCAGGTGAGAAGAGGAACAGTGGCCCAGCCTGAGCTGGGGGTGTGGCATGGGAAAAGGAAGGGAAGGGAATGAGGCCAATAGGTGAGTGAGCGTGTTTGCAGAGTATGCAGTTCCGGGTGACACACACAAATCAGTTCCGGGTGACACACACACAAATCAGCCCTGCTCCCCAAAACCCTGGGCCCCTGACAGTTGCTGGGGGAAACTGGGGAAGGTTGGTCCTCACCTGTATTAATAATATTCCTTCATAATGACTATGCCGCCCTTGAATTGAAAGAAATACACAATCTCCCGTGGGGCAAACAGGGCCTTACCGAGCCCTCAGTGCCTTATCCTAAGCCAGCTGCCCCCTGTCCGGCGTCCTGTGTGAGACAGGCAGGATTCTAAGAATGACCCCCCAAGACCCCTAGTGACCCTCACCCTCACCTGTGAATGTGCTATCACTCCTGTGATTATGTCACAACACGGTTGACCTTAAGATAGGGAGGTGATTGGGGTGGACCTGATCTAATCAAACAATTCCTTTAAAACCAGAGCTCCTTCTGGATGGTGGTGGAAAGGAAAGTCAAGAGAAGCACAAGAAGGATTGATGAGTCATGCTGGCTCGAAGATGGAGGGGACCGTGGAGGAGGGATGTGGGCCCCTGTAGGAACAGAGAGCAGCCCTGGCTGATGGCCAGCAAGGGAGTTGGGACCTCAGTCCTACAACCACAGGAACTGAATTTGGCCAACCACCCGAAGGAACTTGCAAGTGAATTCTTCCCCAGAGCCTCTAGATAAGGGACAGGGCTGGTCAACACCTTGATTTCAGCTCTGTGAGATTCTGACCAGAGAACTCAACTGAGCCTGCCCAGACTTTTGACCTATAGGCTGTGAGATACTAGTAAATGGGTGTGCATTTAAGCTGCTAAATGTGTGGGAATTTGTTATCCAGCAATAGAAACTAATACACTGTCACTCGGCCTGGACTCCATTCTTCCTAGTTTCTGGCCTCACATGGCAGATAAAACCTGATTCCCCACCCCCCAGGTCAACTGGATGCCTGTCTTCTTCTTCAAATCTTTTAATCCCCCAGAGACTACCTACACCCAGAGTGAGTTCTGACCTGTGGGCTGAGGGTCAGTTTCCTCTAGTTCTCACCTCATTGTGGGAGCAGTGATGACAGATGTGTCTTGGATCTCATGAATAATCTAGCCTAGTGGTTCCCAACTTTTTCACCCCTACTAATGGTAAGAGTAGTAATACATACTGATTACAATAAAGAGACCTGATATTTAATGCATACTTCCCTGTGCCAGACGAGGAGCTAAGTGCTTTCTCTATATTATCTCATTTAATCCTCACACTAGTCCTAGGAGATGGATATTATTATGACTCCCATTTTGTAGATGAAGAAACTAAGGCTTAGAGAATTAAAAGACTAGTACCACTTACTGTTATAGGTGGTTGAACTAGGATCTGAATCTGAGCGTCTGGCTCCAGAGCCTGTGTTCTTAACAGCCACGTAATCTCTCCCTCCCTCTGCACCACGCACCCCGTATTTTTAAAGATTTTTGTCTACCAAACAAACTGCATTTATCAAGTAGTAATTTGTTTTCCCATTTTTTATTAATCAAAGCCATGTATGACTGCCAATCAGGGGCTCAGATTAGCGTGAGATTGGCAGTGTTATCACACTGAGTTGATACAATTCCAGCCAAAAGCAAAGAAATGATGTCTCAGTTAGCAGTCTGTGCAGTCTTATCTTTGGTATGTCATTTCTGCTAGGCATACAGAAATATTAAAAATAGCTCCTGAGCCCCCATTACTACCTGTGGGAACCTGTAAATGTCTGAGGACTGCAGATTGGGGCCACTGGTCTGGATCTTGCAGACCCTCCTTATCTGTTCTGCTTGGGCCTCTGTGTCTCTGCGACCTGTTCAGGTAGCTTTCCTCCACAGAGGGGGCTGTAGACACCCCTCTGCCCCCAAGCGCCACCGCTGCCAGGGACAGAGTGAACAGCATGGCACCCCCTCTGGTCCTCTAGGGCACACGTGCACACACATGAAGTCATGTACACATTCACACACACATGCACACACGCACACACACACACACACACACACGCACACACACTCATCATGACCACTGTACCACCACCACCATCAGGCGTGTGGTCTTGTAAATAGCCTCCTTCCCTAAATCTTTCCCTGATCCCTACTCACTCCCTCAGATGGACAGATAGACAAACAGACAGGCGCACGCACCCACACACCCACCGTCACCACCACCACCACCATCTTCTCTTCCAACAGAGGAAAGTTGAATCCTAGTCTAAAACATGCAATGTTCCAGTCTCACATCACCGTAAATGTACAGGAACATTAACATATGTAAGGTATTCTTTCCATCCTGACTATATGCAGAGTCTGAGTTCGGTTTTTCGTACCTTGAATCTAGTGCAATGAGCCCCTAAGTGTCATTCAGTCACTCAAAATATATTTCTTTAATACCCAGCATTTGCCAGGCTTTGTTAGATACCAAGAATTTATTGTAAACAAGGGCCAGGTCATCACAGGCAAAAAAGATGTCTCCTGGCAACCCAGAAGCCAAGCTGAGTCGCAGGAACCTAGCACTGAGGGCAGGAGAGACTGGGACTGCCAGGAATGAAGGGGGGACAACTGCGGTTCTAGGTGAGGGTCGGTATCTGCAGAGGCGGGGGAGAAGCACCTTTTAGAAGCACCTTTTAGAAAGACTGATGCTCTAATTTCCTACAATTTGCTGCCCTCTGAGCCTCCCCAGTTAGCCAGAATTCCAGCGGTCTCTTTGGCAATAGCTTTTACCTTGGATTATAACTGGTGGCTAAGTGTTTACGCACTGGGCTGTGGTTGCCTGGGGCCATTGGTGGAAGGGCTACGCCAGGGATGCCAACAAGAGAGTAGGGGCCAGAGGCTGTGAGCCAGGAGCCGGGTTTGGATGGGAGAAGTCCTCCACCTGCTCTAGACTGTGGGTGGGGACCCTGACCTGCAGGCATGAGGGACGTGGGAAACACAAGTTCTTCTGTGTCATCACAGAAACATGAACTAATTGGCTGCATGTACAGCCTACTTTAGATAAAACATTTCATAGATGGGATCAAATGCAAATCTCTGACAATCCTGCAAAGCAGGCGGGACAGGCATCAATGTCCCCATTTCATAGATGTGGCTCAGAGAGGGTAAGCAATCCACTTCCATCACACAACTAGTGTGTGACCTGGGAAAGCTACCTGAACAGGTCGCAGAGACACAGAGACCTGAGCAGAACAGATAAGGAGGGTCTGCAAGATCCAGACCAGTGTGACCTGGGAAACTGGGACCTAGCTCTGTTCTCTTTCTAGTGCACCCAGTGATGTCAGTTCTTGATGGAGCTGTTCCTGACGGCTGAAGGGACACACATGGGCCAGTAAATTAGCCAGAGTCTGGGGGCTTGTATTAGTTTCCAAAGGCTGCCGTAACAAATATGACAAACCGGGTGGCTTAAAACAACAGAAGTGTATTCATTCATAGTTTTGGAGGCTGGAAGTTGGAAATCCATATGTCAGCAGCATCGCTTCCTTCTGGAGGCTCGGAGGGAGACAGTTTAATGCCTGTCTCCGGCTCTGGTGGTTGCTGGCAATCATTTTCTTTATTTTTCATTTTTGTGGTACGCGGGCCTCTCACTGTTGTGGCCTCTCCCGTTGCGGAGCACAGGCTCCGGACGTGCAGGCTCAGTGGCCATGGCTCACGGGCCCAGCCGCTCCGCGTCACATGGGATCCTCCCAGACCGGGGCACAAACCCGCGTCCCCTGCATCGGCAGGCAGACTCTCAACCACGGCGCCACCAGGGAAGCCCTTTTGGCAATTCTTGTTCTTGGGCTTCTGGCAGCATCACTCCAGCCTCTGCCTCTTGTCACGTCAAATTCTCCCTGGTGTGCCTGTGTCCAAACTTCCCTCTTCTTATAAGGACACCAGTCACTGGATTAGGGTTGGTCTCCTCTAATCCGGTATGACCTTATCTTAATCTGCAAAGACCCTACTTTTATTTATTTTATATATATATATTTTTAGGCTGCACCGCTCAGCATGTGGGATCTTAGTTCCCCGGCCAGGGATTGAACTTGTGCCCCCTGCCCTGGGAGCACAGGGTCTTAACCACTGGACCGCCAGGGAAGTGCCAAGACCCTACTTTTATATAAGGTCCTGTTCTCAGAGTGGACACGGATTATGGAGGGACACTATTCAACCCAGTACAGGGCTCACTCATTAGGGCTGACCTTGTGAGAAGGATTTGTTTGTTAGGAGCAGGGTGATGGCCTGCTGAGACTGGGCTGAGGGGGTCCAGGTTTGATTTGGCCGCTGGGGTTCCTGCTGCTCCTCTGTCCAGGTAAGAGAAGAAAATTGTCTTCCCCGCCCCCCAACACCTGTCCACCCTCAGCTCTGTCCTCCTGCCCTTTGTTGCCCTCTTGACAGTCCCAACGTCTGTCCGCAAACATGGATATGCTAGGATGGTTGATAACGTAATTGCTATAGAACGGCTATGATTTACTGAGCACTTACTATGTGCCAAGTGCCATACAAAGAGCTTTGCATGCATTATTTCATTTAACTCTCTCAATAACCGTGTGAATATAAGACCCATTCTTACCCTCGTTTGACACTTGAAGAACCAGAGGCTTTGGAAGGTCAAGTACTGTGTCTGAGGTCACAGATGTAATAGGTGGTGTGAATAGGATTCTAGCCCAGCTTATGTTGGAACTGGGGGCCTAAGTCGATAGATACTCTTGTCCTCCATCCTTGGCTATTCCATGGAGGGCAACCTGGGAGAACTATGGGGACCCCAGAATGGAAGAGCTGGGGAACAGGAAAGTTCTAAAAGGGGCATAAAAGGGGAATGGGGTTGGGGAGGGAGGGTGATTTTTCCGTGCCAAATGCTTTGAGATGCTTTGAGCTATTTCCAGCCAACCAAGGTGGCATTTTCTTTTTCCCCTTCCTCTGGGACTGATGGGAAACAGTGAGAAGAGGAAATGAGGCCTCTAGCTCCCTGCTGTTTCTGTGAGGCCTAGAGTGGTTCCCCACCCTGTTTGCAAGGCCATAAATAATCGAGATGTATTACTCAGGGATTGCCATGGTAACATCTTCAGGTTACCAGGGATGCAAGATCCAAACAAAAGTATTCGATTAAATATTGCCGGCCACTAGAGGAATCCAGCCATGTAACCGTGGGATGTGGGGAAGGGGAGGGGCCGGGAAGTCTTATTGCTTCTTTCTCTTTTTGTCCTCAGCTTTCTCCTCAAAGAATGATGGCTCTGCTGGGAGGACCCTCTCCCCCTTTTCTTGTTCCTGGGCTTTTTCCCTGCTCTTAAGATAGAGGGTTCCCACCTACAACCCGTATCTCTAACATACAACCAGCATTCTGAAGTCGGCTCTAAAACAGATGCCCCTGGCTCTCCCAATAAACACACCCTCTTCTAATTGGTTTAGAATTGAGTTGGATACCCAACTAAAAATCATTCCCACGTGCATCAGCCTTTTAAATGGAATCAGCAGGCCTGTAAGTTGGGTTTCCCCAGACACCAGGTGCATGATACAGGCATGGAATTATGGCAGCTGCAGAGAGCAGAAATCAGGGTTGGGAAAGGAGGGTCCTGTTCTGGGGGCTGGAGAGAGCTGCTCAGTGGGGACATCCTTCCTGAAAGCCTGGCCTGGGTAGGATTCTCCATTTCTGGAGCTGCACAGCCACTATAAATATGTTTCTGTTAACCAAGTGGTGTTTGTTCAACATAAACTCGCTCTGCTCTCCAAGGTAGCCCCGGAAAGTGCCGAGTTAAGCAGAGTTTAAGGAGGTGTAATTTAAAGTCGTGTTGGTGGGCCTCCCAGGCTGAGGATAAATCTCTCTCACAGACTTGTTGCCTTCTTTGTGGCTCCACCTCTAAGAGGTAGAGCTGGAAAGACCTCAGAGATTGTCTAGTTCAAGGCCTTCATTTCAGAGAAGGGAACTGAGGTGGGAGGGGAGATGATTTACCCCAAATCACCCAGCTAGGAAATGGCTCCACTCTTTCTAAAACCCAGTTTCCTGACCTGATGCCTCTACCCCTAGCTAGGGCCCCAGCCCTGGATGGGCCTCCTGGGGTCTGCACACAATCTGAGAATCTGGAGAGAGGGGGTGGCAGGGAAACCAAGACATGGAGGCAGCCTCCGGGCTTACTGGTGACCCACCCAGTCTGGGGGATACCCTGAGCCTTGACCTAGCCCCATGGGCCTTGTAAACAAAGCCCTCCTACTCTCAGATACCTCCAGTGGATCAATACGTATTCTTTGGGCAGGCTGGGCCTTGTAGACTACTGATGAGCTATATCCCACTCAAAGAGCAAGGTTTCTGTCACCTGGGGCCACTGTCTCACCCAAGTATAAGCAACTTTGCCAGGGGCTGGGCGTGGGGTCAGGGGGCCTTGGTTTCGGGCCGGATCATGGCCACCTCCTAAGCACCTGTGCGCTCCCACCCAACCTCAAGTTGGCATCTCATACGTTGTTTATGAAGCATTTGTCTGAGCTCAAGGGGAGCCGGGAAATCAGTGAGAGACAAATAAATAGAAATTCCAGGCGGTACCGAGTGCAGGGGCCTGGAGGGAGCGTAGCAGGGGTTGTTTACCTTGGGGGCTTGCATATTTTATCACGGTGCCATCTCCTCTCTCACCCCTGTTCCCTCCTCTCCCCTCTCTCCTGAGTGGCTGTGATGAGAGTTTATATTATTCAGCACACCGTCTGTAAGTCTATTTACAACCCAGGCATCGTTGGTTTGCGTGAGAGAGAGATGGCCCATCTCCATATTAGTTAAATTGGAAATAAATTGGTTGTTAAATAAAAGCCCTCTGTGGGATGTGACAGTGATGAATGAGGGATGGCTGCACCTGGGGAAGGGAGGGGTGGCTTTCTGGATTGAGTCCACAGAGCTGAATTGCCCCAGGAAACTTGGGCAGGAGCCGGGGATGGTCCAGAGACAGAGAACGGCTAAGCTGGGGTGGAGCGTAAGGCGGGTGGGTGCTGGAGGACATGCTTGGCAGGAAGTCCAGGGTGGAGGACTTTGAGCATCCCCCTAGACCTGTATTTTCTTTTCTTATGGCATGCAAAGTACTTTTATATAACTTATGTCTCTGATTTTATAGCTTTGTGACTTTTTTTTTCTTGACAGATACAGACACTCTAGTGAAATGATTTGCCTGTGGTCATTGTCAAATGAAAACAAATCTGGACTTGGTAAGGAGAGATATGAGTCTTTCGGAAGGATGATTATGAGGCAGGGAAAGGAACTACTGCAGTAGGGAGGATGATCTGTCCACGAGTCTGCAAGCACCACAGAAGAAGAACCTAGGGGTAAGACAGGAATAAAGACACAGACCTACTAGAGAATGGACTTGAGGACACAGGGAGGGGGAAGGGTAAGCTGTGACAAAGCGAGAGAGAGGCATGGACATATATACACTACCAAACATAAGGTAGATAGCTAGTGGGAAGCATCCGCATAGCACAGGGAGATCAACTCGGTGCTTTGTGACCACCTAGAGGGGTGGGATAGGGAGGGTGGGAGGGAGGAAGATGCAAGAGGGAAGAGATATGGGGACATATATATATGTATAACTGATTCACTTTGTTATAAAGCGGAAACTAACACACCATTGTAAAGCAATTATACTCCAATAAAGATGTAAAAAAAATATCTGATATCACTTATATATGGAATCTAAAATATGACACAAATGAACTTCTCTACGAAACAGAAACAGACTCACAGAGATAGAGAACAGACTTGTGGTTGTCAAGGGGTAGAGTGGGTTGGGGGAGGGATGGACTGGGAGTTTAGGATTAGCAGATGCAAACTATTATATATAGAATGGATAAACAGCAAGGTCCTACTGTATAACACAGGGAGCTATATGCAATATCCTGTGACAAACCATAATAGAAAAGAATATGAGAAAGAATGTATACATATGCACAACTGAATCACTTTGCTGTACAGCGGAAATTAACACAACATTGCAAATCAACTATACTTCAATAAAAGAAATTTTTAAAAAAGTGGGGCAAACAGGGGTTCTTTTGTAGAGACCAGTAAACAAGCTAGGAAGAGCCAGGTGTGGGGAGGGGGATGACAGGGGATGTGAGGGGACAGTAGACCAGGGAGCGGCTCACCCTGAGGCCAGCTGGTCCTCAGGAGGGGCTGTCTCAGGAAGACAGGGTCCAAGTTCAGGGCCTGGTGGAAAGGGAGAGGCAGAACCAAAACCCGGTTAAGCAGCATTAAGTTCTGATTGATCAGTGGCAATGAGCAGTTCAGTTAATCAATTATGGATCAAAGAAAGGGAATTTGGAGGGTCTGTGTCTGGCCTTGTCATGGGGAAACAAAGGGGGACATCTATGAATCTTTTCTAAGTCATGTGGGGAAGGGAGAATTTTTGCAGCATGCTGTTTTCTGGAAGACAGAGGGTGGGGGATTTTTTTTAGCCCGCACTGTTTTCCAGGCTCACAGGCTCAGGTAAAATCCAACATTGTCATCACACAGTTATACATTGCAGGGTTAGGACTGGAATCCAGGACCCTGGACTCCCAGACCACTGATGTCACTCCATTTCTCCATCCTCTTACTTCTTTCTTAGCTGATCGTCTTATATTTTTCTCTCCATCTTCCTCTTATTAAAACCTGCTGTGAAGAATAAAGAAGCTCATGACAGCTTAACCCTTCCCAGGGATGTTTGTGTTTGTGTTAGACTAGGGATCAGAGCTTTAATTCTGGAATCTGAAGAGGAGAGTCCTTTCCAGGATTAAACTGTTTTGACATCTATTTTCTTTCATCGGAATCATAGGGTCACTTCTGCCTGCACCTGGGAGGGATAATAGATCCTAGTAGATGGTAGATCATAAGGAGTTGGTTGATAACAGGTCATTGAATCAAAGAACCTCAGAGCTGGAAGGAAATTTAGAATATCTGGCACAATCCCCCATTATACAGATGAGAAAAGTGAGGACCAAGTAGGAGAAGAGAAGTAGCTAGACTTGATCATAAATGAGGATCTCCCTAACTGTTCACGTTATAAGAGAGAATGGGCGGGTGGGCACACAGCTCTTCCTGGGCTCTTCTCCAACAGCATCAAGCCCTCCTCTTCCTGGTACCCTGCCTCACTCCCCGGGTTGCGAATGGACCAGTGGTTGTCAAGCTATAATATGAATAACTATCGCTAGGTTATGCTCCGTGTAGAAAGCTGCAACTCCACTAATCTCCTGGGTTTATGTAGGACTGGAGCCCAGCACTCTGCATTTGACAAAGATTCTGAGAACCACATTTGGGGAACATGGGTAGGGGACATGGGAGTGGTCTAGGTCTATAAGGTAGATGGATAGAATGACCCCCAGGAGGCTCTGCCAGCCCAAGCCATCAGTGATTCCAGTTTGCAGGTAGGGTGGGGTGGGGAGTGACCTTTATTTCTCACCTCCAGGAGTTGTTGATGGGAAGGGTAGCCTCCTTCCCTTATTTCTTATTTCTTCCTTATTTCTTCCTTAGCCATCATAAAGGCAGAGCCTGGGGGATGGGAGGTGTTCTTTAGGGGGATTAAAGACTCTTCCTTGAAAGGAAACAAATTCCTTACTAATTATGCAATTATTTTATTATGCAGCCTTGATGAAAAAAATACATACACCACTCAAAGCCTAAAAAGAAGGCTGTAGCCAGGACTTATCCAATTTAATAAATCCTCTCTATCCTGTAATTATTTTCCGTATTCTCTTTAATACAAGTCTGTATGAGAGTGGGGGACTGTCTCCGCTTGGCTGTGGGACTTGGGGGGACAGGTCTTCCCCTTCCCACCTGCCACCCCACCTCAGCTGCCCTCTCCAAGCGGCTTCCAGGGCATATACACCAGTGTTCTACACCTACCTCACCCTCCACCTTCATCCTGTCATATTCCCAGGAGAAGGGGTGTGAGAGGGAGAGGTTGGGGGCCAGAGGAAAGGAGAAGGACAGGCTTTAAAGACAGGCTTCTAGAGTATGACTCCTTTAGTTGAATTTTGGCTTTGGAGCTGCCCCCCAGCAATGCCTCATCTTCCACCTGTGAACCTGACCTGCCCTGAATTTTATACTATTCCCTCAGCCTTCCTTCCAACCAGCAGTCATAGCCCCATTCCCCAAACAGTTGGATGATAAAACGTGGACGTGTTGCCCCTTCAAAGTTACAGACTTTGAGTCAGATGTGTTTGGGCTCAAAGTTTGGCTGAGCTAAGTACTGGCTTGTGCTTAAGCTGGGTCTCAGTTTCCTTATCTGTAAAGTGGAGATATTAATACCTTCCTCCTCAGGGATGTTGTGAGATCAAAAGGGCTCATGGACCTCAAGGATGTAGCACAGTGCTTGACACAGCTGGTGTCTATCGAAGCAAGTTTCTTTCCGCACCCCTGCCCCATGCCACCTCCTTCAAGCCTTACAATGAACATTTGCAGATGGCATTCATAATGGTAGGGGAGACACTGGGGCAGCAGAGCCTTTCTTGGCTCCCCTGAAGTTTCCTCACTTACTTTGTCCCCCGCCCCATAGTCTTGTGATGATGGGGCTCTAAGGAGGGCTTGGACTCCAGTGGGTGGGGTGGGTTGAGGTCTGGGGATCAAGAAGTTCCTGGAGAATCTTGTTTCTCTGTCCCTAAAAGAAGGGCTGGGCCAGGAGGAGCTCTCCGCTGGATGCCTTGTCCACCACCATCGCCATGGCGACTGCCTACAGCCTGACTTTCTCAGCATCCTGACTGAGGCAAAGCCAATCAGGCAGAATGGTGTCATGCCTGGATCCTGCTGGCCCTGTACCTTCCTGTCACGGGGTGATGGGTCAGGGTGAGACCCTGCTGAGCCCCACCGTAGCCCCTGCCTCCCCATATTCGTTCTTTCACTGCACACTGGCTTGAGTCTGCATGCTAACTGACATCACCTCTAGGTGCCCCCTTGCCACGGCGTCCCAGCCAGGCCGCCTGGACTTTAAAGTCAGATGGACTCTATTAGAAGCCTACTTCTAGTATTCACTAGCGGTGTCACCTTGGGTTAGAGTTACGTAAACTTCCCAGACCTCAGTTTCTTCATCTGTAAGACGCATACCATCAGTAATAGAATCCACCTCCTGGGATTCTATTAGCCTCTATTGTTGTGAGGCTCAGGTGAGGTGATGTATAGGAAAGGGTTTTGTTAAATTAAAAGCACTGAACACACATGGGAAGTTGGTGGCACCAGGTAAGCCCTGTTCGAGCATCTATTACAGGTCAATTTTTGTTTTAAACCCTGAACACACATTATTTCATCGGATTCAAAGCACTGTGAGGAAGTGCTTAATTTCTTCATTGTCCCCATGAGGAAATGGGGGCTTAGAGGAGCTGAATCAATGCCTTGAGCTCACCTAGCAGGAAAGAGCCAGAACTCGAACTGTTATCAAGTCGTTCTCTGTAACAACCTGTAAAAGATCACTGTTCTTATTGACATAGATTCAAAAGGAAGTTTTTATTGAGCATTTCCTTATCGGGGGCTATAGGGAACATTAGAGCAGTACCTGACAGGGTCTTCCTTGACCTCAAGGAGCTTACATTCCATGACAAGCGAACCCCCATGACAAAAGCCTTGTACGGAGACATGCAGCCTGAGTTCAAAATGGGGCTGCTCTTCCTGGGTTGGAGTCTTTAAAGAAGGCTTCGTGGAGGCTGGGGGGCTTGGGCTAGGCTTTAAAAGAGTGGGTAGGGTTTGAAGAAGCAGAGAATGTGGGTGGGCAATCCTAGTGGGGACTCGGACCATCTGGAGAGAGCCCTAGAAATGTGCTGAATGGTGGGGGAGGGGAGGAGGGGTTAAAAATTGGCCATGAATTATTTTCCACATGGATCTGCAGAGAGTTGGCTATTACTTGCACGAATCAGTTCAGTAGCAGATGCAAATGTGTACCCCAGTGTACTCAGACGTGCACCCCAATGCCCCCAGGTTGCCTCAGAGTCATCTTGTTTTCTTTGGAAGCCGGCAGCAGAGTAGGAACGAAATCGCTGGCTGCTGTGTCTGCTTCTTCTCTTTGGAGCAGCCCACCCAATGGCTCGCTCTTCAAACGTCAGGCTCAGCTTGATCAAATTTGACATCCTCCACCGCTGGGGTCAGAGGAGGTGGCATGTGTTCTGCTGGGTCCTGGCCCACGAAGCTGGAGTCCCCAGGGCTCTCAGAACAGGCTTCGGGCCTGGCTTCTTCCCCACCATCGGAAGATCCCATGGTGGGGTGAGCAGAGTCAGGCTCGGATGTTGCTGGTGAAACAACAATGGATTTGGATAATTTCAGGACCAGGCTGGGGGTGAGGGTGAAGATGATATGGGCAAGCTGTGGGTAGCCGGGAGTGGGGCACAGGGGGGGTTGCATGTCCTGCACACGTGTGTGCACAGAGTACATGCTGGAGGAGACTGGGTGGTCTGAAAGCACATCTCCAGACCCTCTGCTCCTTCCTTTGCACCCATAGCTATGCCAGGCCAAGGGTCCTCAGGAGGGGAATTCCGCCTCCTCACTTGAATACTTTGTGTCATCTCCTAACAGGGCATGCATGCAGCCTGAGCTAGGTCTATCAGCTGTGTGTAAGAAGTCCTGAGTGTAGAGTATGTACTGTTTGGCAAGTTCCATAATCACAACATGGTCACTTAATTTGGTGTGACTCAGATGACCCCATTAATCAGGTTGGCCAACTTATTCCTTATGCCTTGAACTTCGGGCTACCTGGTCCCCATGCCCTTCTAGGCTCCTGGACAAGTGCCCTTTCAGATCGCTCTCCTTTCTTTGGGCATCTCCTTGAAGCCTTGGCTCTTCATGGTCCCTGATTCCCATTCTAGGCTCTCCAATCAAGTGTCCTTGCCCACTGTGGCCCCTGCCCCCAAGCACACTCTAGGACTACTGCTTCTCCTTCCTTTCCCTTTCCTGCATTTAGAGCCTTTGTCTTGGTTGAGAGGTATTTCTCTCTTTCCCCTCCCTCTACCACCTTCTTGAACCAGTCCCCCTTTCTTTTCTCCCACCGGTCCAGTCCTTCTCCTCTCTCATTTTGGTGGCCCAGCAAGGCCTTCCTGCCTTCTCTAGACTCTGAAACTTTGTCAAGGCTATCTTACTCCCCAACCCCCCGCCTCTTTTAAGTTTTCTTTATCTGGAGTCTCCATAAGAGCTCCTCTTGGAGACAGCTAGATTGATAAGCTAACCCCTTCCAGAATGTGACTACGTTACACCAGTGGTAACATGCTTATAATTTGGCATGGCCCTTCTAAAGCTGAGACTTAACCCATGAATTGGTGAGCACTCCAGCCAAAGTTTTAAAGCCATAAATTGAGACTCTTGGGAAGGACATGTCTCTGAAACAACTCATATTTCAGGTGGTCTTCATCTCAGAGAAGTTTCCAGATTAGGTCTACCATCTTGGTGGCTCTGTTTCTCCTTTTGTCACTGAACTTTGGACTAGAACTAGGGTGCAGCCTCTAGGAACCAAGGGGTGTGGCCTGCATTGTTCACACCCACCTTCCCAAGGAGTAGCCAGAACTCCTGGCACATCCAGTTGTCCCTTCAGTTTCCTTTCTCTTTACCAATCACCTTCTTGGATGCTCCTGGCAGGGAGAAAGGATGGCTTATCAAACACCTAGGTTGGATTCATAGACCTATCTAAACCTCCAAGGGTACAGGGGTCCTCTGTAAAAGGAAAAGCATACCTTTTCTTTTTATGCTCCCATCCATCCATCTTTCTGTGGACCCCACCACGGTAGAAACCAAAGCCCCTCACTCCTCCTTTTCCGAGAAGACCATTTGTGTGTTTACAGGCATTCTGTTATTACCGTTATCGCTTCCAGTAAATTTTAAAGACATTGAAAAATGCAAGAGCCTATTTTATGGGAGCCTATTTTATGGCTATGGCTTTAAAACAAACAAAAATAGTAATTCCATTAGTAGTTGAAAAATCATAGGAGTACTGTATTTTTTTTTAATTTTATTTATTTTTTATTTTTGGCTGCTTTTGGGTCTTCTTTGCTGCACGCAGGCTTTTCTCTGGTTGCGACGAGCAGGGGCTACTCTTCATTGTAGGGTGCAGGCTTCTCATTGTGGTGGCTTCTCTTGTTGTGGAGCATGGGCTCTAGGCGCGTGGGCTTCAGTAGTTGTGGCACGTGGGGTTCAGTAGTTGTGGCTCACGGGCTCTAGAGCACAGGCTCAGTAGTTGTGGCACACAGGCTTAGTTGTTCTGCAGCACGTTGGATCTTCCCGGACCAGGGCTCGAACCCGTGTCTCCTGCATTGGCAGGCGGATTCTTAACCACTGTGCCACCAGGGAAGCCCAGGAGTACTGTACCGTTGAGGATAAATTTACTGCTACGGTAACTGTGTGCCACAAAGATAATAAGCCCAACTGAAGAGTGGTTGTTGGCAGGTGGGATAGACAGGAGACGACACGTTACACTTGCAGGGCCACCTGGGAACCGAGATGGAGGATGTTTTAGTGTTCTAAGAACTGTGTGTGCTCCCCTGTACATGGAGAGTGCTGCGGGGGGGAGGGGCTGAAACCAGACAGATCTGGGTTGAAATCCCTGCTCTGCCCATTTCTAGCTGTGGAAAGTGGAGCAGTTCATGTACCCTCACCAATAAAATGGGGATAATTTTAACAGGTTGCAAAGGTTCAACGTGACACAAGACGTACAGGTTCTCATAAATTGCTCAACTATAAATTCCACGAAGGCAGGACCCCTGTCCATCTTTTTCTCCACTTTATCCCTCGTGCTGCCTCCCTGCCTCTCTTGTAATAGGTTTCTGATTGTAGCTATCATTGGTGTTCCATCACTGGTAGGTAATCAAAAGCCTTTGATCTAGTTAATCCCCCTGCCTTCTCTTCTACCTCAACCAGCAACCCGTCTCTCCCAATCCAGTGCCCTAGAGTCTACAGCATAACCAGTAGAGATCTACAGGGTAACCGGTTAGGAAATCAAAAGAAGGCTTGAGTAACAAAACCTAAAGGGCTTTCCTACCAACCCATGAGATTGATGAGCTATGAGTATGTATATTTTAACCTTTTGGCAAAACATTTCTGAAGCAAATTACAATACTTGATTTAATAGCAAGACTCCCAGACACAAGGTATGTCTCCGATAGACCAGAGATTTGTTGCTTGATTTATAGGAAATAGTTTTGGTATAAATGTTTATTACAGTCAAGTTCTCTTTAAAGGTGATATATGGCATTATTCTACATTAGCATGAAAAGTGGTGTCTCCGGATCTCCCAGATTGCTCCGGGTCACAGCTTCACATCTTCCATCCCTGGGAACCCTGCCCTCCACTATCTCAGTCTGCAGTACCTAGGGTGCTTTATCAACGTTATGTCTCAATTGTCACGTCTGCACAGCTCCTGTCAAGCATTAAAAGTTCTCAGTTTGCACTTTTTGGCATTGTAGATGACCTTCTGCTGTTTGGATTGTTAATTCTATTTCTCGGAGAGAGCTGAGCACAGTAGCCAACCAGGGAACCTCAGTTTCTCCACCTGTAAAATGAGAAACGAAGATAGCATGATCTCTGCCTCTACTTGGCCTCTTAAAAACAGGTTTCCTGCTCTATCTTCCTCTCTATCTCCAGGGCTGTGCATAATGTCTGACTTTTGGCCATGTTCCCTCATCAGCTTTGGATGGAAGGAATGAGTGAATGGGAGATTGGGGGTAATAAAGATCTGTATAACATGTTTTCTAGACATTCAGAGAAGAGGATTCTATTAAATCTCAATGAAATCTCTTTTCCTCTTCCTTTCCCTTACGGGGCCCCCTTACCTTCAGATATGCCCAACTGATTTAGCTTCTAAACCCTGACACTGCTGTGAGCTTCCAGCTCCTGCCCCACACCTCCCCAGGCCGCCCCTCATTGTCTGCTTTTGAACCCCATCCCTCGTGCATGGAATTGGCAAACGCTATATAATTATATTGGAAATCACAGGTTCCCAGAGACTGGGGAATAATTATGCTTAATAGGAATAAAATGAATTTCCAGTTGCCCTCTTTGGGGTGGATGACAGTCCGACCCTATATTTACCTTGTAATGATATGGCAATTACCATCTAATAATTACCCTACTGGCTGGCACTTGCCCAGCCATTAATTGGTTAATGGCCATCATGCCATGCAGGGAATTGAGGAATATGCCTGTTCCTTAATTTCCGTATCTTAAAAATCTTCAGCAGGATGGGGGAGGCTCTTAGGAGACAGTCACGTGGGGAACCGGATGGAACAGTGCCGCCTGCCAAAGGATCAGGGTTCTTAGCTGAGGGTCTTTTCCCCAGGAAGGCAAATCCAGCCCTCCCGGGAGTGCTGGCAGGTGGAAAATACACAGGAGAGAAGTCCACTGAAGTCAGGATGACTCTCCTCATGCCCATCCTCATGGCAGTGGAAGGACCAGAGATGTTGGGGTGAGTAATAATTACGGACCAGATTAAATCCAATCGTGCCCCTTAAAGCTTAATTAAATCATTTACTCATCCAGTCTGTTTATTGAGCACACACACAAAGTGGTGCACCTACAGCCTCCCTGGTGCACATCGACCTTGCTCTTGTCTGAACCTCTCCCTCGAGACCTTACTTGCTAACTCTGTCTTGTGTGGTCTCCTCATAGTTCCCAGAGTCTGTCGTGCCTTGAGAAGCCGATCGGGAGCTTTCTTAGGGCAACGTTTGTAGAAACAGCCTTTATATTCTATTTATGACAAGTCCAGAGCAGGCACTCAAGATACAGGTTAAATGAATAATAGATGATTATGTAGAGGAAAAATGCATGAGTTCGGGGGTCAGCGAGACCTGGGTTCAATTCCCAGCTTTGTCATTGATTAGTTGTAAGACCTTGGACAAATCCCTTAGCTTCTCTAAGACCCCCAAAATGGGAAAAATAATGATTAGTACAAGTTCTTGTCACACAGTACATAGCTGACACGAAAATGATTCTTAATATTATAATATGTACTACTTAGTATATTTGCTTATTGATGTGTATCATTGTATATACATATGAAGATATATATTTGGAAATTATATGCATGGATATATATGTGTATATGTATATATATATATCCATCCATATATGTATAGATGGATATACATATATACACACATATACATATGTATATATGTGTATGTGTATATGCATATGTATATAAACAGGGTTGGCATTTTTCTCTCCTCTTTTTCATGGGAGCAGAGGTAATGGGCATTGGAGTCCTGAGTAACTGTGAATAAGCTTTGTGGTTAGTTTTTCTCTGACCTGTGAATGGATCAATACTCTGCCTCAATCTAGAGAATGTTGGAGATCATTCAAATCCCACTGAGGGAAAATTATACTGAAGGTGCCGTGCAATGCAACTTTCACACGTTATTCCGTTTAATCCTCATATTAACTCTGCAAGAGGAAGAAATATTGTGAAAGACGGAATGCACTGGACAATTAAGGAGATGATTTTATTATGACAGTTTGCAATGGGGAAGATGTTCATTAATGAGGAGTGTCTCAAAGATATGGAAGGAGGGCTAGGGCTTTATGCGGGCAGGTAGACCAGGAGCCATCAGCAAATCTTATGTGAGTCATGAGGAAGGATGTAGGTGGGTCTTATCTCAGAATTAGAAGAGCAGGGTGGTCCTTTGAGGTTAGTCATGCCTAGGAACACAAAAGGGTGGTGGGATTTCTCAACCTTAGGGAGCACAGGGCTCAGATCAAGTTCAATGTTGTCAATATCATCTTGATGTTTGTAGTTGAGTAAATTAAAGATAATAGGAGAGGTTAAGAAACTTGTCCAACATTTCATCACAAGTTTGAAGTGGAGCAGTCTCAGAATCCCAGCCTGTCTGGCCCCAAATTTGCCATCTTGTTGCGGTTGCAATGGCCTTTTCTTCATTCACTGATTCATTCAATAAATACTCGTTAATACACTACTGTGTGCTAGGAACTGTTCTAGGTGCTGGGAAACTTCAGTGAAGAGATACCAAGGGCCTCAACTTTTTGGAAGTTACATTTGAATGGAGTAGAGAGACACTGAACAACTTAATGAGTAAATAAAGAAGCTGATGGGGATTTAATGTGAGATGGGGATTAAAGGAAATAAAATGGAGTGATGTGATGGAGAGTGACTTCAAGTGGCAAGTCTTCTCTGAGGGGTAGCAGCTGAGAAGGAACCTACCGTGCCCACAGCTCAGGGATGTGGCTGTGAGAGGAGAACATTCCAGGAAACGGGAACACCAAGTGCAAAGGCCTCGTGGGAATAAGCTTGGTTTCTCTGAGGAACAAGCAGAAGCTCTTGAGCAAAGGTGAATGACGGGGGAGAAGTGTAGACTGAGATCAGAAGTTTAGGAAAGAACCAGATCAGAAGGGACCTTGGAGGTCCTGATGAAGTGTTTGGATCTTATTTGAAGTACAATGGAGGAAGCCATCAGCAAGGGACAGAAACCACTGGACAGTATCAGGAGAATGCTCAGATTGTGAGCATTAGTGAAAAGCCAGGAAATGGTACCTCTGGCCCTCCTGCAGTTGGGCTAGCCTGTCAGTCATGTGCCATCCCTGCCCCTGGGCATGAACCTACTCACTGTGAGTATATGGAAAACATAGTTACCTTCTGACCTACAAACCAGGGACCTGTGCTTCGCCTCTTGCAGCTGGGCCTTTGCCAGCTTTGCGGACCGTCTGACTCTGTATCTCATTATGAAACGTTGAAGTGTGCTTACCTCTATCATTTACCCTCATTTTGCCCTCTGCAGTGGATAGATCAGGAATATGACCCACCTCCTCCTTTGCACATGAGGAATCATAGGGGTTACATGGTGGGCCCAAGATCCTGCAGCTAGTTAACGAAGGAACTTAAACTGGAAACCTGTTTTGTGACTAACTGGGCTGAGTATCCCCGACCACCCCACCCCCACCTTGGTTACAGAGACTTCAGAACAGGCTTACCCAAGAGTGTCCAAGTGAGTCCTAAAGTCATTTAAAATAATAAATGGAACTCCCCGCTGGCTGTTCAGTATTTAGTGGTCTTTCAGGCCACTACCTATGAGCTATCAGCTGTGATCTACAGCCAGCATTACCTGCTATTAGCACTGCCCTCTATTAGCAACTATTATCACTTACCAACTATTAGCCACCATTAGCTACTATTATCACTAGCTCCTATTATCCATTATTAGCTACTCTTATCAACTACCCACTATCATCCACTATCAGCTTCTATTATCTTCAGCCATTATCCAGTATCTTCCATTTGTTATCTTTGATCTACTATCCGCTACTATCTATTATTTGCTATGTGCTACAATCTATCAGCTACATTTTTTTTTTTTTTATCAGCTACTTTTTTTTTTTTTTTTTTTTTTTTTTGCAGTACGTGGGCGGGCCTCTCACTGTTGTGGCCTCTCCCGTTGCGGAGCACAGGCTCCAGACGCGCAGGCTCAGCGGCCATGGCTCACGGGCCCAGCCACTCCGCGGCATGTGGGATCTTCCCGGACCAGGGCACGAACCCGTGTCCCCTGCCTCGGTAGGCGGACTCTCAACCACTGTGCCACCAGGGAAGCCCCTATCAGCTACTTTTTATTCTCTACTATCTATAGTTACCCACCATCTAACAGCTACTATCTATTATTTCACAGCCATCAACTGTCACCTATCTATCATTATCTATCTGTGCTTGATATCTAACCTCATACACAGTAATTAAGAGCCGTTAGAAATCTCAAACCAGAACTTTGCTTATAGATGTCCCACTGGGATGAGAGACCCATGTCTGCCATGTAAGTTTTGAGTGGCAGTATCCATGGTGGTTTCCTGTGTACTCACAGCCAGGATGCCATAGACCTTCTCTTACCTCTCCCAGCATCCCTAGCTGTGCCTCTGTGAGACTCCTGGATACCACATCACAGATGGGGTCGGGGAGTCAAAGGTCTACTCGGGGGACTGGAAGAGAGATACAACTTTAATGACACATATTTGGTTTGACCAATTAAAACCTGCATGAGGTAGAATGTCTGCTCCCGTGGGACTAAGAATTCAGAAATATCCCCATGGACTAGATGGATCCGAATGGACTGACTGGCCTGTCCCTCATCCCCAAATGCACACAGGACCCAGGTGTACCCAGACAGACATCAGAGACAGGCTGGGGAGCTGAGAGGCAGCAAAAAGGTGAGGATGCTGGTTGCAGAAGGTCAAGAAGAGCCGGGAGAAGGGCAAGGGGGCTGACAGCATGCAAGTAGATGGGTGGAGGACTTCTTCCTGGGAGGCCTGGGTGCTGCCTGACCACAGGGTGCCTGTCTCAGGAGGCGGGTGGTTGTGTGGAAGGCCTGGATATGCAGTCCCGTTGTGCAAGTTAAAGTCCTTGCTCCAGCTAGTCGTGGCGTGAGTGACCTTGAACGAGTCATTTTACTTTGGGGTATTCATGAAGGTAACGTGCGCACATGAAACAGGTTGCCGGGAGAAACGTTCCCAGGGACAGGGAGGGGGCAGAGTCCTGGCAGGCTCCACAGGAGCTCATCAGCTCAGAGGGACCCCCCTCTGGAGGAGGGGAAGGCTGGGTAAAGATTCATCAAGTGTCACAGCTGGAATGGTCATGAGAGAGTGTCTAGAATGGGATCTTCCAAACTGTGGGTCTTGACCCCTTAGGGAAGTGAAATCAAACAAAGAAATGGGCTGTGACCCGCATTAAAAAAAAAAAAAGAAACAGAGTAAAGTAGAAAAATAGTAGAGTACATATACATATGCATGTATAGCATGGATAAGCTTTGTTTTGTGGAAAGGAAAATATTTACACGTGAACTGGGTTGCCAGAGAAAATGTTACTGTGAGTTGTGGTGACATAAGTTTGAAATTCATCAACCTGGTCCAATCGTTCAATGGCGAGATCAAGGCTCAAAGAAGTTGAGTGCTGAGCCAGGGCAAACATATACCATCACTAAAAAAAAGATGAAGGCTAAGCCGGGGACAGGAACTTCCCCACCTCTGTCCCACCTCTCCAGGGGAAGGGGCTGAGTGCTGTGAGTTCAGGACCTACTCACTGAAACAGAGAAAGAAGAGGTCAAAGGAATGTCTAAACGACAAGTCAGAGATACCAGGACCGTTGTGCTAGCGACATGGAGTGTATTCTTGCATCCCGGGCAGCACTGTGGTTTACCCGAGGCTCCAGACAAGAGTCCAGCCCCAGCCGTGGCCCCAAGGGTATTATTAGCCTAATAGAAGCCATGACCAGCCTTCGGGACCTGTTGTGGATTTGAGTCCAACAGACCTGGGGTTCAAATCCTGTACTGCCAATTATATAGCCTGGGTCAAACATGCCATGTTAAATTTGTAAGCCTCAGTTTCTCCATATGTAAGTGGAAATGGCTACCTCATGAGTGTTTTTCTTTTTTTTTAACAAGTATTTAAAAAAATAACCGAAAGGAAAGAGATTGGCACTTGAATGTATTCAATAAATCCTTACCCCTGCCACCTCCCCTGTACCTCCCCACCCTCTACCGGTCCTTCTTGGTTCACAAAAGCTTCCATATTCATGATCTCATTGACTGTTTCAGCCAGCAAAGATAGTTCTTACCCAAATAGGTCAGTAAATACATTTAGTATTTACATTTATGCAGGCAAAGAGACCAATGTCCCTCACCAAGGCAGTGATGGCATACAGAGATCCCAGCAACAGACAGACTTAGAAGCCATACCTTCTTCCAGAAATTTCCAGTGTCCCTGAGGTCACTAGCAGTGTATGCCCTTGGGTCACCCTCTGAGACACTTTGAGGATGGGCAAAATGGAGGCCTGCTTTGGGGTAGCTGGGTCCCTCTTCCCTCTACCCTGAACTTGGCTTAGATTAAAACCACTGGCCAAGGCAGATCCACTTCCTTTCTTGTCCCATGAACCTAAGATGAATCTGGCTTGAAGGCCCATTGATGAGAGACATGATCAAAACCTGGAAGGACTTGATTGCTCTGGGGAAAAATAGTGTTTTTTTCACAATTTAAAAAAGTGCTTCTGTTGTCTCCCTCAAGATAAATTTCAGCTATTTACTTTCTGTTTCCTCTATGAAAAAAGCATATGCATTCCCTGGGGGCGTCTTTCCTGCTTGATAATCTCATAACCAGACTGTAGACACATACATATCAAGATGCTTGTTATTGCACTTTCTTTCTCTCAGGTGTGAAGATAGATGGATGGGAATGGGCTTCATGTACTCGGAAGGCAGCCCAGGTCCTGCTTTTAGAACAGGCTAATTCCCACCTGAGTTCCCTGCCTGTTTGGAGGATGCTCTTCATGACACCGGCTGCAACCTCACATCCTGGCCCAGGAGCCCAGCCCTGGCCTTTCCTCCCCCTGCCCCCAGGGAACAGGCTGCAGACAGAGGTTAATATGGCTGTACCCAGAGGCTAGGGACCCTCTGGGTTGGCCTGGCTTTGTATAATTTGTCTTGTGCCTTCTGAATATGTTTGCACATGTCCTATTTTCTGGTTGGAAATCATGGGTACTGAGGCCAACCTTCCCTCTTGCCAAATTCGCTCCCTAGTCTCACCTCTGTCAGTGAGCACGCCCCAGAAAAGATGCCTTTCTCTCTCTGGGAAGATCTGACCAATCTTTCCAATGTTACAGGCTCCTGAAATAAAATCAAATTCTATACTTAATTGGTACAACGAGGAGCCCAGCTAGTTCTCCACGGATGTGAGTTCTCAAAGCACGCCCTGCCTTGGCAGGGTTCCACAGCCCCACCTTGCCGAGTTCTTCTTCTTCTCTTTCTCCCTAGCTTTATTGACGTATAATTTACACGCCATAAACTTCACTCGGTTTGAGTGTACAATTCAATGATTTTTAGTATATTTACAGAGTCGTGCTACTAGCAGCACAATCTAATTTTAGAACATGTTAATTACCCCGTAAAAGAAAACCTGTACTCTTAGCCATCACCTCCCAACACCCAACCCCCAACCCCCTCCTCCCACCTCTAGGCAACCACTAATCTGCTTTCTGTCGTTATAGATTTGCCCACTCTGAATATTTCCTTTAAATAGAATCATACAATATGTAGTCCTTTGTGACTGCCTTCTTTGATTTAGCATAAAATTGTTGAGGTTCGTCCATGTTGTAACATATATAAGTTCTTTTTTCCTTAGTATTTATTATTATTATCCTTATTTATTTTGTTTTTCCCTTCACCTATTGATGAACATTTGGGTTATTTCCACTTTTTGGCTATTAAGGATAATGGGAGGGGGTAGAGAGAAGGGAACCCTCCTACACTGTTGGTGGGAATGTAAATTGGTGCAGCCACTATGCAGAACAGTATGAAGGTTCCCTAAAAAACTAGAAATAGAGTTACCATATGATTCAGCAATCCCACTCCTAGGCATATACCCAGAAAAGACGAAAACTCTAATTTGAAAAGATACATGCACCCCAGTGTTCATAGCAGCACTATTTACAATAACCAAGACATGGAAGCAACCTAAGTGTCCATCAACACGTGAAAGGATAAAGAAGATGTGGTGTATATACATAGCGGAATATTACTCAGCCATAAAAAAGAATGAAATAATGCCATTTGCAGCAACATGGATGGACCTAGAGATTATCATACTAAGTGAAGTAAGTCAGAGAAAGATAAATATCATATGATATCACTTACATGTGGAATCTAAAAAAATGATACAAATGAACTTATTTACAAAACAGAAACAGACTCCCAGACATAGAAAACAACTTTAGGGTTACCAAAGGGGAAGGAGGGGGTAGGGATAAATTAGGAGCTGGGGATTAAAGACACACACTACTATATATAAAACAGATAAACAACAAGGACCTACTGTACAGCACAGGGAACTATATTCAATATCTTGTAATAACCTATAATGGAAAAGAATCTGAAAAAGAATATCTATTTGTATATATATACACATATATATATCTGAATCACCTTGCTGTATACCTGAAACTAACACAACATTGTAAGTCAACTATATGTCAATAAAAAAAAGAATAATGTTGTCACAGATATTCACATACGATCTCTGCGTGAACATATGCCTTCATTTCACATGCGTAGATACTTAGGAGTGGGCTTGCTGGTCCATATATTTATATGCTCTATATTTACATTTATCATATACTCTATATTAAACATTTTAAGAAAATGCCAAGCTATTTCACACTATCTTACATTCCCACCAGCAATGTATGGCTTTCCAGTTTCTCCACATCCTCTCCAAAACCTGTTATTGTATGTCTTTCCAATTATAGCCATCCTAGTGGGTGTAAAGTAGTATCTTATTATGGTACAGTTGGCTCTGTGTATCTGCTGGTTCCATATCTGTGGATACAGAAGGCTGACTGTACTATGCCATTTTATATAAGAGACTTGAGCATCCTCGGATTTTGGTATCCACAGAGGTTCTGGAACCAATCCCCCTTGCATACAGAGGGATGACTGTATTGATTTGCATTTCCCTAATTGCTAATGATGTTGAGCATTCTTTCTCGTACTTACTGACCATTCGGGTATCTTTGGTGAAATGTCTATTTAAATCTTTTGCCCATTTTTATATTGGATTATTAGTATTGAGCTGGAGTAATTCTTCGTGTATTCTGGCGTATTAGTTTTATATTGCTGCTGTAAAAATTACCACAAATTTAGTGGCTTAAAGCAACAGAAATTTATCATTTAATACTTCCATAGGTCCGAAGTTTGATACAGCTTTCATTGAGCTAAAATCAGTGTGTTGGCAGGCTCTAAGGGATAATCTATTTCCTTGTCTTTCTGGCTTCTAGAGGTTATCTGCATTTCTTGGCTTGTGGCCCCCTTCCTCTGCCTTCAAAGCCAGCAACAGGTCATCTCTTTGGCCATTCTTCCACTCTCACATCTTTTTCTGACCACAACCTAGAAGTAGTCTCTGATGTTAAGGAATCATGTAATTAGATTGAGATCACCTGGATAATCCAGGATAATCTCACCATCTAAAGTCCTTAACCTTAATCACATCTGCCAAGTTTCCTTTGTCATGTAAGGTTACATATACACATGGTCTAGGGTTCAGGACGTGAGCATATTTGGCTGGTCATAATTCTGCTTACCACGTAGGGACACAATCCCTTGTCAGATATATGATTTGTAAATATATTTACATATTTTCTCCCAATCTGTGGTTTGTCTTTTCATTTTCTTGGTGTTTTTTGAAGAGGAAAAGTTTTTAATTTTGATGAAGTCCAACTTATCAATTTGTTTTTTCATCATTTGCACTTTTGATGTCATATCTAAGAAATCATTTCCTAACTCAAGGTCAGAAAGATTTACTCCCGTGATCTCTTCTAAGAGTTTTTACAGTTTTAGTTCTTACGTTTATATCTATGATGGCTTTTGATTTAATTTTTGGGTTACGGTGTGAGTTAATGGCACAGATTTATCCTTTTATACCTGCATGTCCAATTGTCTCAACGTCATTTGTTGAAGAAACTATTCTTTCCCCCATTGAATTATCTTGGCACCTTTGCCAAAATCAATTGACCATGACTGTAGAGGTTTATTTCTGAACTCTCAGTTCTATTCCAAAGATCTATGCCTACCTTTATGCCTGTACCACACTGTCTTGATTACTGTAGTCATGTATTAAGTTTTGAAGTTGGTAAATGTAAATCCTCTTTGTTCTTTTTCAAGATTGGTTTGGTTATTTTGAGCCTGTGTATTTTCATATGAATTCAATACATCGTATCCCCGGTTCCTTTGTCTGTTTCCCATAGAGAAGGACTTTGGATGTATCCATCTTATCCATCACCCAACACATTAAAGGTTCCTAGGAAATAGGACTCTATTGTAGTCTTTAGTGTAGACCCCCAGGGAAGACCCTGCGAATTCTCAGCAGTAGTGTTTGTGACCTGGCAAAATGGAGATCCCTCTGAGAGATGAAGAAGAGGCCAGCTCAGGTCTGTAGGATTAAGTGTCAAATCTTTCATCCTGGGTCCCTTTTTCACAACCTAAAGTGAGGAATTGTACTCCCACTGTCTATTCCTTTGCTTCATTTCGAGCTATATTTGCTGTATACCATTGGTAGTGCTTGGAGCCAGATTCATTCACTCATTCATTCATCATATGTCAAACATTTGCTCAATGCCTGGGATGCATCTTTTATTTCAGGGGATGAGAGGAAAAGTAAACATAAATTGTGGTGAAGCCAATAGTCAGTCTTTTGTAGTGGCAACTAAATTCAATCTTAATAGGTCCTGTTGCTTTGGGCCATGGATTATTAAAGCTAGAGAAACTGTCTTTGAGCCTAGAACAGGGTCTGTAAACTTCTATTCCCAGTCAACCAGTCCCGGCTTCCATGCTCTACTTTTCATGTACTCTGGGGCAGTTGGAAACCTCAGATTGGGGTGAGAAACGCCCTCTAAGTATTCTGGCTTACAGCTACATTTCAGCCAGGGAAGCGATATAATCCTTTCCTTAGGCAGACAATACTTCACAGGAGTATTCGAGAGACACCTGGGGGATTAGGCTTCTTCTGGGTCTTAATCTGTTTTCTGCTGAGTAGTTTCTTACTTCCTGCTTCAACTTGTAGGAAATTGAGCTTGAAGTAGAGAATGTGGCTTCTCCAGCTCCTCAAGGATAATTGTTAATAGCCAGACTCCTGGGGAATGTATACTGCAGACCACAAGCTAAAAAGGGCCTCTCTTAGCACATCCATATTTTCTTCTCTAGAGCTGTTTTCAGATGAGCCTGTTGTAAGCCTTCGTGAAGGCTTCAAAAGTCAGCCTTCACTCTATAATATTTTGAATTTTTGCTAACAAATTCTGGGGTGCTGAAAACTTGGCAAATCTATGGTATGAGTCCTAAGACAAAAAATAAGGTCATCACTTAATCAGCTATCTGCAAGCTCAGAACAAGGATTACCAACCTCTTGGCCCAGGATAGTAGGACTCTCATTGCCCAGCACTTTACTTCCTCAGCCCAGTCAGTTGCAGTTAACATACCCCTGCTGGTACCTCGTTCTATGTGTGTTGCAAGACATACATAGAAGTTGAACCAGCTTGAACAATTCAGAAGATCTATTGCTTACCAAACTGTGAAGTCTAGAGGTGATGGAAGACTTCAGGCATGGCTCAACCCAAGAGCTCAACACTATCTATTCCTAAAACTTTCCAGTTCTCTGATCGACCAGCCATGGTCTAGGCTTCCCCACAAGCCTGGATTCCTATACAGCTACAAGAGAGCTGTAGTTATCTTAAGGTGTCATAGGCCCTGTGCCTGGAGAGCTTTAAAAACTAATAATGCCTGAATCCTTCCCCCAGAGATTCTGATTTAATTGGTCTGGTATGTGCATCCAAAGTTAAGAATCAAGACTAATCTGAGAAACGAAGAAAATATAAGAAGTGTAATTCTACAGCAACTGGTACTGACAGTCAGAAGTTTGGGATTTACTGTGTTTCATTGAATCTAAGCTGCCATTGATATAATGATCACTTTATGTACCATTAAGAAAGAAAGAAATGCTGCCATTTAAACTACGACCTTCCACTAATTGTCATCTGTATCCTGATTTCAGAGATAAAATGTGAGAATAAAACTACCTTATTTCATGAATCCGTGAAATAAGGTATGTATCTGGAGGAGAATTGCCTTTTAAATTAGTCATTTTGGGAGGAGTAATTTTATAGATTCCTTCGAAGTTACTTCATTCAGGACACCTGTGGAATGTTTTCCTTTGCCTTCAGAATCCATTTTCTATCTATACAAGAAAATCATAGAGCGTTGGACCTGGAGGAGACCTTAGAGGCCATTCAGACCAACCCCCAGATCTATTTAATTATAGTTACACCTTGTTTTAGACTAAAAATGGTATTTCCCAGCCTTAATCTCTCACTCTATTCACCATTCTTCGCTCTGGATAGCTTTGGGTTGTTTCCAACAAGCAAATCCACACTCCTAGGATGAAGATTTGCCACCAATGAGGCTATTTAAAGTAACGTGCAATAGGTCCTTCTGACAGTTCCCAGAATGGGAACTGAAGGATGGGGTAAGAAATGGAACCACCTTTGGAAGAAGGTCTTATTTTCACTTCGATGTTTGTGTTGTCAAGATCAGTCACATGGCCAAGCTTCGTTCCACAGAGTGAAGATGCTAGGAATGCGATTTCTGGGCACTCAGAACAACGTCTGCTCCGTACTTCTGGTTCTTCCTCAAATACAGGAAACCCAATGGTGACTGAAGTGGAAGACCTTGAACAAAGGGCCATCTGGTGTATGGGAGATAGCTTGCAACCCCATCAGAAGGAAACCAGCAAGGATGACTTTTTCTATTTTGCTGAGAGTGAAATTAAGACCTGGACAGAGTAGGCTGGGTCAAGGTCACAGTAGATTGGAGTTAAGCCCAAGGCAGCACAAGGGCTCTTGTCTCCCCAGCCAGGGCTCTCCCAACCAGCCTGTGCTACTCCCCTCCTTAACACCTCACAGCACTTATGCAGCTCACGGTTTGGGGAGGGGCTGTAGCTAGAAATCAGGCAGCAGGCCAAGGAAGGGGGTTGGTCACAGCATCGTCAGCCTGCCAGTTGGTCCATGCTGATCGGGAGTGTCTATAGCCCCAGCACAGAGCACCCATCCAGCATCAAAGGGGAATTAAAGCCTTGTCCTGGGGTATCCAGGCAGCCATTCAAATTAATTACTTTTTCCCATCTGTAATGTGGGCAAGATGATGAACTGGGATATAATGGTTGATGATGGGGCTGAGGGCTGAGCAATGATTTATGCAGATCCACACCTGAGGAAAATGGGCTAAGGGCAGCGCTTATGAAAACTTTTCACAATAGTGTGGGAAGGCAAGAGGAGAGAAGAAGAGAGCTCTGAGAGGGGCAACAGTCTCTCCATCCAACACAGTGCTGGCTTGGGCCAGCTGCTCCCTTCTCTTACCCAGGCTCCCCCTTCCCCCCTGATGATCAGCATCACCATCATCACCATCCTTTTCTTCATCCTAGAAGGACATATTGTCTTAACGTTGGTAATAAGCCACCTTAATCTGCATTCCCAATAAACTTCCAGGTAATGATGTTGCTGCCACTCTGGGGACCACGCTTTGAGTGGCATTGGTCCAGGACAGCGGTTCTCAAGGTGTGGTCCCCAGGCCAGCATCACTGGCATTAACTGGGAACTTGTTAGAAATGTTAATTCTCAGGGCAAGGCCCTGGAATCTGTGTTTTAATAAGCCCTCCAGTTGGTCCAATACAAGCTATGTGGTGCTCTAGTGGTTTTTCAGGCTTGGCTAAGCTTTAGAATCATCTGGTGCGTTTTAAAAACTACTGGTGACCCCCATACCACCAATCAACTCCAGATCTCTGGGCTTGCTTGGGCAAGTATACTTTTAAAATGTTTTCCAAGTGATTCTTTTTTTTTTTAAATTAATTTATTTAATTTATTTATTTTTGGCTGCATTGGGTCTTTGTTGCTGCACGCAGGCTTTCTCTAGTTGTGGCGAGCAGGGGCTGCTCTTCGTTGCGGTGCACAGGCTTCTCATCACCGTGGCTTCTCTTGTTGCGGAGAACGGGCTCTAGGTGTGCGGGCTTCAGTAGTTGTGGCATGCAGGCTCAGTAGTTGTGGTACATGGGCTATTTTGCTCCGCGGCACGTGGGATCTTCCTGGACCGGGGATTGAATACGTGCCCCCTGCATTGGCAGGTGGATTCTTAACCACTGTGCCACCAGGGCAAATCCCCCAAGTGATTCTGATGCACTGTGGAGGTTGAAACTTCAGGGAACAAGTATGACAGCTTACAGATTAGAAACATGTTCGGAGAAGGAAAGAGGCTTGTCAGGGTCACACAGCTGATGCAAGCCTTCCCAGAGCCCCTAGCTCCCTCCCCCTGAAGCTGCTAGTGTTTCTGGACATGTGGGGGGCTCAGCGGCCCCTGGCATGCACCCACGTGTGTGTACATCCCAGTGAGCCCTTGTCCACCTTTAACTACTTCCTTCAGGACAGCGAGTCACTCCTGCGTGTCCAGTCAGGCAGCGCCTGCCCTTGCTGTCGACACAAGGACCGGTTTCTCTGGACTATGTGCTCTTCAGCCCTGCCTTCCTATGTGTGGATAAAACACCATGAAGAAGGGGGTCCTGCCTGCTGGACCATTACTCTGCTTACTGGCTTCCCTGAGCCCCAGCTGAGGTCCTGGGAAGTGGGGCTGGCAGGGGACAGGCCCTGGCAATTCATTCTGCAGTTCCCCAAAGCCAGTTCTTTCTCTTAGTGTCAGGCTGGGATATCCTCCCCATTTCTCTGATGGAGGCACTGAGGCTGGGAGTGGCCCACTCCTCTTAGCTCTCACTGCCCTCACCTGATGCTCCAGGAGGTCGTGGCTTCACTCATGCCCAACATCACCTGTCTCAGCAGACGTCGCACAGGGCCTGAAGCAGCACAGTGGGGAAGGGGGGCAGAACTGGGAGTCCGGGCATGTGGGATCCTGAAAAGGCAACACTCAGTTGACTGAAGTTAATCTCCAAAACCAAAGTGCTCCCAAATTGTTTCTGTTCAGATTTAAAAGGAGTCACAGTGTTGTTGGTCATTTTCCCCCAAACAATAGCTGATTAGGCTCCTTAATTACGTCGAATTTAGCCTTATATTAAAATGAGCTCCCTGGGCTTCCCTGGTGGCGCAGTGGTTAAGAATCCGCCTGCCAATGCAGGGGACGCGGGTTCGAGCCTTGGTCCGGGAAGATCCCAGATGCCGCAGAGCAACTAAGCCTGTGCACCACAGCTACTGAGCCTGTGCTCTAGAGCCCGCCAGCCACAACTACTGAAGCCCGCGCGCCTAGAGCCTGTGCTTCGCAACAAGAGAAGCCATTGCAATGAGAAGCCTGTGCACCTCAACGAAGAGTAGCCCCCGCTCGCCACAACTAGAGAAAGCCCGTGCACAGCAGCAAAGACCCTAAATTTAAAAAAATAAAAAATAAAATGGGCTCCCTGAGCTTGCCCAGGGAGCAGGGATGGTGGCTTGTGGGCATTTTAAAGGACAAGAAGAAGCCAGTGCAGGTCTCAACATTTGCCATGAGTCATGCAGCAATGCGTTACCCACGGCTTACCCAGTCAGTTCTGGGCCTGAAGCGTGCGTGTGTGTGTGTGTGTGTGTGTGTGTGTGCGCGTGTGTAGCAGTTACTCGGTCCGTCTGCCTGCCCCTCACTAATGTTTGGTGCCAGTGCCGTGAAGGCAGATGGTTTCCTAGCATCCACTGCCTGGCAGATGAGCCTTGACCTTTGTAGCAACTAGCGCGGCGTTAGGTGAACAGGAGGCCCTGCCCCTTCCACTCACCTGCTCCTGCTGACAGAGAGTTCTATTTTTTTTATGCGGTACGCGGGCCTCTCACTGTCGTGGCCTCTCCCGTTGCGGAGCACAGGCTCCGGACGCGCAGGCTCAGCGGCCACGGCTCACGGGCCCAGCCGCTCCGCGGCATGTGGGATCTTCCCGGGCCGGGGCACAAACCCATGTCCCCTGCATCGGCAGGCGGACTCTCAACTACTGTGCCACCAGGGAAGCCCCGAGTTCTATTTTTGACAGGCCTGGGCCAGGGAGACTGGGAGAGTTGATAGTGGGGGCAGAAGAGAGGGCACCTGCTTGAATTGGGGGTGGGAGGCTGATGGTGCCTAGAAGCGTGGCCTCTCATCCCAGCCAGATTGGGACTGTCCGCAGGAAGCAAGGGACCCCCTCCGCAGGCCCCACCAAGCAGCTCTGAGGATGCAGTGGGGTGGCCAAGGTGGGCAGGAGGAAGGGGCAAGACAGACAGATCAGTTCCACAGCCACATTCTTTATCTTGTGACTGTGAAGAAGGAGCCAGATGTCTCCTGATGGCGGGGCCCAGCTCTAGCAGGAGGGCCAGGCCCAACCCCAGGCCCCCGGTTAGTCTGATGGATGGTTCTAGTGCTGCTAATGTGGTTAGGGCAGGCGGTGGCCTGCGGGGCTGGGAGCTGAGACAGGCCACTACAGGCCCTGCTGTAATCACATTTGCCTGTACACAGAAGGGGCCCAGATTACCCACCCAGAACCCCAGAGGACATTAGTTAAAGTCATTTAGAAGTATTTTCTGTATCAAACTTTTCTTATCTTATTATCATTTTAAACGATCAGTTACTGCCCAAGGCACACACAGGAAGAAGCAGCTCTAAGAATGGATTATGGAAGAATGGCCAAGGCACGCTACCTCCCTGGAGCCCCAAGTCTCTAGGGAAGGGCCAGTTCTGCACATGGAATGGGGGCATTCCACGCTTCCTGGCTAATAAACCACTGAGACTCTTCCTTCCGTTTCCCAGGCCTGAATGGCCACTCATTTTTTTTTAAATTAATTAATTTTATTTATTTTTGGCTGCATTGGGTCTTCGTTGCTGTGCACGGGCTTTCTCTAGCTGAGGCGAGCGGGGGCTACTCTTCATTTTGGTGTGCGGGCTTCTCATTGCAGTGACTTCTCTTGCTGCAGAGCATGGGCTCTAGGTGCGTGGGCTTCAGTAGTTGTGGCACGTGGGCTCAGGAGTTGTGGCTCGCGGGCTCTAGAGCGCGGGCTTAGTAGCTGTGGTGCATGGGCTTAGTTGCTCCGCGACACGTGGGATCTTCCTGGACCAGGGCTCGAATGTGTGTCCCCTGCATTGGCAGGCGGATTCTTAACCACTGCGCCAGCAAGGAAGCCCTGGCTACTCATTTTTTAAAAGTTAGGCTTTTGATTTTAGACACCTTTAGTTTTATAAAAAAATGATTAAAATAGTACGGAGAGCTCCCATAAATCCCCACATCCAGTTTCTCCTATTATTAACCCTCTGCATTAGTCTAGTACACTTGTCACAGTTAATGAACCAATACTGATACATTGTTATTAACTAAAGTCTATATTTTATTCACATTTCCTTTGTTTTTGCCTATTGTCCTTTTTCTGTCCAGGATCCCCTTTCCCCAGCCCCTGGCAACCACGAATCTACTTTCTGTCTTTATGGGTTTGCTTATTCTGGACATTTCAGGTAAATGGAATCATATAAGGTGTGGTTTCTTTTGTCAGGCTGGGCTGGCTACTCTTACACATGCTTTAATAACTTTAATTCTTATCCTTGCACTGAAGACAGGATTCTAGGGAAAATAATTCAAGGGACATAAGCAAGACTTAACTGGAATTCTGAGCCCAAATCCAGTTGTTTTGACTCCAGAACCAAAGCATTTTCCATCTCTCATCTGTCCAATCATTCATTTATTTATTCAGCATCCTCTAGATGCTAGGTGCTAGGATACAGAAGAGAATAAACTCCGCCCTGGGCCAGACTGTCATCATCTGACCAGATTACTGCCAGATCCTTCTAAGTGACCTGCATCTGCCCTTGTTTGTCTACAGTCTAGACCCACCCTACCAGTCAGGTGAATCAAGTCGTGTCTCAATGCTCTGTTCAAAATTACTCAATAGTTTTTTATTTTCCTGAGTGAGAACCAAGGTCCTTACAAGGGCTACAAGGCTCCCTGTGACCCTTGTGACTTCATCTCGTGCTGTTCTCTCTCTTGCTACCCTGGCCTCCATACCTTTTTCATATTCTGCCAGGCATGCATCTGACTCAGGACCTTTCCCACTGGCTGTTCTTTTCTGCCTGGAACCTTCTTACTGCAAATATCTGCATGGCTCACTCCCTCACCAACTTCAGATCTATTGTGCAAATAGCTTCACAGAAAGACCTTCCCTGGTGGCGCAGTGGTTGAGAGTCCGCCTACTGAGGCAGGGGACACGGGTTCGTGCCCCGGACCAGGAGGATCCCACGTGCCGCGGAGCGGCTGGGCCCGTGAGCCGTGGCCGCTGAGCCTGTGCGTCTGGAGCCGGTACTCCACAACGGGAGAGGCCACAACGGTGAGAGGCCTGCGTACCGCAAAAAAAATAAATAAAAAATAAGACCTTCCCTGACCATCTCATTTAAAATAGCAATCTTCCCTTGGGTTCCTTATTCTCCTTCTCTGTTTTATTTTTCTCCATTGCACTTATCACCATCTGGTACGCTATGTGTTTTACTTTTTGATTTGTTTATTATCTCTCTCCTCCCTCTAGGGCATAAAATTATGAAAGAAGGGATGGTTTTTTTTTTGGTCTGTTATACTTCCTGCTGTATCTCCAATACCCATAACTATGTTCGGCATCTAATGTATGCTCAATAAATATTTGTTAAATGAAGTGTAAATTCTTCACTCTCAATCCTTTATCTCTTCTAATCAGAAATCTCCCAGGATTCACCTCTACTACCATGAAATATGAGGGGATGATCCAGGGAGGAAACTTGTTTTGTTGGACCCTCAAATGATAGAATTTATGCTATTTGCTGGGGAGGAAGTTCAGGAAGATACTGTCTTCTGTTCATTCATTATTGAGTTGATCCTTGTTAAGTAAGTACTATATAAGATTATTAATTAAGATTAAAAAACTTTTTAATATATCTACTGAATAAATATTTATTGAATGCTTATTAATTTACTGTTATCACACTAGATACTGAAGATACAGCAGTGAACAAAGAAGATCCAGTCTTTGCCCTTATGAAGTTTACTGTGCTGTGTGGGAGATAGATATTGAACAAATTTTTACACAAGTAACTTTTAAATTATGATCTTTAATAAACACTCTGAAGGAATAGAGTGCTATGAGAAGTTTATACTAGGGAAATTGACCTAGTCTGGGGGTTAGGGAAGATGAGGAAAAGCTTTCTTATCAACATAGCTGTCCAAAGTTGAAATAGGTGCTTTGTAGTTCAGTTTCCTTTGACTGAAACATTTAAGTGGAGGCTGGAAAACTCTGGATGCGGATATTGTAAAGTGCATTAAGCACTGGGTAGGGTAGAATGGGAGTTTGCTATTTCAAAAGTCTAGAATTCAGTTGAATTTCCTGGTTGAAATTTAAAGAGGCAGTCTCAAGTTTCCTCTTGGAAGAGAATTAATTTTACCAATACTTTGGTGGACCCAAATACTCATTTTTAGCCATCTGGTGTCCCATTTCAGTTAAGTATACAGGATCCAGGGCTAGAGATTATGGTTGTACCAGGATGTTAAAGAAACTTATGAATACTAGCCCCTAATGATAATACTCCTTTATTTCTATTCTGTTGGTTAACCCACTGCTGTGCCATGCTACCCATAATCATTTGAAATCATGACCATGTGAGCTAGGTTGATCAGAAATTGTTATCCAAACTTTATAGAAGAATTAAGGCTCAAAGAAGGTGAGATGCTGAACTTCATCAGCCATGATCATCTGTTTTTTTTTTTTTTTAAAAGTCCATTGTGTGTTTTCTCTATGTATTGTTAGCTATTGCCCAAATAACGCTATGTAACAAATTAATCCTCAGACTTAGTGGCTTAAAACTATAATCATTACCACTTATGCTTCGGAAGGTCAGCTAAGAAGTGGCTCATCTAGAATGGGCTTGGCTGGATGGTTTCACTTCAGATCTTCAGATCGATGAGTGGCTGAGGCAGCTCTGCTTTGGGTTGTGGCAACTCTGGTTGGTCTGCTCCATGTGGCTCTTATCCTCCTCCTGGTACCATGCGCTATCCAGGGCATTTTTTTCTTTTTCTTTTTTATAATGAAGTCAGAGGTGCAAGTCCTCTTAAAGCTTAAGCTTAGAACTGTCCCACTGTTACTTTTGCTTCATCATATACCCAAAGAAGCTCACATATGTAAACTCAAAGTCAAGGGGAGGGAAAATATACTCTACTCCTTCAGTGGGAGGAATTGCAAAGACACATGGAAAAAGGTGTGTGGGTATAGGGAGGAGAGAAAGCTTGGGGAAAAATGCAGCCCACCACATTCACTTTGTTCTTTTGTTTGTTTATTAATACATTTTTTTCATTCAGGTCCAAGCAACGTACCTGGCATTCTGCAAGTTGTTGAGGATAAAATGGCAAATAACATAGTCTTTATAATATTTATTTATTTATTTTGTCTGCGCTGGGTCTTAGTTGCAGCACTCGGGATCTTCACTGCGGCATGTGGGATCTTTTAGTTGTGGCATGCAGACATCTTAGTTGTGGCATGTGAACTCTGAGTTGCTGCGTGCATGCGGGATCTAGTTCCCCAACCAGGGATTGAACCCGGGCCACCTGCATTGGGAGCACGGAGTCTTTCCCACTGGACCACCAGGGAAGTCCCAACATAGTCTTTATAAAGAGGCAGTTTCAGCAGAGCATGAGATATACTATGAGAGAGGCAAGCACAGGGAATCTTGGGAACACATGCTTTCAAGAACAACAAGAGCAAAAAAGAAGCTTTTGAGTGGGTTTTATTCCCAAGTGAGAAGTCAGGAGATGAATCAATGAAGGAACAAAATCAAAGCTGAGAAAATTCCAGAGTTAACTCCACTCATGTTTCAACCAGTGAGACCAGTTATTTGTTTTGTTAACTTCTGCTTCTCTTTCACTGTTAAAGCAAAAAATCTTGGAAAACCTGTGTTCATTCTAAAGCAAAGTGTGGGAAGAAAAATGAAGGCGGAATCACTTATCCAAATACAATTTAGCTTGAGTTTTGGAGGAAAGAATATATCTGGGAAGTGGCAGTGAATAAATAGGAGCCTGTAGGATAATAGCATAATAATAACAATAAGAAATACTACCATTTATTGAGCTCTTTGTGTCAAGTAGGATGCTAAATGCTTTGCATATGGTGAGTGCTGTTAATAATCCCATTTCAGAGATGAGTGGGGTGAGGCTCAGAGCAGACAGCAAGACCATCCAGTTCCCTGACTGAATGATGTGTAGAAAAATGATGATTAGCCTTCGCCTCCCAGGTCAGCACCACGGACAGCAAACTCGCTTGCAGACAAAGCCCTGGATAAGATTCTGCAGGGTGAAATTCCACAAGCAGAATATCAGAAGTGTTTTCAGTGGGTTATTTGTAACATGCCTGCCTCTCCCCCTAGAATGTGTTTGATAACTAGAAGATACTTGTTAGCTAAAGACCTGATAAAGTTCGAAGACGTGATCTGGGAAAGGGTCACATTCCTCTGCATAATATAGCAGCAGTGAGAGATTTGGAAACTACGTTGGATTAAGGAGTGAGAAAATATGTGGAGAGTCAGAAAGGAGAGGTCCCGAGTGCAGGCAAGGAAGAGAAGGGATTTGGGGTAAAGAGAGAGAAGAACTAGGAAAACGTTTTAAAAAGTTTCAGTGGAGCATGTGAAGTAAATCTTCATCTTCCCTCCCAAATACTCAGTAAGTTCCATACCACTGACTTATGTGCAGCTGGATTTATTTGAGAGTTTGAAGAGAAGGCTGAAAGGGACAGAGGTCAGTGTTCCACATGTGAACACGTGCAAATTAACATTAACTGGCTGGAGAGTTTTCTAGAGTTTGTCTCCTTGTGTCTCAGCTCGGTCTCCCTAATCAGCTTATCATCCTTTGGAGAGCAGGCATGGTGCCTGCCATTCCATGGACTGGTACGTTGGTGGGCACACATCGTACACTCAGGATATACTGTAGAGCTGATTTGTTTCCTCTGGCTGAGCCCCATTCAGAAAAGAAGGATGAGTTTTCCTCTGCCTACAGCACTCAGAGTTCTCGGGGTTTCCAGGTCACTTAAAATTTAAAATATTCCTTCCCCTCGTCACTGTAAAGGTACCTCAGCTGGTCAGACCAGGCATTTAGATTTCAGGTTCAGAAAAAATGGTTCTAGGATCCATGCTTCTAGGATCAATCTAAGAATATACTAAGAATCAGAACTGACCTGCTTGTCCTAGGTCATAAGCAAACTCCCCATCTACCAACAAATTGTCTCAGCAAGGGTTACATGGAACACACAGGGGAAGTTTGAGTGTGGGCCCTTCATTCTCATGGAAACAAATGCTCTTTTATTCTGATTCAGAGTCTTTAGGGAACAACTGACTGAGAAGCCTCCACATCTACAAAAGCATCTTATTTTACTCAGGCCTGGAAGTGTGGTCCAAAATTATTGGGGGTGAGGTGATGGTGATGAGACATGTTCTCAGAGTCAGGTTTGGAAACTCAATCAGCATCCCACAGAAACTGCTATGGGCAATGGCTAAGGGTAGTTGAAAAATGCATTGGGTATTTTGTTGGTTAAATAGACTTTTGTGACCGGCCTAGGATCCTGGCCACCTGTTGTGGCAGGTAGCATGGAAGACTACTGGCTTTGGAGTCTGACGTACCTGGGTTTTAAACTTGACTCTACAGATTATTTGCTACGCAGCCTTGGGCATGTCACGCTACCTCTCTGAACCTCTGTTTCCTCATTTGTAAAATGGAGGCTGTTGATATAGTCTGATACTTACTGAATTAATTTGGGTGGGTGAGAAAACCCACCAAATCTCAGTAGCTTAACACAGTAAACTTTTATTTCTCACTCATGTCACAGTCCAACATAGTTCAGTAGCGGGATGTGGCTCCATGCAGTCATTCGGGGACCCCAGGATCATTCCATTTAGTGGATGACATAATTCCCTAGAGCTTGGGAGCCTTTCACTGGATCCACGCATCCAGCAGATAGATGAAGGAGGAGAGCACGCAAAGGGTTGGGCAGGAGGCATTTTTATGGGCCAGATTAGGAGGTGGTGCATATGATTTCCATCTACTTTCCATTGTCCCATAGCTGCCCATAATATAAGGAAGGCTGAGGAAGGACTGTGTGCCTAAGAGGAAAGGGTTATGACTGCCACTCCTACCTTGTAAAGTTGTAATGAGGTGGGGATGTAACGGAAAAAAAAAAAAAAGAAAAAGAAAGCAGATAGAATGCTTTGATACCATGTAGCACATACAGGACTCAATAAATGTTAGTTCTAATAACACTGTTTACACGGCAAAGTGAATTTTGAACTCCAAACAAGCAACTTAGAAAGGACTTTCAAGCCTCCATTCATTTGTTAGATGTGGGCTGCCTTGGCTGTTTGTCCTTGGCTTCCCAGGAATTCTGATTACCTGGCCACCAGGGGTTAAACTACCCCAGCCTCCACTGATACTTAACAGCTGGGTCTCTTTCCAAGGGACTTCAGTACTCTCTTTCAGTGCAGGAAATACATCTGGCATTCCCTATTCTGGAGATACAAGCAACTAGTCAATTGAAAAAGGCGTCTGCTGATGGTAGCGTGACAAGCGATATCCATAACTGCTTGTAATCTCCTTCAGACATCCACTTCTCCCATCCGGCCCCATGGAGGACAAAGGGGCTCCTACTAACTCAGCAGCCTTCTGTCGCCAAAAATGCAGACGAACCTTGACCTGATAGTCCACTCAACACGCCCTCCGAGCAAAGGGCCTTCTTCAAGTGTTTACCCTGCCAGAATAGCAGACGAGTGGGCCACAGGGAGCAGCTTTCAGGAGGCAGGCGGCTGCACAGAGAGAGTGTAGGTTTTGCATTTGGGAATTAGAAGTCTCAGATCTGCAGCTTGCCAGCTCCATGGTCTTGGAAAAGTCACTTCACCTCTCTTGCCTCAGTTTCCTCATGGACGTAAGGAGGGTAAGCATAGAGCTTTCTTTATCTGTGTCACAGGAAGTGTTGGGGATCCAGGAACGTATCTGAAACGTGCCTGCACCTACTTTCCTGATCAAAAATGACCTGGTGGGAACATGTTCTCAGGCAGCTGGGATTGGGACTCACAGGTGAAAAGACTATTTTCACATCTTAAGCTACAAGGATATGGTTGTTTCTCATCTATGGGTAAGTGATGACAGGGAGGATTCTGTCTCTATGTTCTCTACCTACCATCATCTATCCTGGACCAGCCTGGGGGGAGAAGGCAAGAATACATAGGGTCACAGCCTGAGAGGGACTTGTGATCCCTCCTCTCCCAAAACAGTCTCCATGAGGGGAGAAACAGGAAGATCACCCATCCAAGGCCAAGAGAACTACGGTCCCATATCACTGCCATGGCAATGATAGTTCCTTATATTTGTACCACATCTCATCATGGACAAAGCCTTTTTCCGGGCTATATCGCATTCACTCCCCACAGTAACCTTCCAGGCCAGGCATTATGATCTCCATGAATTCTAGGCTTAGAGACGTTGAAGGATTTGCTCAAGTTTCCATAACAAGATCTGTCTGATTCCAAAGTCATGTTTCCTCCCCCCACACCACAGCTATTCTTCCTCTCTGTTCCCAGATACAATCAAGAGAAAAGCTTTATCTTCTACAGACTAGATATGGACAGATGCATGCCCTCTAGTCCTTTTTGGATTAGGAAATTGGAACTTCTCAGGTTCTTCGCGTCCCTAACTGTGCCCAGGACGTGGCAAAGTGCCCCCTAAATGGTTCTAAGATGGACGGTTGACAGAGTGAATTGGCAGGCAGCAGGAAAAGCCTTAGGTGTTGACTGGAGTTTGGAAATGGATGGTTGATCACAGCTGTGTGTGCTGAACAAGGAGGAGTTATGAAAGGGGCAGACAGAAAGAGGGCAGAACAGACAGGGCTTTCTCACCTTCTGTTTAACATTAAGAAAAATCCAGTGTCCAACCATGGATTTCCCAGTGGGGAGAGGACCAAAACGGACAATAGAAAAACTTGGAGGGACTCCCAGCAAAGGAGTCTCTCTGTGGGCCACAGGGTAGGATTAAAAGCTCTGCTCAAATGGACCTGGGGCAGCTGGGCCAAGAAAGGAGGCTGCACTGAACCATCCTTTATGGGACTGGTCTGGCTCTGGCCCTGGCTGGGGTAGACTATGACCCTGGGAGTCTCCTGCTGCAGCAAGTGGAAAATAGGTTTAGAAGTTCCCTGTGGGGCAGGTAGGGCAGAAGCATAGCAGTGTGTCAGGAGGGAAAGCTGAAACCCACCTCTCCTGGGATGGGGAGGGAGTCTGGCTCTGAGAAGACAATTCAGAGGGCAGAGCTGTAGTCATTGGCAAATGTGGGCAGCTGCAGAGCCAACCCTCACCCTGGCAATAGAGAGATCATGGAGTCACAGAAGAAAGGCCCAGCCCGTGTGGGGCAGCGGCACTGAGGGGAAGGGGAAGAGGGAGTCTTGAAGGATGAAGAGAGCAGAGCCTTTATTTTTCTGAGGGTGGCTAGATGGGAAGACACATTTGCGGGCAGGAAGTGTGTATGTGTGTGTGCATGTTTGCATGATGGGGAGATTTCAACCCAGAGCGCAAGACAGGATTGGGGTTTTGGGGGTACCCCAACCAAGCAGGGAGTGATCCATCTGCTGAGGAAATGGAATGGCAGCCTCAAGATTCCACCAAGGAAGAGACACAGGACCAGGCCCTGGGCAGTGGTCTTCCTGTCTCTCCTTTTCCCTCAGATCGCCTCCTGGTTGGGTTGGGGTGGGAACGCTACAGGCAGAGGCCCCTGCACAGCCATTCTGCCCTGCAGGATTCACAGCCCCGCCCATCCTCTCTGATGAATGTGACCCACCGCCAAAACCCCATCAGCCGCCAGGCAGAGGAGGTCAGGCCCAGCGGCTGCAGACAATGGCCGTATCCGCCACTACTAGTGAGGATATAAGCAGGGGATTGGATGGTATCATTCTAATTTACACGGGATTTTGTTTCTTTCCAGGTACTTAGCATGTGGATCTAGGTGCTATCAAAGGCAGAGCATTATACAATAAGTAGGCTTAACCTCTATCTCACCCCCCTCATCCTTCTGTCTCTTCATTGAGGCCACGAGGAGCTGTAGCTGGGGTTGCCATAGTGACCAATTAGGATTACTGAGATGTTCTTGCAGAGAAAAAAGGGAGTATTGATTTAGCTTTAACAGTGGGGCATCAGGGGACCGGGGAGCCCAAGGGTGCTCAGCATTAACAGGGGCAGAATGTGTCACCCTCTAGGCTGTCTGGGGTTGTGCTGTTTGGGGCTGGACTTCATATGTGGTGGAGACCATTGGCAGGCCCCTGCCTGCTCAGTGCTTAGTGTCTGCACGACACTGCTGAGGGGTGTGTGAGGGTTTCAGCTGAGGGGGGAGTGATGGAGTGAGGCCACCATCCACAGGATGACTCTCAAGAGAAATGGAATTGTTTGGCTCAGATCGTGAGAGGCTCAGGTGCCCACACACCTTCCCCCCAGGCAAAGGCTTCCCATTGTCACTTAACAAGTCTTCCCAGGTGGGCTGATACGCCGCTCTACGCAGAAGCACAAAACACGGCCCCGGAATTATAGGGGCTTCGAATGGGCAAAACATTTGGTATCATTATGTGCAAAATCAGCTCCCTCTGATGTGACTATGTTAGGAACTCTGAAACCAAGAGGAAAATGGGGGCCCGAGAAGCCTTCTGGGTGGGGTGGGGCTCAGGACTGACCTAATGCAGCTCTGCGTCTGTGGACAAGCCACCTAACAAAACAAGCTGCAGTTTACCCCTCTGCAAACAACGGGTAGTAATAATCTATTGAATAGGAGGGTTATAAATATTAGAACTTGTGTTGGTGATGTGCTTGGTATACTGTAAGTATAGGAGGCTGAAGTGAGAGGAATTAGGGCAGAGAACAGACAACTGGACAAACAAGAGAGAGGAGGTAGAATGTGGAAGTCTGGAGATATAGAGGCGGAATTCAGGTGGCTTCTGGATGGAGGAAGGAAAGGACAAAGAGCCCACGGGGGAGCGAGCTGAGAGGCAAAGGAGAAAGGGCATCAGAGCCCGCAGAGGGGCAGCTGGTGTGGCGGGAGGATGCCCAGAGACAGGAAGCTAGTTTTCAGCAAAGGGGGAAGACGGGCCCCTGGTTTCACTACAGGAGACATTTTTTCCTTTTCCTCATTCCTAGATTCAGAGAATGAGATTCTTCTAAAATTCCTTGGACGTGAAAGGGGCGAGTGAGAGGGATTCAGGGAGAAAGATGACCCTGTCCTGGGCCTGAGCAAGTTTGTCCAGTTCTGCAGTGAACTGTGGCCAGGCCGTGGGGGAACCTCTAGAACAGGACTTCCCTGTACCCCACCTTGGCCTTAGGCTGCGAGAGACCAGGGCTTAGTGGGTCAACTTCCTGCCCCTCAGGTGCCGTTCCAGACCTGCCTCTGCTCCCCAACCCATGCCACCCCACCAGGGGCCCCCAGGGCTCATGGTTAGAGCACAGCAGGAGAGAGGACCAAGGAAAAGCAGCTTCTTCCTGCCTGGCCCCATCCCCTGCCTCTGCAGGATTTAATACCTGTCCTCCTCAAAGATCAGGAGACACGATTAATTCTGACTCGAGGATTATTAAAATGCTTCCACCAAGCATCTGGCATTAAAAGTTTTAAATCAATTAATCTGTTGTTTGAGGAAGAACGTTCTCGTTAGCACAGCTACAGAGGCAGCTCAGGTTGCCATTGGGTTGGGAGAGTGGGGACAGCCTCCCTTGGGAACTAAGACACCCACTGGGCTCCAGGAAACTCTCCTGGCTCCCGGGCCCAGCATCTCCCACTATCTCTCACCCAAGTCCCTGTGTATCCAGTTTCCAAGTGGTGCTCTCTCCCATCCCCAAAGGGTTACCAGTTAAAATACAGGATGCCCAGTTAAACTGGAATTTTAGATAACAATGAATACTTTTTTTTTAGTGTAAGTATGTCTCATGGAGTATTTGGGACACACATATTACAAAATTATTTTAACCATTGTTTACCTGAAATTCAAATGTAATTGGGCCTCGTGTATTTTCATTTGCTAAATGTGGCAACCCTCCCCCCGCCCTCTGTTTTAGTAGCCGTGTACGCAGCTGAAGTGGGACTCCTCGGTTTGAGCCCTGGGCCTGCTATCTACATGCCAAATGTCCTAGGGAGCACTGCTTCTTCTTTCGAGGTCAAGCAAGAAATAAGCAACTTTGAACGTAGGGGCACTTAAGCATTTATGGGACTCACACAGTGGTTTGCAAAATCTCCATTTGACTGATAAAGTCTCAAACAACAGCGCACACCTGGCATTGCTTTTAGCTTTTAACCCTGTTAGAGTTATCTAACCATGAGGTCCTTGATAGTAGTTATGTCTGGTCCACATCTGGTCCACCCAGCACCCAGCCCAGGGCTAACACATGGCAGACCCTCAGTATAAGTTGATAAAATGAATTCATGAGTAAATGTACCTTCCCAGTGTTCTCACCCAGGCTCCTGAGTAACTACAGTTGTCATTTATAAATTACAAAGGGTGAAGTGTACAGAAATAGTCAGAGTCAGAACCAATCTTAAGTCCATTGGACCAGGCATTGGACCAGGGGCCAGGATCCCTAGGCTCAAACCCTGGGTGCAAGTTCTGGTGTTGGCTAATATCTTGTACCCTTGGCTAAGTCCTTACCCCCCTCTGGGCTCTGGTTTCCTCATCTTTAAGCAGAGGGAGTTGTGCTTGGGGTCTTTACAGCCCAGACATTCTGAGATGGCTCCACTGGTCCTGAATTCTGTAGCCCAGCTTTGAGTGCATCAAGCTGAACGCTGAATACTGGGTCTAATCTGAGTCCCAGAGCTTGGTAAGGTCATGCATGGTAATGCCCCATCATAGAAGTCTAGGGAAGGCCGGGTTGCATGGTGTGCCCTGGTCCCTGTTACTGGTGTCTGTTATGGGTTTCTGTTGCTTTTCTGCAAAGAGGGACCAGGCTTTGGCTTTCTTATCCACTAAGCAAGAGAGGAGAGGGAGAAGACCCCACCTTTCCGGACTCTGCATCCCATCCAAGGCTTCTTTGACCCTTGTCTGCACCTCAGATAGTTCTTTTCAGCCTCTGCAGTCAGCCCAGATTTATCCTGCCTCGTGTCTCTCATGTAAAATGCATATTCCGACACTTTGCTAGGTTAAATGATTTAACAGCCAAGGCAGAGAGAATTAGGGGTCCGGGAGCAGTAGGCAATACCTGCTTTTCGAATGAGATTGGAAAGGAGATGGAGATCAGTGGTGATGATAATCTCTTATTTTAATAATATAAAATAACTGTCCCACTGAATCAGAGTGAGCGATGCATTCTGTGGCCTGGTGTTAGAGACAGTCAAGCCTGGAGAAGAGAGCCAGGGGGTGCAGGGATGCCCCTCTTCCTCTCTGTCGCTCCCTCTCTCGTCTTTCTCTTTCAAAGAAGATTTGTGCCAGCACCAGCCTGTGGCCTCCTGGATCTGGCGTCGCTAAGAATGTGGGTAGCCAGGGAGACCGGAAGGGAGAGTGGTGGATTTGGGGAGGGTGTGTGTGTGTGTGAGAGAGAGAGATAGAAAGAGAGAAAAAAGAAAGAGAAGGAAAATGAATGAATAAATGAAAATAAATCTGGGGAAACTGATGACCATTTTTCCTCTGTGATCATTGATAGGAGATACCCTGATCTGTGATCCTGGAAAAGGAGAACAGACTGCCCAAAGGCAGGGGCCTGGACAAGCTGACCTCTAGGAGGTATGGGAGTGGCTGACCGGAGCACAGAATCATAGGATGCTTGGTCCTGTCCCAGTGAACCGGGGCGGGGGGCGGGGAATGACTCACTCTTCAATCAGTTCATTAATTGGTAGATACTTATCATCAAACACCTATCACGTGTTGGTCTCTCTGAAGTTGGCTGGGTTGGCCCAGGGAGGTTCCAACAGGAGCCAGGTAGTGGGGAACAATCCCCATGGCATATGTTGGCTCAGCAGGGCTCCCCTTCACAGTGGGCCATGAATAGCTAAGGAGCTGCAGACCCATCTTCTTCCCCGGGATGAATTGATTACTCCAGCCCTGCTTGGATTCCATCAGGTTCAAACGTCAGCATGGAATATGCAGCCAATGAGTCAAATGCTCTCTCTCTCTTTCCCCCTGTCCCGGGCTGGCTCTTTCCCTTCTCTCTCTGCAGACAACTGCAGGTGTCAGGGGGGTGTATGGGGCGGCCCAGGGGCTGTGGCTGTCTGAGCCGGTGAATGGGAAGTCTGCTCTATTTATTGTACTCGTTTATGGTGGAGAGTAAGTCCACGGCCACTGGGGCTCCTGAGTCAGGACTCACCAGCATGCGTGGAGCAGGGGGAGAACTGATCACAGGGAAAGGCTTCACTCCCTGCCTTGCTGTAATCTCTGCTCCTCATTAGTCAACAGCCACTTATGAGAACTCAGATGTGTTGGGCCCATGATTGGCACTAAGGATACAAAGCTGAACAGACTGATTGGTTCAGTTTTGAAAATAAATGTTTAGTGACTATCTAAAGAGCCACCGGGTATAGTCCTTAGGGTGGAGGGCTCTGGAGCCAGACTTCCTGGGTTCAAAACTGCTGCTGCCTGGGTGTGTTCACTTAGGCACCTTAGTTATAGCCTCTTTGCTTCTTTTCTTCATCTGCAAAATAGGGATAATTTCATGCAGTTATGAGGGTTAAAGGCATCGATACAAGTAAAACTAGCAAATGCTAAATAAATGTACTTACTGTTCCTATATGGTAAGATCTTAGGGTCTCAGGGTCTAAAACAGAATGAATCAGCATCGAATGGCCGCTTACTGTGTACCAGGCAATGTGATTTACATCATTAACTCATTTAATCCTCACAACAGCCTCTTATAAGGTAGTTCTCATTATCATTACTACCATTTCATACAGGAGGAAACTGAGATTGAGGTCCGCTCTTGCATGAGGGCACCTCGTTAGTAAATGATGGAGCTGGAATTTGATCTCTGCTCTGTTAGACCCTGAGTCTGAACTCTTGGCCACAATTTATGTGTAGGAGAGACCGAACATACAAAATTATAGAAATGGCATCGTCTTACGATACAGGTCCAAATGCAGCACGTGGGATCCTCAGAAAATAATGCTGCTGCCTCTGTCAAGGGAGGTCAAGGAAGGTTCCTAGAGGAGGTAATGCTTGAGCTGGAGGTTGAATAGTCATTTCCAAGGTGTACCAGGTGGGCTGGGCAGGAGGCAAAGGGATGGGCGATGAGCAAGGCGTGTTAGGTAACCTCCAACCCAAATGGCTAGAGGGAAGGTGTGCTATGAGGAGTGCCAGGGTAGGCAGGTGATAGATGCACCGTTCAGGGCACTGTCAGCTGTGCCAAGGACGCGGGTTTTATGTGAAGACAATGTAAATCACTGTGAGTCTGAAGCCAGGGAACAGCAGAAATGTGCCCCATAGAAAGTTCTTTTCTCTACTGCGCCGTGGAATACAGACCAGGAAGGGGAAGGCTTGAGGCAGGGAGGATGCCTAGGGTGCTGTTGCGATTGTCAACTAGTTGCTGAGACAGGCTGCCTCTCCTGCTCACCTAAAGAGATGGGAGAGGGGGTAAAGGAGTGACCTTTATAGGCAGAAAGGGACATGGTGTTTGTTTCTGGTCCTTGCACGGTGGCAGCGTGATTCAGTTGGGGGAAGATGGTGTCAGCTCTGAAGGCTGCCTGGAAGCTGAGAGCACGGTGTGGACAAACAAGGCTGCAGAAGTTGTTCTGGGAACAAAATTGGTTTGGACTGGCCCTTAGTGACCAGCAAATCAAGCCCACACAGCCAAGAGGGTGGGTGGGCAAGAAGGCTATTCCAGACCAAGTCAGGAGATTCTTGAGTGGAAGCAAAGAAGGATCTGCTTCCACTCTGCGTAGTGTAGGGAGGCCCAGGCTGGGGCGGGGCAGCTAGCCTTTGTCAACGGGCCATGTTGAGAAGAACTAAGGTGTCAGAGCAGCAACTCTGGCTCAATGGGAACAACTAGGGACCCCAACTCAGAGACAAAGTAGGTTTAGGAAGTCACTGAAGATCCTACAGGACCTGGGAGCAGGGCCAGCTCTAACCTGCTTGGAGAGAGATCCAAGCATTCCTAAAGCATTTAGAGAAAAAAAAAAAAAAAGTGAAATGACAAGAAGAGACCAGGGCCTGGGGGGCCTCACTGGGCTGTGTCTGCCAAGTCAATATTTTGCTACATGTTCAATTTGCAATGGGAAAAAAGCACTCTGAAAACATGTTTCTTTTTATAGGCCTTGGTATTTTTCTTTTGTTTTCCTTGAAAGGATCCCCCCACCCCAATCCCACTGTGGGTGTGTTTGCAGACCTAAGCAGGGAGACAGGCTTCAATGGCTGGATGGAGTATCAGCCATAACCTCAAAGCCAGGAAGAACCAAAGCAGGGATCCGGAGCATGAAGACAGACGGAAACAGGAGGCACGGAGCAGGTCAGGAAGGGATGTTGACCACTTCCCATGGTAGTTGTTTCCTCACACGTGGGTGGCATAAAGCTCTGATGGAAATGATCACATTGGCCAAATAAATAGAGACCTATGATGGCTTTCTGGGTCACTTGTTTTTAGAACAGCCATAGCTGTTTATCCAGAGCTGTTCTAAAACGCTCTTTGAGTCATACTTGACCTTACATCATAGTCTTTTTTATATATGGCTTACCCTCTGTACTAGATGGCAAGCTTACTGAATTGAAAGCTGTGAACTTGTTGGACCTAACTCTGCACCCTCCACAGCACTCAGCACAGCACCTTGTCTATGGCAGGTGATAGGTTGAACACCCCTGTGAGTGAATTTGAGACCACAGGAAAGCCACTCTCATACTGCTATTTTCAACACGGTGAGTTATAGCAGAGGTGGGTGAGTCCCAAGGATAAGTGTCCAGTTCCCAGGAAGCAACAGTGAAGAACTATCCCATAAGATTGTTTTCTATGTCTGGAGTTTGGGATTAACATATACACACTACAATATATAAAATAGATAACCCACAAAGATCTACTGTATAGCACAGGGAACTACACTCAATAATTTGTAATAACCTACAAGAAAAAATCTGAGAAAGAATGTATCTCTATCTCTATCTATATGTCATCTATCTATCGATCATCTATCTCTATCTATCTATCTATCATCTATCCGAATCACTGTGCTGTACACCTGAAACTAACACAACGTTGTAAGTCAACTATACTTCAATTAAAAAAAACCCCAAAAAGCAAAAAACGATCCCAGACAAAGGCTAGAACTGTGCTATGAATCAGGCCATTAGAATGGGAATTCTGGAATGGGGCCCACTGCAAAGGCCCAGTCATTCTACCTGGGCACTCAGGTTAAGGATGGGAGAGGGACCTGGAGATTGGGAACAAGGCAGGGCAACTTGCTAGAATCAAACAAGATGTAAAAAATGAGTTTACATCTCTATCACGCAGGCCACTGCAATAACCCCCCAAGTTGTCTGTTCTCTAGTCTCTCCTGCTTCCATCTGCTTCTAGCCATCAGTCAACTGACTGAGCATCATCCTTTATCACTCTAGTTGAAAACCTTCAGTGACGCTCCTTGGCCTCAAAAAGAAGTCCAGACTCCAAAGCCCCAATGGACCGTATTTTCTACTCTCTGCTCCCTCCACCCGGAATGTTTACTGCCCAAGACTGAATCTTATTTGTAATGCCCCTCCCTCCTCCACCACAATGCACTTTGCAATTTCCTCCCTAGACACCTCTTCATAGGTCTCATTCTGTCTTCCTATACCCACAACCCACTTCCTGAGCCCAATTTAAACCTTACCTCTCCCAGGAAGAACTTTCTGGCTTCCCCAGCCCACATTCCTTTTTAGTCTGACATCTGTTGAGTGTGTGCCATGTACCACGCACTGTATGTGTGTCATCTTATTTAGTCCTCCCAGTAGCTCTATGGCTTCAGTTCTGCTGTTAATTCTAAGGGTCTGAAGTGCCTTGCACAAAGTTACAGAGCCACAAGTTCAATACTGGTATTGAACCTGATAGTTTAAAATCCAAAGCGTTGTTCTGAACCCTGCTGTATACAAAATAATCAGTTGGTCTTTGTACTTGTTATGCAAAGAATAAATAGCCTCCCCTCTCCTCTGTGACACCAAGGGCTACGGGTGCTATAAGAAAACATAGGATTTAGGGCTTATCATTTGGAGGCAACATGATAACTTATAAGAACTAGGACTCAGGAAACCTGTCTTGTGGCTCTGTTGCTGGGTACGTCACTCAACTTTCTGAACCTGTTTTTCCCTTTGTTAAAAGCAAAACGTAACTCCTATGACTCAGACCTTGGCGAAGGTCAAGTTAAATAAAGTCATGCCACCACTCTGTAAACTGCAAAAACAAGGTGGAATTATTTTTGTTATCATTTTTATCATTACCCTCCAAAGATGAATTATGTCCGCAATAGAGTAACAGGCGGTGGATAGCAAGGGTGGTGTCCTGAATAGTAAAGGGCACAAAACAAAGGCACACAGTGGATGTTTGGAAAATTCCCTACCGTCTATTGGGGTTGGTTGGATTTTGCCAACACCCACAATCAGATCAAGATGCCTCTACTAGGAAGTCACAGACGGGGCTGACGGACAGTCTTCAAAGCATTTGTGAAGCTTTCAATACTGGACGATTCTGGGAAGAGGACCCACTGGTTTCATTAGATTCTCAGAGGCGTCCATGGTCCCCAGGAATGTGCGGAGGCAGTGGCCGAAGGAAAGGGGCTTGGCCGTGGAACCAGGCACAAGCTAGTAGCTGGAAAGAAGGTCTCTTTGACTCAGAAATGGAAGCTAGGGATGGGGAAGTACGAGGAGGTTAGCAGGAGTGGAGCCCCCAGTCCAGCTAATTTGGAGCCCACCTGGAAGGGTCCTAGACAAGTTCACCTCCAGGCCAGTGAGGGGTCTCACAGGGAAGTAGCCTTATAGCTACATATGAAGTCAGATCTGTCCTGAGATAAGACGGACTTCCAGGAAGTGGTGAGTTCCCTGTCCTGAGAAGTGCTTTGCTTAGAATGGACCGGCATAGCTTTTGTGGAACGGATTCTAGCATTAGGTGGGCTGTTGGGCTAAAAGGTCCCCACGCGTTCTTACACCTTTGAATTGTTTGTTTCTCTGATTCAAGCGTTAAGCAGTGTGTTGCAGACATGACCACTTATTGGGATACCAGTACTGTATCTACTTGGGTCCCTAAAATCCTCAGCCTGTTGTGAACTCAATTTTGTATTTTTCAGCCGGCTGTGGATGTGATTGTTTCACAGCTCCCAGTGAAGAGATCAATGTGGAAGAGAACAGACAATTTGGGCTGGGTCTCCAAGGCCATGTCTAAGGAGGAGAAAGCAGTCCTAGTGGGGCTGCCCGAGCCCAGAGCAGACCGTTCTGTGGAGCAGTGGATAGACCCTAATGTTAGGTGTTTTGACAAAAAGGGCTTCACTGTTGAATCTTTTTGGGAATTCTGGTTGAAATAAAATTAAACAGCTTTTCGTTTGTTTGTTTGTTTTACTTCCTTGAACCTTGTGACTTTCCAAGAAGGGCGCATGATAGGCAGTATCTCCCTGATTTTTTTGAGCACCAACGTTCTTTTCCCCAAGGAACAATTCTCAAGGCTGGTGTTCCAAAGAATACACTAACATTGCCCAAGGCAAGTTTGTCAGATGCTCTCCATATTTTCCACCTCCCGTCTCATCCCTCCTTTCATTTTCACAACCCTTCTCTGCAGCCAGGGTGCTGTAGGGAGACATCTGGAGCCGCAAGAAGACCCCACCTCAGCCCAGCAGGATTTCTGCAAGTAGTATAGGTTTAGGCATGTAATGAATTTAGATTTAATTTGCAAGTGAAAAAGCTTGCATTCTTTTGTAGCTTACACCAAAGCTCAAATGTCTAAGCTTCCAGGGTTTAAGTCTAATTAACTGTATTTCACAGCTTATTTAAAGAAAAGAATGGAGGCATTAAAATTGTAAAATCTAATTTTTGAGTAAATCTTTCAGTGCAAAATTAATGTCGCAGTATTAGAGCTGCCTTGGCAATATATCTCTTGTCTTCAAATTTCAAAATGAGCTTTTGCAAACATGAAATTATTCATTAGACTGTCTGGTAAAGAGATAAATAAGTGTCTCTTCAAATCCTTGATCTCCTCTTCTCTATTTAGCCAAAGACTGGAGTTATTTGGCTTGAGGGCAAGTGGGTTGATCAGATTTGTGAATTTTGACAGGTAAGGAGAGCAGCGCTCGAAGCAGGAGTGTAACCAAGCAGGACCCTATGGGGCCTTCCCGGGACAGACCCTTCCCCTACATCTTCTGCTGTAGCTCCTCTCTGAAGTACCCAGATAATAGTAACGGACGCACACTTCCTGAGTTGTTTCACAGATGCTGAAACCACCACCAGATGGAAGAAATTAACTACTGGATGATCCTGAGCCCCAGGCCTACTGGCACCTACGGATGGATCAAGTAAAGGCCTCTTATCTCAACATCAACCAGTCGGAGGATTGTGTAAGAGCTGATCACATACTCCACGACCCTCCTCCCTCACCTGGCCTTTAAAAATGCTTTGCTGAAACCCTCAGGGGAGTTCAGGGGTTTCTGAGGTGTGAGCCACCCGTCCTCCCGGCTTGGCCCTGCAGTAAACCTTTCTCGGCTCCAAACTCTGACGTTTTGGGTTGTTGGCCTCACTGTGCGCCAGGCACAAATGCATTTGGTGACAGGAGCTGTGCTTGCAGAGGGAGTTGGGCAGAGATTGAGGCCCTTCTCTGTTCCTGAGACATTGGCCCTGGGGGACAACAAAATGTTTTAGCAACTGCCCGGGGCCGGGGGGAGGAGCTGGTGACTGCTCTGACTGAAATACCAAGATTCTCAGTAGCTCCAGGTGGGTGGGCAGTCCATTCATTCTCCTAACCCAGCATCACCATCCTGTCTGGACCATCAATGAAGCAGCTTTTACTTCTGTCCCTTCTCTTAGACCCCGTTGTTGTTGCCTTAATTAAGGTGTTTGACCACCATCTTTCCACTCTCCTCCATCACCTCTTTCCCTTGAGGGTCCCACACCCCAGTCTCAACACATTCACCTCTCTGAGCCTTCTTCACACATGCTCTCAGGAAACCCAAGTTACTCAGTTACTCCTCATTCACTCGCCCTCATCAGATGCTGGATGATTTCCTCCAGGACAGGGAATGAATCCAATTCTCCTCCATAGCCCTATGGTCTAGTACAGTAGCTGGTGTATACAATAGCGCTGGCTAAGTGTTGGTGATGATGAAGGTGACTAGTGGGAGAGCAGAACTAAATGTTTAGGAACTTGGGGTTCATGTTTTTGAACCTTCCGTTTCACTTGGTAGCTGTTCCCTTTTACCTATAATACAAAGTTGGGGGAGAGCAGAGTGGGGGAGCTGAGCATCGCGTCCTCTGCCTGGAAGGGGCCATTCTGAGAATCTGTGATGTGCGGAAGGAATATCCCTGGGTAGGAATTTAGCTCTGCTTCCTATTCCTTGGGTGGATGTGAGCAAGCTACTTAACTTTTTTATTTCCTGACCCACAAGATGGGAATGATAACACCTAAATGCAGGAGTTTTGTGAGGCTTAGAGATTGCGCAAAGATGATGTGTATGCATTAACTAACACCGCTGCCTGGAACACAGTAGGCCTCCGGAAACGGTAGCCATTTTTTGGAGCCTTGTGCAATGGAGGGATGAGGTTTAAGCAAGCTAACAGTCATCGACCTGTATTTGCTTACTAATGTATCGTATCAGGTCTTTGGTTCATTTATCCATTCATTCAATACCTATTCATTTCATTTGTACTGAGTATCAGGCAGCATGCTGGGTGCTAGGGACGTGGTGTTGAATTAGACCATCACTCTCTTCCATCTCCTACACGACATTAGAATCGAGCCCTGTTTCCCACTTTCTTTGCCAGCAACCAGCCTAAACCGCCATCATCTCTTTCCTGATTTATCGCCATAGCCTCCTGGTCTGCCTACCGCTGCTTTGCCTCATTCCAATCCATTTTCGCAGAACAGACAGAGGAGTATCTTAAAGCCACTGATTACAGCCCTCAGTGGCTCCTGATTGCCCCCTGGACATGGTCCATGAGCTGTCATGGAGCTCAGAAGGCCCGGCAGGGTCCTTGCCCACCCCTTCAGCCCCATCTCTCCTTCCATCTCTGCCTCAGGCCAACTGTCCTCCCATCTCGAACCACACACAGATCCTGGAGTCTGCCCTCTGAGCCTCCCAGAGCTTTCCCCACTGCTTGGAAGATTCCTTGCCTTTCCTTATCTCATCACCCTCCTCTTGCGTCACGCAACATCTACTCACCCACGGTTTAGTTTAGAGAACTTCTCCCTGGGGGCCTTTCTCGACTCCCAGATCACTAGGGGTGCTCCTCTCAGGAGCCCCTACTTCCTGATCACGCACTCACTATGTTATCGATTATTCTCCTCACACCCATCCCACAGAGTTACGTTCAAAAGAAGCAGAAGACGGGTGTCCCAAAAGCACTGAAAAAGAATTTAAAATTTTTGTGAAGCTGCTTGAAAAATGTCAAAGGGACATTCATCCCTAACATACAGCAAACCTTTAAAAAAAAAAACGCTTTCTCCACCTCTCTCCCTCTGACGCCGTCCCACCCAGTGTGGTAGCATCCCTACAGTCTCTTTGCACTCCCCCCTACGCTTTCCCAAAGGCACCCCAAGCACAGCCCTTGCTGGCTTTAATTTGTTTCACCCCTTCCTTCACCTTTCTAGATTTTCACTCACAAGTAACTCTCTTCACTTGCATTCTTACTTTTAAATTAAAAAAAGTTCAAATATTCATACAAATGCAGAACATAGTATGACAAACACTCCTGCACCCACCACAGATTAAAGAGAGGTTAGCATTTGGTCCAGTCTGCTTCAGCTTTCTGCCCTTCTAATCAGCTGGTCTGGGGAGGAGGGCATGCACTCGTGACCAAGGAGAGCTCACAAATGGGAAGGGCGCTCCAGGGAATGGTGGAGACTCTGGCGAAGTAGACTGGACATGCCCCACAAACGGGCCAGCGCCAGCTGACCATGGCCCCTTGAAGAGATTCTTCTCAAGAGCAGTGACTTGGATGGCCCTGTTCACCTCCGTATTCCCGCTTGGGATGGGACCGGGCACTGGGTCGAATGAAAGAATGAAGGAAGGAAGGAATGTGGGCGGGGCATTACCAGACCTCCTGAGTTTATCAAGAGAAGCCAGGAATCTGAAAGTTAGTGAGAAATCTGAGTTATAATTGTGGATTCTATTTCAAAATTAAATAAAATTCACCATGGCCAGGTGCTTACGTTGGGTCAGGACCTCTGACCAAGCTTGCGGGCTCTAGTGTTGGTTTCAAAGGTGCACAAGGGCAAGGCCAGAGGCTGCCCAGACTTCCACAGATCCTTCCTTCTTAGAAGGCGTGGTGGGGCTGGGGGAGGTGAGGAGAGTAGCACTCACAAGCCAGTTTGTCACTGCCACTGCTGCAGGCTTCTGGAGGGCAGGTCTCGCTTACCGTAGAAGCCAGGCCTAGAACACAGTAGGTCACCGCACGTGCTGAAGGAACAGCGCGCCCGAGGGTGGGAATCTCTTGAGTACTCTGGTCCGCCCCCTCGGCTCCCTGCTCCCGACAGAGCAACCCTCCACCTGTCCCTTACCTGTGGACAGGTGGCATCCTGCCTGGTTCAGGTCCCATGCCGTGAGAGTGAGTTTCTGGCAGCCCAGGGTGGTGTGGGGTCGGGCGTTAGTCTAGTGGGTTCTAGCCCAGCTCTGCTAAGGACTGGCTGAGGGACTCTGAGAGGACACGTCCCATCTCTGGCCGCACTTGGACGTGGGGTTGGCCTCACACTGCTCGGTGCCTTCCAGCCCAATTGCCTCTGCTTCCACGTCGGGATGGGAGGCGACCCAGGTGGGCGAGGAGGCAGCGGGGCGGGGCCAGGCCAGGGCGTGCTGGTCCTGCCCCCAGCCCTGCTCAGCAGCCCCGCCCACCATCCCCGCCCACTGGCCCCAGGAATCCAGCTCTGGGGCCACCGTCCTCTAGGCAGCGGGGAGCCAGAGGGCTTGCTGTTTATTTTCTCAGAGAAATGTTGGTCCGATGGGAACTTCTTTGAAGTAATCACTTCTCAGAGCCAGTTAGGGTCTGGCCGCACTCTGTGGAATGATCCGGGGGGAGGCAGGGCGGGCTGATGGTTTTACTGTGACACCGGTGGTGGGCGGCGGTGGGGGAGGGGAGTGTTGTCTGGCCGTCCTGGGAAGGGGTGCAACAGTGTGTGGGGTTAATGGGTACCTCCCATGCATTCAGAGCCCCAGCTTTGCTCCTTATTAGCTGTGATCTTGGCAAGCGGCTTCACCTTTCCCAGCCTCTGTTTCCTTTTTTGCTAAAGTGGGAATATCTGGCTGCTGACCCGGCAGACGTGTCGTGAGGATGAGATGGGTGCCAAAGCCCTTTGTGAAGGCAGCAGGAGGGCAAATTACTTACATCTTTAAGCTTTGGTTTTTCTCTCATCTGTAGAAAGGTTTGTATCAAGTAGAAGGCATGCAAAGTGCCTGAAACAGTAGTGAGGACTACAGAAATAGTAGTAGTACTATTACCGATGGGTGGGGCACATGGGTGTGTAGCCTGTGGCCCCAGGGGGACAAGTACCAAGTTTCCATAGTGAGAGGAAATGCCTCAAGGTACCACAGTCAGGTTTCCAGTCGGATGGGCGGTCTTGGGTTGGGGATGTGATGACAGCTGAGAGGGAGCAAGGCCCTTGCAGAATGGGGCCCAGCTGGGTCTGGTGTGAGCTGGGTAGGAGAGGGGTCAGGTAGGAGCTGGGGAACCCCATGGAGCCACCTGCTTAGGGAGTGAAGGAATCAAGGCAGGGCCCAGAGAGAAAAGACTTGGCACCAGGCATGTGAGGGGCAGATCCAGGCCCAAGCTCTGAGCTCCAGACTCTTAATCCCCGATACTGCCCTCCACTCCCCTGCGGGACGAGCCCACACGGGCTCCGCCGGCTGGATCTCACAGCCACCTGTACCTTGTGATTGCCCCTTAGCTGGAGCTCCCCTACTGCCTCACTTCTTCTGCACACTCCCACGGGAGGACTAAATCTGGACTCCCCCCACCACAACCCCTGCTCCCCTGCCCCCCTACCCCTTCCAGGCAGCCAGAGTGGCTGTGCCTCTTCCGTACTGGTTTGAGACTTGGCCCAGGGCAGACAGGTGCCTTTGGGCCTGTAGGAGAAACATATTGGGCCATTTAAAACCATCACACTTGTAGGCTCTGGCTCCTGAGAAGCAGGATAAACAAACCTGGGCCCAAGAGGAAACTCATTCTTCTTTTTTTCCTCAAACTCATCAAAGTCAAGTTCTCAAAGCTCTACTGTCTCACAAGTGCCTTCAAATGGGTCTCATTGTTTTATTTATTGTGCTTATCACAAGTGTGGGCAGCCTGGAGATTTCTAGGCCAGTTGAGACCTCTTTCAGGGAGTGCTGACATTTCCAGGGGATCTGAATGGTCCTCAGGGTCTTTCTGTGCCTGGACCAGCCTGATTGACAGAAGAGGTTGCTAATGGAGGTTTCCCAGGTGGGTCATCCCTGCGGGGCTGGGCACACTTTGCCATCCATACTCCGCGGCCCTACAGCTGGGTCTGTGTCCAGCCAGGTTAACTTCTGGCAGGCTGGGTCTCCCCCTGGACCACCCTGGTGTGACCCTGTCCTGCTACGTAAGGCTCAGCAGCAGCACTGAGTCACTGTGACCTTTGGATGAAACAACATGCAATGAATTTAAACCAAGTGCCTACTGTGTGTGTGTGCGTGCGTGTGCGTGTGTGTGTGTGTGTGTGTGTGTGTGTCAGGGACTGGGGAGGTGAAGAAATAAAGGAGGCCTGCCGTGTGGTTCCCTGTGGCCCACAGTCCACTGGAGGGAGACAGAGGCATCCATCAATCACCCTGCTGCCTGGCAGACTGGGTTAAGTGCATTACTGAGGTAGAAAGTGCTGGTGGAGGGAGAGATGGATTCTGATGTGAATGGGAGGAGGACAAGACCTTTTGAAGGTCAGCAGGGAGGCAGAGGGGGATGTGTTAGGTGGAGGGACTGAAAGAGCAAAAGGCACAGAGGCAGGGAGCCTAGGTGAGTTTGAGGGCTGAATGGTATCGCAGAAGAAATGTTAGCGAGTCCAAGCTCGCTCTGCTCACTGCATGACAGGCCAATAAATCGGGAGACGAGGTGTTGAGGTGTTTCTTTATTCAGAAAGCCGGCAGAGCGAGAAGATGGCAGACTAGGGTCCCCAGAAAACCATCTTATGGGGTCTGGATGCCAGTTTCTTTTATAAAGTCAGAGAGGGAAGTAAAGTAAAGAGGCAGAATAGAGAGGGAGAGGTGGGGAGGAAGTAAAAAGGGGCCATCAGTCTTGCAAAACGTCTCCTGGAATGTCCAGCCTCAGGGAGGGGATGTGTTAATTTCTTCTTTCTTGCAGCCAGCCATTCACAGGTAGGTAGGGTTCCCTGAGGCAGGCCATTATGTCTGATTGTAATAACAAAAGCAAGGAAAAGCAAAGGCTAGTCAAAGAAACAGATCCAACATGGAGTCAAAATCGGCTCTTCCCTGTTAGAGAAAAAGATGTCCAGGGATGGGCAGTGGGAGCCTGGATTGGGCCCGATCACAGAAGGCTCAGCTTTGCTTTGGAGGAGACTGGAGTCCTCTGCCGGTCTTTGAAGAGCACTCCTGGGGTGGCTGTGCTCCCAGTGCGTGCACGGCTTGACACCATGCTAGGGCCATGTTCTCAGCGGTCCCTGGAGGGTTTGCTGAAAGAGGGGTGGCTCTCCAGTTGGAATTAAACAGTGTCTGGGCGTGGAGCAGGGGTTCTCTGGCCATGGGCTTTGTTGGACATCTGGCTCCTCCCATCGTCTGGACAGCTGGGAGAAAGGCACGCTGTGGAGAGATTAATCTTCAGAGCACACTCCTGCTTGCTCTTGAATGGGCTCAAAGTGGGTCCACATGTGTCCTTCCAGGCGCTGTGGAGTGGCAGCAGATAGAGCCAAGGCCAGCTATGCAATCTTGGCTAACCCCCCACCTCTTTGAGTCTGGCTGTGATCTTCGCAATGTGGTCGATATCACCTTTTTTGCCAATATGAGATAATATATAGAGAAGTACTTTGAGAGCTGTATTATCCAGGTGCAAAGTATTATATTTTTTCCTTTCCTTTTGTAATCCTCTCATGGATTCTCAGCCTGCCCTGTGATTGAGCCAGGACCAAAGCTCTATCTCTTTCTATCTGTTATGGAGGGCAGATTGGATCATCTCTATGGCTTTTTTTTTGCAGTACGCGGGCCTCTCACGGTTGTGGCCTCTCCCGTTGCGGAGCACAGGCTCCGGACGTGCAGTCTCAGCGGCCATGGCTCACGGGCCCAGCCGCTCCGCGGCATGTGGGATCCTCCCGGCCCGGGGCATGAACCCGTGTCCCCTGCATCGGCAGGCGGACTCTCAACCACTGTGCCACCAGGGAAGCCCCACCTCTATGTTTTAGCAATTCCAGGAAGCAGAGGCTGGAGAGGTGATGAGGCTTGGGCTTGGTCAGGCAGTAATGAGCAGAGTGGCTGGGTTTGGACTCAGGAGAACATGCTAGAAAGTAACAAGGAAGGTTTTGATGTCATCCTGGATATTGTTTGACATCATCAAAGCCATCATCATCATCTTCTTCATCATGACTTCCTGGCTGCCGAATGCCCTCGTGCTCCTCTTGTCCCTTTGGGATCCTTTATTTCTCTATTCTGGATGGTTCAGTTGATATTTTCTCTCTCAGGAAGCTTGCCCAATCTCCCTAGGTGCCAGGGGTCTCTCATCTCCCACGGCACTTGTTCACCTCTCTCTCTCCTGGTACTTTACACTGAGCTCTGTATCACAGTCATTTGTGGAGACTTCCTTTCCTTCCTACTGGGTTTAGGTTCCTCAAGGGAAGGTCTCATGTCTTTTGGACCTTCGTGTCCCCTTGTCAGCATTCCTTGTACCCCAGAAACCTCTGTGAATACCGGAGGGATTAGAGCCAACTGTCTTCAGGGAGGGTCTGTGAGACCCAGCGCTCGGCTGGATGCTGAGGCATGTCCTCCAGAAGCTGGTTTTCTAAGGCAGCTCTGCACCTGCTCAGTCCTGCAAAACGCATGTTCTGCTGATACAGGACTAAGGACTGGCCAATCCAGGTCTCCCTGTCAGTCATTCCTGCACCCCTGCCCTGAGCCGCGGGCTGGGCCTGGGTTCCTTTGCGCCTGAACCATTTCATTCCCTTTGTGAGGATGGAAGTGAGGCCTGCCTGGGCACTCAGGGGCAAGGGAGAGAAAAAGGGCTGGAGAGGATGGAGGGGGATGTGGGGAGTTGGGGAGGAGACCGAGGGGAGTCAGTATGGGGTCCCAGCTTTCCCCTGAGGAGTCCCAAACTCCTGCCCAATCCAGAGACATGAAGGAGCCATTTTTCCATCCTTCTTGTTTCGGGCCCTCATCAGCCCCCGAGTGCCTTCTCTGTCCTGGAGAAATAATGGCTTGTCAGAGAGACACGATTATTACTAATTGCTAGATTGCTTTGCACCTGTTGTTCCCAGACAGGCAAGGCAGGGCCTGTCTCTGGAGGGGCCTCTGGGTGACCTCTTCCTGGAGAGGGAGAAGCCAGCGCAAGGAGATTGAAGGAGCGAGAAAGACAGGCCACCGTCCTCTTGTCTCTCCTGGTTTACAGCTGTGGCCCTTTCAGGATGATGGGTGGGGAATCTGGGTCTGGGATTATGAGTCACGCTCACACACGAAGACGGCAAATACTGACAAATAAAGCACCCACGAAATCATTCACACTCACATAAAAGTACCTGTACGTGCAGCCGCTACATGCTCCGTGAGCCACATGTATAAATGCAGCTCCTCAGCGATCAGTGGACACATCAGTAACCACAGACGGGCAGGCTCCACGGTCCGGCTATACGGCTATAATCGTTGCCCGCACACAGATACTTTGTGTCCGGGATGAGCAAAAGTCTAGAGATTTGAGGGTGATAATTAACTGCATCCCTCTTCCTACCAATTTCCGAATCAAGCAAAATATAGGCAGAGAGTGACCAAAATATTCCTGTATTTCATCTCTTTTTTAAGACACATGTTTTCACATTTCTGAATTTGGGGTGTGTTTTACAATTGATAGCACATTAGATTTGTTGAAACACCAGCTCTATTGCTAGCAAAGTTGATTTAAAGAAATGAGGCCCACACGGGCTTCCTACCCCTCCCTCCTGTGTTGAGGTGGCCCAGAGTCACAAGCCAAGTACCCAGACGGCAGCAGGCCTCCCTGCTTCCGGGCAGAGTCTGGCGAGCTTACCCTTCCAAGGAGGGGAGGGTGTATGCAGTCCATGCTGACCCCGCTATGCGGGCTCCGTGTCCTGGTCTTTCCCCAGTCTTGCCAATTAAGTCAAGAGAGGAGTGGGTTGGGGAAGGGAGGCAGGTGGAGAGGAGGGCAGATTTCTTCCCACTGCTTCCTGGAGGGCAGAACTTCCCATTGTGTGAGTAGGGCAGGAAAACAGGAAATGGTTTTCCCTTTGAGATGGATACATCCGGGTACCATGAATGGGGTGAGTGGGCAAAAACAGATGCAGACACCCTCAGATACAATGATTTGCGTGTTCAAGTGTGTATTACACAGCAGGTTCTGGTGGGCGAGGAAGACTTGTAAGCAGCTACACCTGTGTGGTATCCACTGTCAGGCAGACAAGGAGCCTCAAGTGCCCACGCCCACATGCGTGTACACAGGTCTTCACGTGTGGGCACATTTGGATGCAGGTGCCCGTACTGTGTAGCCCTATTTCCTGGATCTTGGCCAGCATCGTCCTGCAGGGATCCACAAGCCATCTGACAGCGGAAGACAGTGTGCAGATCTGCTCAGAGGCCACCTTATAGAGTCCCTTTAGCCAGAGGGCTGCTGTGGGCTGAGTATGGGCAGAATGGCTGTCATCCAGCCTGCGACTATGGTCGTTTCTTCCCTCTCACAGTAGGTCACCTGAGTCTGGTCCTCTTGCTGTAGGCTCTCAGCCTCGCGGGGGGACTCCTGGACAGATGTGCCTTCCTCCCACGGTCCTGACGCCTGGGGGTAAGTATCCCCTGCCCCCCTCAATCCTCCTTGAACCTGCCCTCTGCAGGCTTCCCTGGCATGCCTCCACGGGAAGACCTGGAGACTGTCTGGTTCACTTCGGTATTGTCCAGTGGAGGAAACCAAGTCTTCTTTAAAGGAAATTGTGGTGCCACCTTTATTTTAGCTCCTCAAACCCTGACTCTCTGTATAGATTCCATCATCAGGCACAAGCTGGTAGCTCTCCATGCCTCCCTGTCATTTCTAGACTCTGCTTGCCCGCTTCTCCTTAGACTGGAAGCAGCCCATGAAGAGGGACCATGCCTTCTAACTTAATTATGAACGTCTCTCAGCCAGTTTAGAACTGGCTTTTGGAGATCGCCTAGTCCAGCCCCCATATCGTACTGATGAGTTTCCTGAAGCCCAAAGAGAGGAAATGATTTGCCTAGAAGGTCAACACACCTAACCAGGGTCTAAGACAAACTCCCAGCCTCCTCTGTGCGCAGCTCTGAGGTTAGACAGTTAACTGTGAGATGTTCATCTGTGTGGACTCTATGTATATGTGTGTGTATATCTGTGGTGTTAGTCGTACATGGGTGGCTACCTTTGTATGCTCCTGTGTATGGGCTCCTGTGTATGGTGTGTTTCCATATGTGGGAAATTATGCGGATTTTCATGGGAATGCTCTGAATGTATTGATGTGAATTCTGTGTATAAATGAGCTTATGCATCCATCTACATATACCTAATTATGTATCTACCATGGGTCCTGGTATAACATCCAAATGCATCTCTGTGTATCTAAGTGTGTCTACCCCTTCATAGATCGCCATACATGTGTGTACCAGTTCATCCTTATCTATCCTGGGCAAGTATGCGCTGGCTGTGTATCCATTTATATGTACCTCCGTGTTTGCACATCCATGTTCTTGCATTTCCGATGTGTACCTGACCTCGGTATCCAGCCATGTAAATGCTACCTGTGTTTGTGTAACAGATGGGTTGTGCGTTTGTCTCCATAGAGCTCCGGCATTTCCTGCCTGCACTCGGCACGCTCACCTTTGTGAGTCAGGCAGCGTGAGACCTTCTGCTCAGTCGTGGTTCCTGGGGGCAGCCCAGCTCCTGGCGCTGTCTGCCTCATTGGTCACTGGACCAGCAGCCTGTGTATTTCCACTCAAGGAAAGGTCACTTGGACCCCTGTGTAGGCTCAAATCATGTAACCTTGAATGTTTCCTCTCCTGTGGGGACTGTTCAATTTCCAGCCTCTCTGGGGTCCCGTTTGTGTGATGTCAGGTTGAGAGTGAGACTACGGCCTGGTACAGTCTTCCCAAAGCAGTGTGACTCGCGCTACCCAGGAGGGCAGCTCGCTGGGCAGAACTTTCCATGAGCTCGGAGAACAGCTCCTTTCCCACAGGACGGCCTCAACTTCAGCATTACGGTCAAAGCCTGCTGGGGACCATGAAGTCCAACCCTCCCATTTTAGGGATGAAGGCACTGAGCCCAAGGGAGGAGAGGGGACTTATTGTGGCCTACACATTTACTCCTGGACTCCTGGTCCAGTGATCTTTCCCCTGTTTACACCAGGCTTCCTGGGGCAGATGGCTAGTGGTCCAGCAAAGATTCCTGTTTCCCTTCTACAGTGCCGAGTTGTCATGGGAAAAGTCCCTGTTCATACAGGGACCACTTTTCCATCACCCCTTGCATCTACATGGGCCATGTGACTGAGTTCTGAGCACGGAATATGAGTGGAGGAGACTGACATATGCCAGCTCCAGGTCTCGTTCACATATTCTCTTGGTCTCCCCCATTTGCTGGCTAGAAGTGACGGCCCAGGGTGACCAGGGAGTAGCCGCACGTTGATGGTGGAAAAGTTTTTATTGGTCTGGGTCCTTGAAGGAGAGCGCTTCCCCAGGAGAGGAAGAAACACAACTTCTGTCACGTTAAACCACTGAGATTTTTACGTTTATTTGTTACAGCAGCTAGCATTACCTTAATACGCTGCCTCGTCTATTTCAGGAAGTGACCCTTAAGAAAAACCTCCCAAGTCCCTTCTCACTGTCACTGTCTTTAAATCACAGGATACCAAAATGAGGTTCCTTCTGATCACCCAGAGTAGCCCAGCCCCAGAGAGGAAGCCCCAGTCTCCATGGCGACTCTTCCTGTGGTGTGTAATGAAATTAATGGACGTACTCATTACAGTAATTCTGGCTGTCCTTTGAGCAAATTTCACTCTTCAGAGGGATCACTGGCTTTTACTCATGAGGCCTGAGAATTATCCTTTAAAACTGCAGATAGAATCGGATCTCCTCACCACCTCAGCCCACGGGGCCGATGGCTTTGCCCCTTGGAGGATGGATCAATGTGACCTCAGTGACCAGGAGCTCACACTTGATTTTCCCTCTTCAAATCCTCTCCCAGTCCAGGACGTCTTCCTCTTCCCAAACGCTTCCCAAGATGAGTGCTCTTCCCCACCCCAGCCTCATGAGTTGCAGGGAGTAGGTTCTGTTGCTGCAACCTGGATCAGTGCTAACGATCCCATTAAATGCTTCTGGGGATTTCCCCCAAGCTAAGTCCTCTGAGCGGGCATCTATGCCATCCTTGGAATTTCGGCTCTGCTAGAGTCAGAGGCAGGGGCACAACCTATGAAACCATATGGTAGTGCGAGAAGGCCAGCAGCCAGACGATCACCGGGACCTGCTCGTTTAGCAGAAGTCCTTAGCCAGTGAGTGTGCTACAAGCATGCACAGAAGGCATGCTGCCCTCCACCTTCCGTGCCTCCTTATTGCTAAGGCCACAGGCTTAACTCTTCAGCCTGCCATTCAGGATTTTCACAACCAGGTTCCACTTTACCCCTTCTCTGGCCACGCATCCCCCTCACAGCTGCACACCTGGGACACAGCACCTCCTCAGGAATGCTTTGAGTTTTTATATCTGGAGTCTTTGCTCATGCCTTTTCCTCTGCCTGGAATACATTTTCCCTCTTATTGGCTTGTTAATTTCCTTCTTATTCTTGTGGACCTGGCTCTTTGTCACTTCTTCCGTGAAGCCTTCCTTGACTTTTTACCCTCCCATTTGGATCACACGTCACCAGAGAGGACTGGCAGCTGTTGAGACTGAGATGAGATACTTGAGGTCAGGGAACAAGTCTCCATTATCCTTGAGGGCAGCAATCATCTCCCAGGTCTCTTGTCAGTCTCCCAAATTCTAGGCCTCTTTGTCCCCATACACATCTCTTTCCACAGACCCACTTTGGAGGAGGGAGACGAGGAAGGAAGGTGGGCAGGAAAGTAGGTGGAGGAGGGGAGCTTACTCCTGGACCAAGGGGATAGATAGGTGTAGAAACGTAAAGGTCAAGTACAGATCATTGGCTCTCAAATCTGGCTGCCAGTTTCCATTACTGGGAAGCTTCTCAAAAATACTTTGCTTGAGTTTTAACCTGGAGCAATGAAACCACTATTTTTCATCTAGGATTGCGAATCACTGGCCAAAAGTATTTCTTAAATATTTAATGCTAATCATTGAGGATCGCCTTCAGAATGCAAATTATATCGTGAATCCCTGAATTGGAGAAATAAAACAATTTACATTTAAGTAGCCCTTTCAGTTTACAAAGCACTTACACAGTGTGTGATTACATTTGCTCCTCCGAGGTAGGTAGGCACAATTGCTATTATCACGCTCATTTTACAGTTGAGAATCTAGGGAAGGAGGTCGAGAAACCTTGTAAAGAGAGATGATGTTCCAGCCGAGTGATGGAGAAGATCCTACATCCCCTTGGCCAGTCGTCCAGGGGATTAAAGGCACACAACTGAGAAAAGCTAGTGGTTGGTATTTGGTAAAAGAGAGAGAGGAAGCAAAGAATACTGAGTACAAGTGGGTAGGAACAGAGACAGAGGCAGGAGGATAAAAGATGACAACCGATATGTGTGGATGGAGACAGAGCCGGCTAGAACAAATAGCTCAATAAATAAAATAGAAAATGCACAAGTGGTTTTAGTGGATGGAGAGCTGTCTTTAGAATCAGCTGAGGAACCTGGGCTTCTATCAAGGGCCAGAAGGGTGGGACAGAGAAAAGTCAAAGTTTTCCTAGAGAATCTACATTGGTGAGGAAGATGGAGTTAAGACCAGAAGCCGAAAGGAATATACCAGGATCCCGAAGAGAAAGGATCTGGCTTTTCCAGGGACGTAAAAGAGTGAGAAGGTGGCAGCATGGTGAGAGTCAGAAGAAAGGAGGGGCCTCAGAACATAGGCAGGGGGTGTGTTGAGAGCAGGGTCTGAGGGAGGCTTAGCAAAGTTCTCCGAGGAGTGGGAACCTGGACTAGGGCGGCACATCACTGGGCATCCTCGGTACTCTGAAGCCCCTGTGCTTGCCCCAGATTCAGCTGTGCAGCCTCACTGCAGGGGTGAGAGAGACAGGGGGGCACAGCAGAGGGATGCCTGGGCTCCCTTAACTGGGAGGTGGGGTCATGCCCACAGGTCTGAGCCCCTCGGTAGGGTACACAGACTGAAGTTCCCGGGGAAGTGACAGGTAGGTCACTAGTTCCTCTATAACGCAACAGGCATGGTCCTCTTGGGCAACGTCTCCGCCCCACCCCGCTTGCCCCGCCAGACTTGGGTCTCTAACAATAAACAGGCAGCCGGGCTGATGTGTCCTCCCTCACCACCTTCCGGTCTTATCTTCTTTTTAACGAATTCTGAATCATAATGAAAATTTTCCTTGGATGTACTGTATGCCTGACAGTCAAATCACTACTAAATCAATTCTTTGCAATCAATGTTTTTCTAATGAATTTTGCATTTCTAATGGCGGGACCTGACAGTATCTGTTTATTTCCTCTCTTGCCCTTGGCTCGCTCTCCTGCCTCCTTGTTTGAAGCAAATGGCAGAAGAGGTTGCAGGAGCCACATAGCGGGTCTGCTGCAGTTTTTCTTTCTCAGCCCCACCCCCCCCCCTCAGTTTCTCCTGGTCCTTTTCCGCAGTGTCCCTCACTGGGAAACCCAATGGGGTGTTTCTGGAGTGATTAGAATGATTTAAATAGCCCTGCTAACAAAGTTTGTCAGGAAAAGCACCACAGCCCATCAGGGCTTCTTCTACACCTACTACATTCTGGACCAGGAAGGTGTGGACAAGACATGCTGGGGAAATGGAGGGGGGTCTCTCCCCTCCACCCCCATATCACTCCTCCAACTCTCCTGAGCCCCCCTGCCTCCCCGGACCCCCACAGTGAGCACAGAGGTGGTATTGGATTAGGCACAAAGTAATTTTTCATTTCAGACTTTCTGTGGGATTTCCTCGCAAAAGAACATACCTATTAATAACATAAACATTGTGGAGGAGTCAGAACAATGACTCCCAGACCAGGGCTGGTTCCTAAAGCCCAGATTCCTAAATCCATAAATGAATGAATGAATGAGGACAATAAGGACCTAGAGGCTAGTGTTCCAGAATTTACCCACTGTAGTAGACCCAATAATTCTCCACCCCCTTCTAAGCCCTGGAACCTGTGAATATGGAATTAATCATCTGACCTTAAGATAAGGGGAGTAGCCTGAATTATCCAGGCAGGCCCAGTGTAGTTACAGGAGCCTTAAAAGTGGAAGAGGGAGGCACAAGAGGAGGTCAGAGGGATTCCATGTGAAAAGGACTCAGCCTGCATTCCTGGCTCTGAAGATGGAGGAAGCCAAGGAATGCAGGTGGCCTCCAGGAGCTGGAAAAGGCAAAGAAATGGATTCTTCCCTAGAGTCTCCAGAAGGGAACACAGTCTGGCCAACATTTTGGTCTTAACTAGTGAGACCTCTTGCGGACTTTTGACCTCCAGAACTGTAAGATAATAAAAGTGTGTTGTTTCAAGCTACTGAGTTTGTAGTAATTTGTTACAGCAGAAATAGGAAACTAATACAGAAGTATGTGTGCTTCTCAGGTGTCCTGAATCTGACTGATGTGATGGAGGGAAGCCTGAGGTACACTATAATGGATTTTAATTGAGCACGAAAGCGCTGTCTTTAATAGATGTATGTGCAAAACACAGTAAGAGCTCAGGAAAGGGGCATGGCAGGTGTGGGGAGCATCTGAGCAACTCATTGATAAACTCAGTTCATTCGCTGATGGGTCTTGAGGCAGCCAAGCCAGTCCTCTCCTCTGGGCCCATCACTGTCCTAAGGAAGGGAGAGTGTCCTTCTCCCCTCTATGGACCATCCTCTGCTTCTGCCTTCCACCCCCACCCTGGTTAAGAGCAAAGTCTTTGCAGCGAGTCAGGTTGAAGTTTGAATCCTGGCTCTGGCACTTACCAGCTGGGTGACCACGGGTAATTTGCTGAATCACCCTGAGGCTTATTTCTCCGTCTTTAGAGGGTATGTAATGACTAACCTCTGAGGGTTCTTGTGAAGATGACGCATGTCAAGAGCTTAGTACACGGCGCGAAACAAAAGCTCAATAATTTTATGTCATAACACCATATCATCATGACAGCCTGCCCTGTGGTTTCTCATGTGACACCTCCTCCATCCTCGTTCCCAGCTGATGACTTTGCTTCCTAGTTCATTGGGAAAATTGAAGCAATCAAAAGAGGTCTTCCACAGACTTCTACCACCGCATCTACCCACCTACAAGCATCTTCCCACGCCTCCTCTGCCCTTCCCATATGCTACGTGGATCAACAGCCCATACTCCTAGCTAAAACCAGCTCTTATACTTGTGCGCGCATGAGAGCCCTATTCCTTCTCCCCTCCAACAATTCTTCCCTCTCTTATACTTCATCAAGTTTTGCCTCTGTACTGGACCATTCCCATCTGCACATAAACATACTCTTCTCCAAGATGAAGAAAACCCTCTTTTGATCCCACCTCTATTTTACTGCCTATATCTTTGTTTCTTATTGCATCAAGACTCCTAAGAAGAGTTGGTGCCACCCAGGAAGGCCTTTCACCCACTACTGCACTGAAACTGCTCTTGTCAAGGCAAATGATGACTTCTTATTGCTAAGTCCAGTGGACAGGTCAAGCAAGATGCAGACTGAACACTACTGCTGACACTGATTCAGGTGGTCACACCTTCTGCCTTGAATTCCCACATAAGACAGTCTCTGGGTTTTTCCTCCTGTCTCGCTGCTGATTCTTCCTCACTCCCTTTGCTTTCTCATCTCTTCTCCTAGGTCTCTCGCTTAATGTTGGGCTTATTGTGAACCCAGGGCTCACTCCTTGGTCCTCTTCTCAATATACTCATTTCCTTGGTGATCTCACCTTCTCTTATGACTTGAAATATTGGCTATATACTGATGACACCAAAGTTTACCTCTCTCCCAACCTTGAGACTTGCATATCCAATGAGCCTACTCTGACCTAGTTAGAAGTATAAAATCTCCCCACATTTGCTTAAATTCTGATAGACTCGGATTCAACGTGCCCCAGATAGAACTCCTGACCTCTCCTCCCTTCCTGTTCCAAATCTGCTCTATTGACAGCCTTCTCTATCTCCTGATGATGACTACAACCTTCCAGTTGCTTAGGTCAAAAAACCTGCCAGGAAATAAACTACTTTTGGCTTTTCTTTTAAAAAATATATGGAATCTGACCAGTTCTCGTACCTCCACTGCTCGAGTCACTCCAGTAGCCTCAGTAGGTTTCTCTGATTCTGCTCTCCCCCTATTCCCCACATGGAAACCAGAATGATCCTTTAGAGGCTACGAAAGATCATGGCATCCCTCTACTCAAAAGCTGGCAGCGGCTCCCTATTCCTCTCAGAATTAAAGCTGAAATCACTACAATGACCCCACCCAACCCCCTTTCCTTATCTCCTGTTACCCTTACTGTACCTTACGCTGATCTAGCAGCACCGACCACTTTGCTGCTCCCCAAGTCCTGCCCTGTGGTCTTTGCTCTAGTTATTCCCTCATCTGAAAAAACTCTTTTTCTAGGTATTTGCTTGGCTAATACTTCCATTTCCTCCAACTCTTTGTTTCAACCTTCTCAATGAGCCCAGACTCACCACTTACTTAAAAATTGCAAAACCTCACTACACCTACAGTCCCCATTACCTTCCACCATATTGATTTATTAAAAAAAACATGTCTATTGTTTGTTTGCCTCTGTCTGCTAGAATGTAAGCCCTATCAAAGGAGAATTAACATCTGTCCTCTGATGTATGCCCAGCATCTAGAACAATGATCAGGTACATGTAGTCTCTTTGTACCTGTTGAATGAATTTGCCAGGATGATTCTCTGAATCTTCTACACACATCTTTCCTTTTTATTTCTTATTATCCTTTGCCAGGGCTAGGAGTGGTTGGAGACAGTGAGTGTTCACACACAGTGTTTCTCTCAATGTTTCTTTCCCCCACCCACCATCAACCTTTATGGATCAGTTGATCCACCCAATTCAGGTATTTTATCTCCATTCAGTGTATGCTCTTCCCCTAAGGGAAGAAATTGATCAGCTCCCCAGAGGGTAGGGAAGGAGGAAGACTTCCTGGAAATTCCAAGAATCTGAGAGTTGAAATGGACCTTAAATCGAATCTTGGACAGTCTTTTACCAGGTACAGAGGGTCCCATCCACAGCGCCCAGCCTGCTTGACCGTCCAATGATCAGGAACTCTTGCATCTCACAGTCATCCCATCTCACGTTGGGGGCGGCAGTTCTGGTTGTTAGAAGTTCTTGCACCATTGAAATAAGGCTTCTGGTAACTTCCACACTTCCCGCCTGGTGTGTCTTGTGGAGTCACAGCATAGTAATATGTCATCATTTGTGGAGACTTGACTTTGTGCCTTTCTCTGAAGATCTGTGTTAGCTTTTGGGTTAAATGAGTTAAGAACAATTTTACCTATTTTATAGATGAGATAACTGGGTACAGAGAACTCAAGAAAGTTGCCCTAGCTCGCTCACCTGGTAAATGGCAGAGCCCAGGTGACTTTGAACCCAGGGAGCTCTGGCTCCTGAGCTGGCCTATTTAACCTCTACACTGTCAGGCAAATCTTGACTCCTCACTCCTCAGCCTGTCTCATGTTTGAAACTAGCTGTCATTTGTTCTGGGTGAAACACTCCCAAAGTTTCTGTCGCTGTTTCTAGACTCCTTGGTATCCTAGTCACTGTCCACTTCCCCTTTTAAAATGAGCTAGTAAGAGCATAGCCCGATGATGATCCAGATGGGTTCCATCAGGGTAAACTACCCAGGAGCTTTCGTTTCTCCCTTTTAATTGTGCACTTTTTAGATTTCTTTCCCTTCCTAGCAGCTGTATCACCATATTGAGCTTGTGGTTAGCTCAGACCCCAAGATCTTTTTCTCATGGCTCTCTGCCAAGCCAGAGCTCCTTTATCTTAGACTTGTGCAATTGATTCTTTGAACCTAAATGTAAGACTTAACACGCCTGGATTTCATCTGCGTGGTTTTGGCTTGTGTTCTAAACTACTTAGTCAGATTCTGGGTCTGCCATGCAATTAATTTCCCTAAATTTTGCCATATACAAATTAGGTAATCATCTTTTCTCAACCTTCATGTATGCCATTGATAAAAATATTGAATGAGACAGAAGATGGGTCTTGGACTTCTTCTCTGGAGAGAGATCTTCTACTCAGGAGCCTTGAAATGGAGACATTGTAATTTTTGGCTTCACGATTCCATATTAATCCTACATTGAATGCTTACGATATTTCAGGCAAAGTACTAGGCACTAAAGAAACAGTGGTCAAGTCAAAAATCCTTGCTTTCACAAAGCACCTCGTGGCATTGGGGTGATGAGCACATAGACAAATAATAGTAACATCTAAGTAGTCCATCTAGAAGCACACAGGTGGGAAGCCAGCCTAGGGGCACCTCACTCAGCTTGGTATACTTGAGTTAGGACTTAAAGAAGGAGATAGACTTACCAGGATTGGGGTGCTGGGAGGGGGTGGAGATGAGCCTCAAGGGGGTACTTTTCATTGCATAATGTAGTCACTGGGGTGACATCAACCTTTTAACTCAGTCATCCTTTCTATGTTGTGACTCATTCTTCAACTTCATTTCCTCTAAATTTAGAATGATAGCCCCCAGTTCAGGGGTACCTGTGGGAGCGTGTGTGTGTGTGTGTGTGTGTGTGTGTGTAGGTGTGGAGAGTGATGGAGATAAGAGCTGGAAGGGAAGAGAAGAAAAGGAAAGGCGTCAAAATTTCCTCTTCTGAATGGAGGGAAGGGGGTGTCAGATGCAGAAGAGGTTAGGGAGAGGGCAGTGTGGTCTGGGCCTGTACTTTGGGAGAATTTGCTGGGTGATATTGCACATCCCCCCAAAGTGGAGAGATGGAGAGACTGAGCTGGGGTAGAGGAGTGGGTGGAGTACGGGGGAGGCTGGATATTTTCACACTCAGCCCAAATGAGCTTTTATCCATGGCTTCCTTGCTTAATTTAAGGGTTTCAAGTCCCAGGTCATCAGACACACTTTTATTTCTAAAAGACACTGAAGTCACTCCAAAGACAGCTGAAGATGACTTTTGGATTGCCTGGGCCACAGCTCCTTTGACTTCTTCTGGCACTCGTGCCTCCGTTTCCTGCGGGGCGATTGTTACTCCAGGCTACCACAGATCACGTCTGGACCAAGAAGGAAACTGGATGGGAAGGCTAGGCAGCAGTTTTTACCCGCTAGCTCTGAAACCTCAGCTGGGTGTTAGAGCTCTCTAATTCATGCCAAAGGTTGCTCCTTGCAATTTCTCTTTTCCTCCCCTTTCCCCTGCTTTCCTCCCCCACTGGGAGAGGAAAAGCAGCTATGCTTATGGAAAGATTGATTAGTTAAGCAAGTCAATTATATCTCTTGCCGAGAGCAACTGTATATTAAGTAATGCAGCAAAAATGATTGTCTGTACGGATCCATTTTGTTGAGCAGCTGTTCCAGAGACCCAGAAAGAGAAGACGAAGGTTAAAATTTAGTAATAGTCTTCACTCCCCATCTCACCCCACCCTATCATACCTGGCCCTCCAGGGGCTTCATTTATTATGAAACGGAATAAGGCTGGGTAATGAGCATGCTGGCGGCCTGCTCCATTTTGCGGGAAAACTCTCCCATCATGCCATGGGCTCCTGGGCCTCCATCAGCTCTGGCCCTCCTTCTGCCTTCCTGCCACGGGGGAGTTGACTGATGCCTGCTCAGAAGCTTGCCTCAGTCCTCCCAGCCCAGTCCAGCAGCTCTGACAAGGTGGAAAGACTTCTAGTTGTAGACTCTGGAGACCTGGATTCAAGTACCATTATTGAATGTCTGATCTTGGCTAAGTCTTTTAACCTTTCTGAGCCTTAATTGTCTCATTAGTAAAATGTAACAAAATTTAAATGAGATAATGCGTATGGATGAAATTTGGGGTCTATACTCATTAGTTTGGATATTATTACACTGAGCAAAGAGGAGAGGATGAGGGGAAAGCAGCTGGGCGGGGCCTCCGGCTGGTTCAGCCAGAAGCACTGAAAAAGACCTTTGCACCTTTGCATGCCACTTGTAATCAGTCTATACTTTCTTTTTTCTTCTAACTGAAGTATAGTTGATTTACAATGATGTGTTAGTTTCTGGTGTACAGCAAAGTGATTCAATTTTTTATATATATGTATATTCTTTTACATATTCTTTTCTATTCTGATTTATTACAGTATATTAAATATAGTTTCCTGTGCTATACAGTAGGAACTTGTTGTTTATTTTATGTATAGTAGTTTGTATCGTCTAATCCCAAACTCCTAATTTATCCCTCCCCCACCCCCTTTCCCCTTTGGAAGCCATATGGTTGTTTTCTATGTCTGCGAGTCTGTTTTTTTTTGTAAATAAGTTCATTTGTATCGTATTTTAGATTCCAGATATAAATGGTATCATATGATGTTTGTCTTTGTCTGACTTACTTCACTTAGTATGATAATCTCTAGGTCCATCTATGTTGTTGCAAATGGCATTATTTCATTCTTTTTAATGGCTAAGTAGCATTCCATTGCGTGCATGTGTGTGTGTGTGTGTGTGTGTGTGTGTGTGTATACCACATCTTCTTTATCCATTCATCTGTTGATGGACATTTAGGTTGCTTCCATGTCTTAGCCATTGTAAACAGTGCTGCTATGAACGTTGGGGTCCATGTATCTTTTCCAGATATATGTCCAGAAGTGGGATTGCTGGATCATATGGCAACTCTATATTTAGTTTTTTAAGGAACCTCCATACTGTTCTCCATAGTGGCTACACTAATTTACATTCCCACCAACAGTGCAGGAGGATTCCCTTCTTTCCACACCCTTTTCAGCATTTATTATTTGTAGATTTTTAATGATGATCATTCTGACCGGTGTGAGGTGATACCTCATTATAGTTTTGATTTGCATTTCTCTAATAATTAGCGATGTTGAGCATCTTTTCACGTGCCTATTGGCCATCTTTATGTTTTCTTTGGAGAAATGTTTATTTAGATCTTCTGCCCATTTTTGATTGGCTTGTTCATTTGTTTCTTATTGAGTTGTATGAGTTGCAGTTCTTTTTTCTTAATCACTGAAGCAAATGGGTAGGCTTTGTTCCTACCCAGTTATGCCAACTGGGTGGGCGTGTACTGGTTTTTAAACCTCCATCTTGTAAGACTGCCCTTAGTGTTTATTTTAATCTAGTATCCTTTGTATACAAAATGTGATGTGCAGGAATCCCTCTCCCACCCCACTGCCCAAGGCCGCGGCCCTGGCTGGAAGCAGCTGGCTCTTTTGCCCCAGTAGTTTCTCAGACAACGAGGCAGATCCTGGGAGAGCAGCAGAAAGGCATCTGGTGGTACTTGCTTTGTCCAGTTCTGGAGTTGCCCACAAGAGGGTGGGGGCTTGAGCTGATGACCACCTCCTTCTTTCTGCCTATTTTTGTGAGGGACTCAGCCAAATAATAAGGTTCAAGTTTCTACACTAGGTCAAACTGTTAGACCCAAACGGTCTACGAGGGATTCCAACTCGCCCAAGAACCGCCAAGAGTCGAGAGCCGCTGCAACACGCAAGAGGTTTATTAGGAGCCGATGCACCGGGGTTCCCTGAACCTCACGCAGGAGGCCGATGGGGAACCCCTAAAAGCGGAATCACATACTTTTTATAGGTTTATTTACTCATAGGGCGGGTATATTCTCACAATGATTGGGTAAATGTGGTGACTTTTGAATTCATTGGCTTAGGAACTTTTGTCCCACCTTCTGGCCGTTATAGTTGTCTGTTCATTGTGGCGGTTAGGGCGTATACCTGTTACGGGCAACTGGAAAAATTACCCGCTGTCTGGCAAGTCCCCGTCAACTGAAAAACTCCAAGAATTGGTTTCGATAGGGAGAAGGAGTGGCGCACGATAGGGAGAAGAATTGGTTTCGATAGGGAGAAGGAGTGGCGCACGATAGGGAGAAGAATTGGTTTACGGGAACAAGTGAGGGGGTGGAAAGTCCCTAAAGGCCCCACATTCCCCCCTTTTTTTTTTGTAACTAATTTCAATCATGGAATTTCAGTTTCTTTTTGCGAGTTTTGGTATTGTTGCCTTAGCATTAAAACTTGTACCGTACTAATGCGTTCTCTAATAAAGGCTATCAGGCGATTCAGAATGCATGGTCCAAAAGTTAAGAGCAACAATAAAATAATGAGGGGCCCTAACAAGGTGGAAACTAAAGTAGTAAGCCAGGGAGATTTATCAAACCACGATTGAAACCATCCTTTTTGATTTTTCCTTTCCTGTTGTCTTTTGTCCAGGCGCTCCCTAAGTTTGTCCATAGTTTTGGTAATAGCCCCAGAATGATCAATATAAAAACAGCATTCTTCTTTTAGTGCAGCACATAGTTCGCCCTCCTTAAGGAACAGCAGATCTAATCCCCTCCTGTTTTGCATTACCACCTCTGAAAGCGAGGTGAGGGATTCTTTTAACTGAGTTATGGAACTTTCTAACGCCCGGAGGTCAACATCTACAGCTTGTCTTAAGGCATCATAATAGTGGGGTTGTTGAATGAGGGCTGTTGCACCTGTTCTTACCCCGGCTGCCATTCCTAGTCCTAGGAGTACAGCCAGGGTGAGTGTTATGGGTTTTCCTCTTAAACCTTCTTCTGCCCTCATATTCATCTAGAAAGGATGAATCTGAATGATAAATGAGTCTGGGGACTAGCTGAACTAACACACAAAAATCGGTTGAAGCTTTAAGGACCTCTAAAGAAATGCAGGGGGTCAATCCTGTGTTACATGCCCACCATCCATCCGGAGGAGGGAGGAGATACCCTGAGCCCTGTGGGAGGCTTAAATTGGCACAAAGATGTCGGTGGGACGAGGGGGGCGTTCCTACACATGTACCGTTTCCTAATACTGAGGCCAGGGTCAATTTACTATTTTCTTCTTGTTTCCATCGACATTGATCTGGAGTGTTAACATTATTATAATTAGAATTATATCCTATAGCATCATAATAAGGGGGAGGAGCAGCATAGCAAAGCCAACATGATTTGGTAGCCTCCGGGTTTGTGGCATTTAAAACCTCAAAAGCCGCCTGGACCAATGAGAGCATTCGGTCCCGGGGGGTCTTGGGCTTGATTGTCATTTCTTTTGGCTCAAAAGTTTGGTTTCTTATCTCTGGTAACGCTGTGGGAGGGGCCAAAGGTAGCAAAGAGTGCCCTATCTCAGGGTTGGGGCCTATAGGAACTGGAGTAGGGGTTTCAATTTTTAGTTTGATGGTCATTAGTAATCCATCATCATATCCTTCTTTATAAAACCTGATTCCCCATGAATGGCCATTTATCCAGTTTTTTATCTTTTTTTCCTGGTTCACTAAAGAAATCTTAAGGGGATGGCACCATTTAGTACATTCAGGCCTATAAGTTAAGGGGTTGGTTGGGTGTGTATAATTGGCTGTCACCTTAATAAAGTCCCAGCCAGAGGTGGGCTTCCAATAGGTGTCTCCTGTGGTTTCATATCCCCAGCTTTTGCAATAAAAGTTTTCAGTTCCTCCATATTTATAATTAAGGGACCTGTGGCGATGGAACCCGGGGCATATGTAGAAAGCAGGAGCTCTGAGCCCAGTCCTCCGAATCCCGTTTTTGCAACCCTTTCCGGAGGAATCAGCTCTAGTTGATAAAATTTTTGGAACATTATGTTGATCATAATAGTCTTCTAAATCCCAACCGGGAGCCCCTATGGCCAGTTTACAAACATCAGGAAAAAGGTTTGGCCACCAGGTCCATGGGGGAGCGATATTGCTAACAGACCATATTACATCTCCAGTCTGGGAAATTACCTGCCAGGTTAAACGCTGGGGCAGGTGAGGACTAAAATTACTCACAGTCAGTAGGGGTAACAAAGTTAAAGTTATAAATCTGATGATCGCAGAAGCTTGAGCTTGAGCGGGTTGCTGGTCTTTTGGGCTCGCCATTCCGATGTTGCAGATGCTGGTGCGGCCTTCACGTGTGAAGCGTGGATCCACGCAGCGATGCCGTCTACCTTTATAGCCGTGGGGGTGGTGAGCAGGACGATGTATGGTCCTTTCCACCGAGGCTCTAGAGTCTGGGTTCGGTGCCGACGGATGTACACGGAATCTCCAACTTGGAAGGGATGAGCCTCTGCTGGTGTTCCTGGTCGGTAAGCCTCTGCCAGCTGGGACCACACCTCCTTTTGGACCAACTGGAGTCCCAACAGCATAGCATATAAGTCAGTGTTATTCTGGCAGTCAGGACTTAATTTTTTCCTTAGCGTAAAAAGAGGAGGTGGGGCCCCGTATAGTATTTCAAATGGAGTAAGATAATAGCGGGAGGGGGTATTTCTAGCCCGGAACAGGGCTAAGGGAAGGAGCACCGTCCAATCTGTACCGCCAGTCTCTATGGACAATTTAGTTAGGGTCTCTTTTAGAGTTCTATTCATTCTCTCTACCTGTCCTGAACTCTGGGGTCTATAGGCACAATGTAATTTCCAATCAGTCCCCAGGTATTTGGCCACACCCTGACTTACCTGGGCGACGAAGGCGGGACCATTATCTGATCCTATTACCTTTGGTGCCCCGAACCGGGGGAAAAATTTCTTCTAAGATCTTTTGGCCACCACAGTAGCTGTCTCCTTCTTCGTCGGGAAAGCTTCTACCCATCCTGAGAAGGTATCTATAAAAACTAGAAGATACCTGTTACCGTACCTTCCAGGGCGTATTTCAGTGAAGTCGACCTCCCAATAGGCTCCTGGGCGGTCTCCTCTGAGCCTTTTTCCGACCTCAAGTTTTCCTTTATGGGAGTTTACCTGTTGGCATGGAATGCACTCTCGTGCAATCTGCTCAGCTAATTTAGTTAGTCCAGGGGTATCATAACCTGTCTTGTGTAGTAGGGACATCATCTTTTTGGTTCCCAAGTGTGTTCATCTGTGAATCTGTTGTAGCATGGATTTTGCTTGTTGAGGAGATAATGTTCCTTTAGTTATGGCTGGGGTACTTGTTCCCCTATCATTTGGTTTCCCAGGACTCTCATCTGATAGTTCTAGTATGATTTCCCATAGAGCCACTTCTCGTGCCACCCTATCTGCCATGTTGTTGCCTCTTGTCACCGGGGTATTGTCCTTCTGGTGTCCGGGGCAATGAATGATGCTGACTTTAGTGGGGAGCATGAGGGCAGCTAGCAGTGCCACTGTTTCTTCTTTGTTTTTAATTTCTTTGCCCGCCGAGGTGAGCAACCCTCTTTGTTGGTAAATGGCCCCATGGACCTGGGCGGTAGCAAATGCGTATCTACTGTCCGTATAGATGTTTACCTTTTTGTTTTCTGCTAGTTCCAATGCTCTAGTCATGGCGATTAGTTCAGCCCGTTGGGCCGATGTCCCTTGCGGTAATGTGGCTGCCCAGATGACCTCTTTCCCGTCTACCACGGCTGCTCCCGCCCGACGCTTACCTTCCTCTAGGAAACTGCTTCTGTCAGTAAACCAGGTAACGTCGGCGTTGGGGAGGGGCTGATCCATCAAGTCTGGTCTGCTACGGTGTGCTGCAGCCAGTACTTCCTGACAATCATGGATGACGGTAGTGCTTTCCAGGTCAGGGTCGGGTAGCAAGGTGGCCGGGTTGAGTCCTGTGGCTGAGGTAAACTTAATACGATCTGAGTTTAACAGCAGGGCTTGGTAATGAGTCATCCTGGCATTTGTTAGCCATCTGTCGGGTGGCTGGCGAATTACACTTTCTAATGCATGGGGGGCTGTTATCGTTAGGTTCTGCCCCAAAGTCAGTTTGTCAGCATCTTTGACCAAAGCGGCCACCGCGGCGATTATTTTTAAACAGGCGGGCCATCCTGCTGCCACAGGATCCAATTTCTTTGATAGGTACGCAACCGGGCGATTCCAGGGGCCCAGTTTCTGAGTTAGTACTCCCTTTGCAATACCTTTATTCTCGGCCACGTACAGATGAAAAGGCTTAGTGATCCTTCCCCCGTTCCTTTTTTTAGGGTATTCTCTTGCCCAATGACCTTTTTCTTTACGGTAGGCACATTGGTCCTTGTCTAATGGCCGCCTTCTATCCGTTGTTCGCCCTTCCTGTCTATTTCTGTCTCTACTGTTTCCTCCTCTGACTACAGTGGCCAGTATCTTACTCAAATGTCCTTTCTTGCCTCTTATTCTCATCTTACCTCACGAGCCTCTTGTTCCTTCTGCTTTCTTTCTTCTCTTTCTTCTTCTGTCTCCCTCTTATTATATACCTTATCTGCCTCTTTTACTAAGTCCTGAAGGGAGAAACCTTGTAGGCCATCCAGCCTTTGTAACTTCTTTCTAATATCAGGGGCCGCCTGGTCAATAAAGGCCATTGCTATGGTGGCCTTATGTTCCTCAGAGGTTGGATCATAAGGAGTGAATCGTCTAAAAGCCTCCATTAAGCGTTCTAGGAACACGGTTGGCGATTCCTGGGGCCCCTGAGTTACCTCTCTTACCTTAGCCAAATTCGTGGGGCGCCTGGCCGCTCCATGGAGACCCGCCACCAGAGCCTGGCGATACATTTTCAGGTGCTCCTTACCTTCCAGGGTATTAAAGTCCCAATTCGGCCTGACGAGTGGAAAACCGGCATCAATCTCATTAGGCAACTGGGTAGGTTGTCCATTGGCGCCTAACACATTCTTTCTAAGCCTCCAGGAGAACCCGTTGCCTCTCCTCAGTTGTGAGGAGAGTCTGGAGGAGCTGTTGACAATCATCCCAGGTGGGTTGGTGGGAGAAGACAAGAGACTCTATTAGAGCAGTAAGAGCCTGTGGGTTTTCAGAGAAAGTAGGGTTATGCATCTTCCAATTATAAAGATCTGCAGAGGAAAGGGCCAGTATTGAAGGGGCCTATTCCCGTGGTTATCGGGGGGGCATATTCTCTAAGGGGTAAAGCAGTAGGATCCGGGGAAACAGCCCTCCGGCTTCTGGTGCCCGCCGAGGGACCCCCCCCTTTCCGCCATAACAGGTGGCCCTACTGGTGCGGAGGGTTGTGAAGCTGGGGGTCCTAGGGGCGACATGGGATTTAGGGCCGGAGGATAAGGAGGTGGGGAATCTAGAAGAAGCAAATCAGACTGCAGGTCAGGATATATCGCCTTTGGCGGGTCCGGGGCAGCAGATGACTTTTCCGTGTCTGGGGTTTTCTTCAGGGCCAATATCTCCGATTGTGCTGGAGCGCATGCAGACGTGCCTGTTGAGGAAACAAAGGGCCGGACCCACGGAGGCGGGGAGAGAACTAGATCTTCCCAGACCAAGATATATGGTATCTGGTCTGGGTGTCCGTGGGGTCCTGTGTTAAAGACCCTAGACTTGACTAGCCCAACCTTATCTAACAAAAAAGATCCTTCGGGTGGCCACCCTGTCTGAAATGTAGGCCACTCAGAGGTACACAGCGTTTGCCATTTTCCTTTCCTTACTTCTACCGAAAGGTTGTGGGCCCTAGCCCTAACTTCGGTCCAGTGGCTTAGGGTAAGAGAAAGAGGAGTCGTCATAGTTTGTCCCATTGTCGTCCGTCAAAAGAAAGATAATAGTACAGAAAAACAATAAAATTTCAAAAGACACACATTGATATTGCCGCCGCGAACTTAAACCCGAAACCAACTCAAATTCAGATGGCAGCTTATATAACCTGCCAGAACCAGCCGCCGCGAACTTAAACCCGAAACCAACTCAAATTCAGATGGCAGCTTATATAACCTGCCAGAACCAGCCGCCGCGAACTTAAACCCGAAACCAACTCAAATTCAGATGGCAGCTTATATAACCTGCCAGAACCAGATGAAGGGGAGACAAAATTTGTTTCTCCTTCCAGATGGACCACCAGGGCGGTCCCCCGGGGCCCGTGGACACCAGCTTTCGGCACGTCTGCCTAGCCAGGAGTCCAATACAGATTCCACAGCAAGCCGGTTCGCACGGCTTTTTCCTAATGGCGGCTAGCAACAAACAAACGACAAACAAACAGACAATTGGGCTCGAGCCTACCTGATACCTCCGACTCCCGATGTTCTTGTGACCCGGGGGGCGAGAGGGGATCCCGGGCGAGCCCCCAAATGTTAGACCCAAACGGTCTACGAGGGATTCCAACTCGCCCAAGAACCGCCAAGAGTCGAGAGCCGCTGCAACACGCAAGAGGTTTATTAGGAGCCGATGCACCGGGGTTCCCTGAACCTCACGCAGGAGGCCGATGGGGAACCCCTAAAAGCGGAATCACATACTTTTTATAGGTTTATTTACTCATAGGGCGGGTATATTCTCACAATGATTGGGTAAATGTGGTGACTTTTGAATTCATTGGCTTAGGAACTTTTGTCCCACCTTCTGGCCGTTATAGTTGTCTGTTCATTGTGGCGGTTAGGGCGTATACCTGTTACGGGCAACTGGAAAATTACCCGCTGTCTGGCAAGTCCCGGTCAACTGAAAAACTCCAAGAATTGGTTTCGATAGGGAGAAGGAGTGGCGCACGATAGGGAGAAGAATTGGTTTCGATAGGGAGAAGGAGTGGCGCACGATAGGGAGAAGAATTGGTTTACGGGAACAAGTGAGGGGGTGGAAAGTCCCTAAAGGCCCCACAAAACCTTTTGTTCTTGTCAGAGGACATCTTTTACCTGTTTTCTGTCTCTAGAGGGTACACTGACTGGCTTGTTCTCTTACCTGAAGTTCTATCGTTGTTTCTTCGTCCTTCCGATAGAGGTTTTTCTCCTAAGTAAGGAGAGGAGATGCTTATACATTATCATTTACACACACCTCACTGTGAGTGAGTCTACCAGACCTCCTCTTAGAGGGGCACCGTGTTGGAAGAGGCTTTGGGGTCATATAGACCCTTATGGGACAACTGAGACTCAGAGAGGGGGATTACCTAGGTGATCAGGTCCACAGCTGCCAGAACTCAGTCTCCTGAGTCCTGGTCGTGCTTCTTCCATTGGGCAGCCCTGCCTGCTCCCAGAGATTTGTTTGGAAAGAAGGGGGCAAGGGCAGGCTGGCTGAGTGAAGCCCTGGCTGTGCTGAAGGGTCATGTGTTCACCCCGCTGTTGGGCATAGCAATGTTCTAAGTGGAGTAATAGTGGCCACTGGTTTCCAGGGCCAGCAGCCTTTCCTGCAGCCTGATGGGCCCTTGGTATCCAGGGCCAGGGCTCAAATCCAGGTCAGACTCAGGTAGCTGGGCTCCTCTCAGCCTTCAGGGTGCAGGGACTCCAGCTCCTCTGATCTCTGAGCAGTTTTACAGTTTCATTTTCTAACCCTCAGGTCACATGTGGGCAGTTAGCATAGCAATGGCCGTTTCCCCAGCCTGCTTGCCTCTGCCACATTTATAAATAGGGATCTGGGAGGGTGTGCACAGAGGGGTGGGTAGTGATGCTGACGGTGACCTGCATGGGCATCCAGCCTTGGAAACAGGGTCCTCGGCTGACAGGGGGCTCTGAGCAGGGACAGGCAAGGTGGACACCACAGACATTTCAGGGACCTCTGATGGCCCAGTCTGGGTACCACTTCTCATAGAATGCCAGAACCGGAAGGGGCCTTACAGGTCAGTGAGTCCAGCAGCCTGTCTGAAGCTTTAATCCCTTTGCCAACCCTCCTGCCAAGTCTTCTCCAGTCTTCAGTAGAAACTATTTTGGTGCAGTCCAGTCTGGAGAGGAAGGAGAACATGACTCTGGCCTCTCCTTGTCCGTGTGTCTTGCCCTGGAGTAGACTCAGGACTGGATGTTTGTTCAAATTAGGACCTGATTGGGTTAGGGTATCGAGTTCAACCTCTGGTACTTCTTTTCCCTTCCCTTTTACCATAGCCCAGGAGAAAAATACCTAAGTGATCTATTAGATTTTCTTTCTACTTCTCAGTTTCTTGTCCCTCCAGGTATCTCCTGAGTGCCTGCAAGGAAAGAGACAGAAAAAAAGAGGGTTCTTTAAGCACATACCTTCTACATCTTCTTTCCTCCATGAGGGTGGGGATGCAGGTCACCAGAGAGAGAGGGTGACGGGGAAGATGAGGACAACCTTTCCTACAGCTGCAGCCCAGAGACCCAGCTGACCAGAATGTCAGTGAAGAAGTGGGCTAGGAGCCATCTAGTTCAAGCCCCTTGTTTTACAGATGAGAAAACAAGACCAAGGAGGGGAAGAGACCTTCCCAAGAGACACAGTGAATGCGTGGTGTGGCAGGGATGGGATCTGCCAGGGGTATCTATGGCTGAGTATGGGCACTGCCCACAAATCACCCTGGGAGTGGGGCAAAGGAGGACACGGTTCACTCCTTTTGCTATTATTCAGTGAGATTCCCAGCTCCAGGAGGTAGCACCAGCCTCTTGGGAATCACAGGAACCTGTAACCTACAGTGGAACCGTGGAATCTTGGAAGCATCTCCTCCTGCTTTCTGAACCAGAAATACATCCCCTACCCACGCCCTGATGCCCAAGATTCCACCATTTGAATGTTATTCCTTTAGTTTAATGTGTTCGTTCTCTAAAAGGCACCCCATAGGTGTGAATGACTTAACAGAGCCTTTCCTGAGTGCTTTTAGCTGGGGGATGAGTAGAGGGCACTTGGAACCAGGTAGAGTAGGAGGGAAACCTGGGACTGAAGAAAGGGAAGAGAAAGGGAGACAGACAAGGGAAGAGGGCTGCCCTCCAGTTTACACTGTTCTCTGGGCCACTGAGCCTAGAGCTGGGATGTGCTGGCTGGAGTGGCGATGTGAGGGGACCATCCAGGGGAGTGTTTGCCATTGCAGCCCAATCTGGGCCAACGTAACTGGAATTACTAGAGCAAATTGTATTGGCCCCAGGATTGATTAGACCTCCCACATGTGTCCTGCTTGAAGACTCCACTTTCTCTGCAGGATCTCTCCTCCAGCCTTTACTATGTGATTAACTCCCTGGCTAGCCTATGCCCCGCTCTCTGCTGCTTGAAGTGTGAGCGAACGTTCTATCACCAGGTATGAGGTGTCCCCTAACTGACTGTAAGATCTTGGGGACAAGGACAGGTCTAAGGTAGCATATAAAACAAGTAGGGTGGGCAGTGGTTCCACGGCCTCTCCTGCCCATTGAGATTCCCCTGGTGTTCCCTGCGTGCTTCCTTGCCTCGGCAAAGTTAGCCAGAACTGGGGTGATGTCACAGGCAGGCTATGGGAGGGATGACATTTGCTCTTTCTTGCACCTCTCCAGCCACTCATGCAGTTATTCAGGCTAAGTGTGTAGCTGCGGGGGTGGGGGGGCAGGAGCGATACATATGTGTGGGTTTAGGCTGGATTTCACGATACAGCCTCTGTGTCTGAGGGACCTTCCCAAAGGGTGTGGAGGATGGAGTGCCTGCTACCCCCTCAACTCTGAGCAAAGGACAGCCTCCCTGGGGGTCCTCAGATGACTTTGTTGTGTGTCTCAGCATCCCAGCTGGTAATCCAGGGTATCTTCTCAATATCTAGCCCAAGTCTCTGCTGCTTCACTTACGATCCCCCATTCGTAGTGTCCCAAGAAAGAGAAGGAGTTCTGTGGCAGGGGGTTTCAGGAATGTCTTTGAAAACAGTGTCCCCTCCCAGCTCCAAGGGCTTTGGCATGGAAGCTCTGACTTGCCCTGGATTGTCCCCTAGTATTTGGATATTGGATTATCCAGTTGGATTGAAGAGGCAGACTGTCCCATAACCAGTCCCAAAGAGTTGTGAAGGTTTTCTGAGTTCCTGCCAAGTCCTGGCAAATGAACGTTTCTGCTTGTGTGTGCCCATCTCCTCCAGCACTGGCAGGTAGCAATAGTCTCTGTGAGATAGTGGTTGGGGGCTGGAGGGAGAGGCCCCAGGTATGCCCCAGATACAGATGCTAGTAAATTGGCTGCCAGAGCCCCGCAGGGATGCTGGGGTTGAGGCCCCATGACCTGACCTGAGCTTTTTTTTCATGATGAACCTGGGAGAAAGAGAAACAGGGAGAAAGACAGAGAGGGGAGAGGAGAGAACTGCAGCAAATAATGACCCCTTTTTACAGCATACTATCAGAGACCTGTCAGCTGGAGCGCATTCAGTGGAGGGTGATGGAGATGGGGTGAAGGTAAAAGCCGAGACCTGTGAGAAATGGTTGAAGGAAATGAAGATGTCTGCTCCGTAGGCCCAAGGACACGCAGGAGCGTTAGGACTGTCTCCCAGGGGCTATTGTGAGCAAGAGGGGACACGCTTGTTCTCTGCATCCTTAAGGGTAAAAATAGGACATGTGTATATGCTTCAGGAAGACAGCCTGGGGCCCAACGGAAGGAAGAGGTTTCTCCAGCTGGCACTGACCAAGGGAAACGTTGGTTCCCTAAGGAGGTGGTGAGTTCCTGGTCACTGGAGGAAGGCCATCAAGCAGAGGCTGGGGGAATCTCTTTTATTTTTCCTTTTATTAAAAAAAAATATTTTTTATTTATTTTATTTTTGGCTGCATTTGGTCTTCGTTGCTGTGCATGGGCTTTCTCTTTCTCTAGCTGCGGCAAGCGCGGGCTATTCTTTGTTGCAGTGCCCGGCTTCTCATTGCGGGTGGCTTCTCTTGTTGTGGAGCACAGGCTCTAGGGTGCGCGGGCTTCAGTAGTTGTGGCACACGGGCTTAGTTGCTCTGCCGCATGTGGGATCTTCCCAGACCAGAGCTTGAACCCCTGTCTCCTGCATTGGCAGGCAGATTCTTAACCATTGTACCACCAGGGAAGCCCTGGGGAATCTCTTACAAGAGGAGGGAGGGAGAGGGAGAGGCAGGTGGAGTCCCTGTGGGGAAGACTCCAACTTGAGTTGAGGGATTGGATGAGATGACTTTGGAGGCTCCTTCCGACTATAAACTTCTCTGTTTTGAGGAGACTTGGGTCACAGAGGGTTTAGCTTTCAGGTTGGGCTGGGGCTCCTCCCAACTATTTGGGCCCTGCTCTGTAGTACGAGGGAGCTAGCGGATTCCCAAAGGCTCCCGGACAGAAGCAGGGGGAAAGTCTCAGGGAGATGAATGTTCCTTGTGTGAGAGGCAGAGCACTGTGGGGCAGAATCACCATGGTTGAGGGCTTTAACCGAGTGGACTGCGGGACTAGGAGAATTCCACCAGACCTGCCCTTGCAATACACGACCTATTGAATTATTCCGGTGCATTCACTTGCTGGGGTCTGGGAAGCAAGCAGGTGTCCATGGAAAGTTTAGAAACTCTTTGTAGTGAAAACATTAGTCAAGTCAGAGAGATCTAGTTTCTAATATTGGCTCTGCCACATCCTGGAGGGATGACTTTAGACAAATTACTTTCACTCTGGGAGTTGCTGATTTTTCTCATCTGTGAAATGGGGATGATGATTTCTAGCTCACAGAGTTGGGCTGAAGGCTAAATTAGGCCATGCATGTCAGGCACAGTTTTGCGACCTGATTGGACTCAATGAAAGGTAGTCCTATCTCCCCAGGATTGGGGCTTTCTCATCAGCTCCCTTGACTGTCCCCTCGTAGGTTTCATTTGCACTGATGTCCCTGGTGTCAGTGGTCTGGTCACAGGTACCCACTTTGTGTGAGGTGCAGGGCCCTGGGAGCTGTTGCTGACCTATGGCTAGTTGGAGATGGACAGGCCTAGAGAAGCTCAGGATAGGGCCTTCCCTCTGCAGATGTGCTGCAGAAAAGCATGGGTGATCAGTGGAGGGGGAATCCAGATGTTGGGCGAAGGCAGGAAGTGGGAGTGAATGGAGGCTCTCACTGCCGTGCCAAGTTTGTTGGAACAAGGACAAAACAAAAGGCTGTGCATGTTAGCAACCATTACTAGGCACCACCATTACTAGGCAGCACCATTACCAGCCACCTGCATAACTAGGCACCACCATTACCAGGCAGCACCATTACCGGGCACCTCCATTACCAGCCATCTCCATTACTAGGCACCACCATTACCTGGCAGCACCATTAACAGGCAGCACCATTACTAGCCATCTCCATAACTAGGCACCACCATTACCAGGCAGCACCATTACCGGGCACCTCCATTACCAGCCATCTCCATTACTAGGCACCACCATTACCAGGCAGCACCCTTACCGGGCACCTCCATTACCAGGCACTACCATTATGAGGCAGCGCTGGAGTCCTCATGACACTGATGGACACATACCTGCAGCCTGACAACAGGCTCCCCTGCTCTAGACCTAAACTTTGTTGATGCAGCAGGTGATATGCTGCTTAGCTACAGCTCTCCAGAAATTACTGGCTCATCACGGCACTGTGTCCCCTGCTCAACATTGGGCAGCTTGGAAAGAGACGGGTACTCCAAAGCAGTGGCAGGGGAAGATGATTGAAATAGAGGTGATCCGGAAAGTCACAAAGAAGATTTTTGGTAGCTGTCTTGCTATAGCCATCATTTCACTTCTATAATCGAGCTTCCTTGGATTCTATACTTTTGGGTGATCGGTATACATGTCCACATCTGCTCTGTAGGCCCTCAAGAAACTTTCCCATCCTGTCCTCGAGTATTATGTCTGTCAAAATCCAGAATAATGGTGAGCAGATTGGATAAGGCGAAACCCCTGAGGCCAATGTGTTGCTCTAGAGATTTCATAAATGAGCAGGACACAAGCAACAAATGCAAAGGCTTGGGCCACAGAGCTGGGTAGAAGCCTTTTTTAGAAAGGATGAACCCTCTCAGTGGTACTCACTGCCCTACGTTCACTTCTTCCTCTTTGTAGGCTTTGTTTTTTTCAGCATCGGCTGTATATGGGCTGTTGAACAAATATTTGTTGATTACAAAAATAAAATAATGTGTTTTTCCCATCTACTCTGGGTAAGGCACTTGCTTGGCACCATGTTTTCTGTCATTTAGTCCTTACAGAAGCTGAGAAGCAGATATTATTATCCCTTGTTACAGAGGAGGGGATTGAGAATGGAGACATCTCAGAGTTAAATAGTGCGGCTCCAAGTTCATGCCTCTTCATCACCTCATCCTGACTCTTGCTTTCTGTCTTCAATACCTTACTCCTAAGCTGAAAGGGCAAGACTTCTTCAAAGTTTCTAGTAGGTCCTGAATTCCCATGAAAGAAGTCACCTCATTGTCTCCTTTTAGGGAAGCCCTAGATTAAGGGTCAGCTGTGGGTGCTCCAACTTCTCAATCACTGTGTGCTCTGTTGGGCGTGGTTCTCTCTAGGCTGGTGGGAGATTGGCCTCCCTGAGTGGTCTCCTTCCTTTGGAGCAGTGGTTCGTTGAGCTGGACTCTTGACCAACATGTAGAACCTGGTGGATCTTCAACGTGGCATGAATGCAGTCTCCATGCCAAACTCTTCTTGGAGTCCTGCTGAGACTCCATCCAAATATTGAGAAAATTGTCTTTAATAATTCACCCTCTCTGGCTCTTTACAGATTATGCACAGCTTTTGCTATGGGTAATATCTGCCATGCACAAATTCTGTGTTTATGAAAGAACGTTTGTTTGTTTTTCAACTTTTTATTATTCAAACACACATAGGTGGAAAAAAGAGTATAATGAACCGTTGTGGACCATAATTCAGCCTTAACAATGACCAATATATGGCCATTAAAAAAACTTTATTCCCCACTTCTCCCTGCACCCTCTTAGTCATTGTATTATTTCATATGTAAATGCTTCATTTATGTATTTGTAAGAGTTTAGGACTCTTTTCTTCTCTAAATATAGCCACATGCCATTTTACCACTTGAAAATTAGAACTTTATTTAAAACTTTATTATTTTTAGTTTTTATGAAAGTAATGTATTCTCATCAAAAATATTCAGACAATACAAAAATGTATAAAGAAGAAAATGAAAATTCCTCATAAACCAACACCCAGACATAATTACTGTTAGCATTTTGGCATATATAGTTATATATGTTTAGCACATTTTCTTTATACAGGTCTACACATATAAAATCATGCTACAGATGATGTTTATCATTTTGTTTTATTTTATTTTTTTTGGTAAGCACTAAAAAAATTGAAGCCAAAAATATATAGAGAGAAGTGCACAAATTATAAGTATAGTTCAACGAATTTTCACTGGTATGTAACCAACTAATGTTCTGATCAAGAAATAGACCATTGGGCTTCCCTGGTGATGCAGTGGTTGAGAGTCCTGCCGATGCAGGGGACATGGGTTCGTGCCCTGGTCCGGGAAGATCCCACATGCCGTGGGGCAGCTGGGCCCGTGAGCCATGGCCGCTGAGCCTGCGCGTCCGGAGCCTGTGCTCCGCAACGGGAGAGGCCACAACAGTGAGAGGCCCGCGTACCGCAGAAAAAAAAAGAAAAAGAAATAGACTATCACCTGCACCTCAAAACCTCTCCATGCCTCTTTTAGTCACTAACCATACCAAACACAACTGCTACTCTAACTTTCATCACTAGATAGCAGTTTTGCCTGCTTTTGAATTTTTTTCAAATAGAATCATACAGTATATGCTTTTTTGCGTGACTTTTTTTTTTTTTTTTTTGCGGTACGCGGGCCTCTCACTGTTGTGGCCTCTCCCGTTGCGGAGCACAAGCTCCGGACGCGCAGGCTCAGCGGCCATGGCTCATGGGCCCAGCCGCTCCACGGCATGCGGGATCTTCCCGGACCAGGGCACGAACCCGTGTCCCCTGCAACGGCAGGTTGACTCTCAACCACTGTGCCACCAGGGAAGCCCTAGCCAGAAATCTTTCTTTGTTGCATAGCATTCCACTGTGTGACTGTATTACAAATTATTTACACATTTTACTATTGATAGGTACTACCCCACAACACCCGCAACCCCAATGTGTTGTTATCAGTAATGTCTTTTGATACATTTATGTATGCATTTCTATTAGGGAACAGACTTGTGGGTAAACCAATTTATACTTGCACCAACAGTCTGTGAGAATTTCATTTGCTCCATATGCTTGCTGACCCTTGATTATTATCAATGCTTTAAAATGTTCTATTCTGTTGAGTGTGTAGTAGTAACTCATTGTGGTTTTATTTTGGTTTTCCTTAACGACTAATGAAATCGAGTGCTTTTTATATGCTTCTTGGACACATAGATATCCTTTTTTGGTGAAATACCTGTTCATTTGTTTCCCATTTGTCTATTGGATGTTCTGTGCTTTTTAAAATTGATTGTAGGAGTCATTTGTATATTCCGGATATGAGGGGGTTTTTGTCAAATATTTATTGAAAAAATCTTCTCCCACTATGTGAGTTGCCTTTTCACTCTTTTAAGGTATCATTTGATAAACAGAAGCTTTAAATTTCAACTTGGTCCCGTTATCAATATTTTCCTTTATGGTTAGTATATTTTGTGCCCAATTTAAGAAACATTTACCTACTTCAAGATCATTAATATATTTTCCTATGTTCTAGAAGTTTTATTGTTTAACCTTTCACTTTTTTATTTTATAATACATCTGGAACTGATTTTTGTGTATGGTGTGAGGTAGGGGTCAATATTTTTTTCCCCATATAAATAACCAATAATTGAGCTCCACTTATTGAAAAGACTGTTCATTTCCCCCGTGTTCCATCATATCACCTTTGCTAGAAGTGAAGCATGTATCAGACTGTTTTTGTATTCTCTATTCTGTTCTATTGTACATTTGTTCACTTGTGCCACCTCAACAGTTTCTTAATTACTGGTGCTTAATAATATACTTAATATCTGGTAGTTTAGGTCCTCCAAATTTGTTACTCTTCTTCAATATTGTCTTTGCTCTTTTCATGCTTTGCATTTTCATGTAAGTTTTAGAATCAGTTTATCCAATTCTGTAAAGAAAAAAAAAAAAGCTGAGATTTTGATTAGGATGGCATTGAATTTTATATCATTTTGGGGAGGATTGACTTTTCGTTACAGTATTTTATTTACAATATTGAATCTTCCAATCCATAAATATGTAATATCTCCCACTCATTTAAGTTTTCTTTATCTTAATAAAGTGTATAGTTTTTTTTTTTCTAGAAGTCTTGCACATTTTTGTTGGATTTATTTCTAGGTATTTTATGTGTTTGATGCTATGGAAAATATTATTTTGAAAATTCTATCTTTAAAAAATATTTCCTAATAGTTTGGTTGTATATAAAAATTCAGTTAAATTTTGCATGTTGAACTGTAACCTTGCTTGACTTGGCTAAATTAATTTTTTAACTCTATCAGTTTATTGGCATATTCTTTTGGATTTTCAAATACACAATCACATTCCTTGAAAAATGACTTTATTTTCAAACATTATATACTTTTTATTCTTTTCCTTATTGCATTGGGCAGGACCTATGATATAATGTTGTATAGGAGGGTAACAGTGGACATCATTGCCTCATTCCTGATATCAGGGGTAAGTCTTTCAATATTTATCATTAAGAATGGTGTTTGTTCCAAGTTTTTTTTTTTTTTTTTTTTTGCGCTATGCGGGCCTCTCACTGCTGTGGCCTCTCCCGTTGCGGAGCACAGGCTCCGGACGCGCAGGCTCAGCAGCCATGGGTCACGGGCCAGCCACTCCGCGGCATGTGGGATCTTCCCGGACTGGGGCACGAACCCGCGTCCCCTGCATCGGCAGGCGGACTCTCAACCACTGCGCCACCAGGGAAGCCCCTGTTCCAAGTTTTTTATAGTTATCCTTAATCCTTTATAAAATTAAGGAAGTTTCCTTCTGTGGCTAATTTGTTAAGCTTTCTTTTTCTAATTTAAAAAATGAATGAGTGTTGAATTTTATTAAGTGACTTTTCTACATCTTTTGAGGAGATCATGTAATTTTTTTCTCCTTTATTCTGTTAATTGGTGAATTACTATCAATTGCATTGCTTGCTTTTCAATAGTAAACTTTACTTCCCTGGAATAAGCCCGGGTTGATTGTGATATATTGTTGTTTTTATATATCATTGGATCCCATTTGCTGATAATTTGTTTAGAATTTTTGAATTTACGTTCATGAGAAAGATTGATCTGAAGTTTTTCTTATTGTAATGTTATTATCAGGTTTCAATATCAAGATTATACTGGTCTCATAATATAAGTTGGGAGTTGTAAGGTTTTTCTATTCTCTGGACAAAATTGTGTAGATTTATTTCTTAAATGTATGATAAAATTCACTGGAGAAATCATCTGTACCTGAAGTTTTCTTTAAGTGTGATATCTGCAGGTTTTTGTAGATGATCTTTATCAGGTTGAGGAAATTCTCTTTAATTCTTAGTTTTCTGAGAGTTTTTATAAGGAATGACATTGAATTTTGTCAAATGCTTTTCTGCATCTATTGAGATGATTATACGGTTTGTCTTTTTTGGTCTGTTTATTCAACAAATAACATTGATTTTAAAATGTTAGATCAATCTTGCATTCCTGGTCATGATATATTATCTTTTTATATATTGTTTTATTAGATTTGCCTAAGATGTCTGCTATTATTTGTATTAATTGAGTCCTTGTTACAATCCCATTTTATCACTTGTGTTGGGTTTAGCTGTAACTATTTGCTTTGCCATTTTAGTGGTATCTTAAGGGCTTATAGTATATATTTTAAATTTATTGTAATCTAATTTTAGAAGAGGAAGGAGAGAGGAGGGAGGGAGGGAGAGAGAGAGAGAGAGAGAGAGAGAGAGAGAGTGAGAGAGGGAGAACTCATTTGAGGAAACTACCTGAGGCCAGGGAAAGAAGCACCTGAAAAAATTCTATGGAACAATCAATCTCTGGCATTCACACAGGATTGAGAATAGTACCCATTCCGACTCTCCAGAATGGAAACCATAATTCATGGAGCCTCAGCGACAGAAACTAGAAGGATTTTGCCTCAGTAGTGGTGAAAATTAACCCTAGATTAAATGTTTCTCTGGTCCTACGTAATGAAGCCTAAAGCCAAACTTCAGAAAGGTCAATCTGCTTCCAAATAACTTGACTGTATCCCAGGACAAAGCTAAGGAATATTTATAGGAATACAAATATTTCAGCACGTAATGGGATAAAATTACAATGCTTGGCATCCAGTAAAAAATCATCAGATCTGTGAAGAAGCAGGAAAAGAACACCTATAATAAGGAGAATTTTCAACCAATCAAAACTGATCCAAATGGTAGAGTTAGTAGACAAGGGCATGAAAACAGTTATTAGAATTGTATTCCATAGGCTCAAAAAGCTAGAGGAAAATTTAGCTATACTGTGCATAAGTAGAGACATAAAAGAAAGAAAAAGACCCAATTTGAATTTCTAAAGATGAAAAAACTGCCATGTTTCAGATGAAAAAGATACTAAACGGGATCATGGTAATTTAGACATTGTACAGGAAAAAATTAGTACATTTGAAGACAAAGCAGTGGAAAGTATTCAGAAAGAAACATAAAGATAAAGACTGAAAAATAATAAGAGAGAATTATTGAGCTGTGGTATGAGTGAACTCTGGTCACCTTGGACTCCCCAGACTCTTGAATTTATTTCCTCAATTCAAGGAGACCACTGAGTTCCACTTGGGTTTCTCCTCCATGTACCACAGCCTGAAAACTTTCTGTAGGCAGTAAGTTGGGGCAATAACAGGACTCACTCACCTCCCTTACTTTCCCAACTCTCAAGGATCATTCTTCTTTGTAGCCTGATGGCCAAAGCCTTAAGAATCATTGTTTTATAAATTTTGTTCAATTTTTTTGGTTATTTGAGGTGTGAAAGTATATCTGTTACCTGCTACTCCAAAAGGATATTGAGTGTATTGTTTTTGTGTATTTTTAGTTTAATAGTTTTAATAGTTTAGGTTTATTGTGTATTTCAAATCTATATCCTTTATATTTTTGTGTACTCATTCTACTAGTTTTTGAGAAAAACGTAAGAAATTCTTTATTTCTCCTTGCTCCAAATTTTGCTTTTTACAGTTTGAAGTCATGTTATGAGGTACACACGTATTAAGAATTTTTATGTCTTCCTGGTAGATTGATCTTTTTGCCATGAGGAAATGTCTTTCTTTATCTCTGGTAATTCTTCTTGCCTTAAAAGTCTACTTTGTCTGATATAAATATAGCCCTACTACCTTTCCTTTGGTTAGTGTTAGCATGGTATATCTTTTTCTATTCTTTTACCCCTTCTTTGGTCTTGTCTTTAAGATGCATTGCTTATAAGCAGCATATAGTTGTTTTTCTTCAACATAGTTGTTGGAAAGCAATACGAATATTTTCATGTTTCTGCCTGGTTAAAGTTTTCTAAGTCTTTCTAAGCAAAGAAGGAATGTCTCTTTCCCCCAGACACATTTGCTCCTCACATTCTAAGGGTGATAAAACTGGAGCTGCTTTTATTCTTTATAATGGAGCCATCTGCTCCCATTCAAAGGGTAAGTAAATATATCAACCCCAGAGCCAAGTATTTGAATTCCAGAGTAGAGACTTTGTCATTTCTCTTCCCTGAGAAAATAGTTCGGGTTACAAATGTTCCTCTCCCTCTCCCAGGACGAAGGCGGTAGGAGAGCCTTATGGCTGTTCCCATATAAACTCTCAGATTCATAATTTTTGAATTCCTCTCCTATGTGTACCCTTTGCATGTACAGTCCTAACCATCTGGTTCTCATTGCACCACCCTTAAGGGGGAAAATTGGGCACGGGAAGCCAATGCGGTTGTTACTGGAAGTGGTAATAGTCAGCCCCAATCTAGGAATCTCATATTTGTCTTCTGAATAATATAAATAAATAATTGGTATTAAAAACTGATCTGACAAATTAAAAACTTGTCTGACAAATTTTGTTTTCAATAGAAGAATTTAGTGTATTTATCCTTTTATGTAATTACTGATATAGTTGGGCTTAAACACATTATAGTGTATATTTTCTTATTTGCAACGCTTTATTTTGTCCTCCTTCATTTTCTTCTTTGAGTTAATTCGGTATGTTTTGTTATTTCTATTATCGTGGTAGTTGTATAGTCTTTTGCTATTTTTTTTATTGGCTACTCCTGATATTATAATATGCATCTTTGGTTTATTACAATAAACTGAAATCATTATTTTTACTACTTCTATCATTTCTATTAAGAAATTATCTGTGTTTTATTGTTACTCATTTGAAAGTAATGTGGGTTTTTTTCTCTGGTTGCTTTAAATGTTTCTCTTGGTGTTGGGTTTTCAATGATTTTGCCATGATATGCCTACACATTTATCCTGCTGAAAATCTGTGGCTTAATGTCTTTCTTCAGTTTTGAAGAATGTGAATTTCAGAAAATTCACAGTCACTATTTTTCAAATATTGTTTATGCTAAATTTTTTCTCTTTTTTTTTTTCTGGTACTCCAGTTTCACATGTTAGATCTTTTCACCATGTCCCATATGTCTTATATTCTTTTCTGCATTTCCATCTTTTAAAAATATTTTCTCTTTTTATCAGTCTGGTTATTGTCTTCCAACCTGCCATTCCACGCTATTCTTTCCTTCCGCAGTGTCTAATCTCTTATTAAACCCAAATTATTGATTTTATGTGTTATATATTTTTAGTTCTTGAATTTTGGTTCTTTCTAAAGATTCCAGAGTGTTTTTCTTCTTTTTTACTGAAATTTCCCATTTCGATCTATTTTCTTGAAGATATTCATCATAGTGACATTAAAGTCTGTGTCTAAAAATACTAACATTTGGTTCAGCTGTGAAGCTATGATCTGACCTTTATTTTCATTCTTAGTTATTTCATTCTGTGTCTTTGCATGCCTCGTCAGTTTTTATTGAATGCCAGGCATTTTTATGAAATTTGTAATCTCTGGATGATATCTTCTTCCAGTTGATTTGCTTAGTCAACTATAGTAGAGGAAGAGCACCTGTATTTGAAGCTGGGTTCCAGTCTCTGTGAAGGTTGGTATATTCCCTCTTCACATTTATTCTTTGGTTTAGCACTTCATGAATCCCAAATGAAATCCTGGAATGTGTACCAGGTCTTCTCCTCCTTGGTTGTGGTCTTTCATTTTTGTCTTCCTAGGACTGTGAGACTATTAAAGTCTCTTTTTGAAAAGCATAACTTCCAGTTGGTTTCTTTTCCAGAGGACAGTTTTTCTTCAGTCCTTAAGGACCCAGCTCCTTACATGGGCTTTGGCAGAGGTCATGGGGTGGCACAATTAGGTCTAAATTAGGTGAAGGTGTGTGGATTTTCTGGGCTTTGTGAGAATGATTCCTGACTACCTTGCTGTGAATGGCATGACTCATGCAGTAATGTAGTTTCACATAGAGAAAGCACAAGTGTGCCAAAGACACTCGCTCTGGAAATGTCCATGATGACTGTGGCCTGCACTATATTTTGAATAATGAACTTCTTAATGGCCTTGTCCTTGGGCACACGCTGGGTGTGGTTAGTGCAGCATACAGGCTACAGGTGGCCATAGCCTTTTTGGCATGACCATTATTGCTTCTTTTCTTGGTCTACACCAGGGTGAAGATCCTCTTAGGAAGGGGGCACAACACACCCAGCCCTTCTGGCATCTTGGCAGCAAGGACCCAGACCTAACAGCCTTTTAAAATTTCCCAGCCTTGTAGCCAGTTTTTAGTTAGGTTTTTCATCCCCTGGGTTGCTGCTTACGGATCACACATGCCTTGAGGGAAAGTGCCATTAAATACTGGGCTCACTTCTTTGGTCTTCTCTTGTCTCCAGGATCTCAACCTTTATATCCTAAATGCCTTGGTTGGTAGCTCCAAGCTCCAGTATATGCCTCCTCAGCCTCATGAGGCTGTCAAAAGCTCTGCTTGGCTTCATTGTGTCTTAGCTACTACTTTATGTTCATCTTCTTAGTCTCTGCTTGTCCTTTCAGCCTCTGAGCTACTAAATATGAATCAGGGAAAAGCAATCATGAATGTAGGGTGCCTCTCAGTTCATTTCCTTTCTTTTTTAAATTTTGGCTCATAAGTCCTGGATGCCTTGGCAGCTCTCTGTTGAGTTTTAAAGAGTTGTTTTCGATTTTGATTTTTTTTTTTTTGGATTTTTTTTTTGCGGTACGCGGGCCTCTCACTGTTGTGGCCTCTCCCGTCGCGGAGCACAGGCTCCAGACGCGCAGGCTCAGCGGCCATGGCTCACGGGCCCAGCTGCTCCGCGGCATGTGGGACCTTCCCGGACCGGGGCACCAACCCGTGTCCCCTGCATCGGCAGGCAGACTCCCAACCACTGCGCCACCAGGGAAGCCCTCATTTTGATTTTTAAAGTTTTTATTAGCAGGAGAATTTGTTTGATACAAGCCAGTCTACCCCAGACAAGAGCAGAAATTTTGTAACCTGCTTTCATGAAGGAGTTTTGTGACTGCCACTTTGTGGTAGACCTGGAGATTAAGTAGAAAAGGAATCAAATAAACGTGAGGGAGAAAAGCTATGAAAAGATTAAGTTATTTGACATCCAAAAGATTTAGCACTGTCACAGTCCACCTGGTTCCTCAGATTATAATTAGATTTTGGTCATACTGCTGAGTTGGGAGAAGCCTGGAGATGTTTTCAGATATCTGAAGGATGCTACCGTGGCTTTGGCAATGTTGGGGAGGGTGGGGGAGTAGGGAATGGGTCAGGGGAACAAGGGCCAAGGGTTATAAATAAAAGCTGGAGGGGTACAGATTTTGGTTTGAATAAAGGGAATTATTCCTAATAAAGATTGCTGGAATGAGGATCAGTAGGAAATAACTCAGTCCCCATCCATGAAGTCATTCTAGCATTGGCCAATTTGGGATGGGGTGCTATAAAGGGGATTAAAATATTGAATGTGGGATGGGTGAATGGCATGGTATATACTATATACTTGGTCATAGTAGGTAAGGAGCTCAATAAATGTTGAATGAACATGTGATCTGCCAAGTCCCATCTAAGGCTGAGATTCCATGATTTTAGCAGTGCGGAAGTCAGGATAGTATAATACAAAGTACATAGGACTAGAGTACTCTGTTCCCAGAGTAGTTTAGGAAGGAAGAACACGGAAAACGCCATCTTTCCTATTCTTACCTCTCCAACCCCACCCTTCAGCTAGCCCTCTAAGGCCCAGTTAAACTTTCTACGAAGAGCTGAGCTCCAGCGCAGAGCATCGGCACCCAGAAGAGGTGTGGAGACATGCAGACAATGGGCGCTCTCTCCTTGGTGATGAGCATCCCTATTTCATGCCCTCTGGGGGCTGCAGGTGCAGGTTTGGCAGAGCAACCTGCCCTCCTAAGTGGTCCCGGCCTGCCCTGGGGACAGAGCCAGCTGGGAGGTCATGTCCGGGCTCGTCTTCTCCTCCGGAACAGGCTACTCTGCACCCCTAGCTTGGGGAGCCCATGTTGGGCACCCTCCTCCACCCCCTTCCCCAAGCAGGGCTGAAGTACTGTTCCCGACCAGCTGAATCCTGTCAGCGGTGCTACTAAATATTTCATTCGGGCTTCACAACTCAATCTGCTTGCCGTTATCCTGAGGCACCCCCTCCCCCAGCCCCCAGCCCCTTTCTGATTAACAAAGTAGCCGGCGGGAAAGATCTGCTGAAGCCTTCACTGAAGGCTGTGTGAGCCAGCCGCTGCGCAGGTCAGGTGGGCGGTGGCACAGCGTTAAGCAGGAAGCATCGATTTCGGCATTAGCTAGCTTTTTACATTCCCAGGCAGACAATGCAAGTACCTTAAATTATCTTCAAAGCAACTGAAGGGAAGGAAATTGGTCTTAGATGTGGTAAATAGACTCTACAAAGTCCGCTGAAGCCTGCAAAGATGTGCACACCGGGGACCCAGAGGCCTAACCGCCAAGCCTGCTCCATGGCTGATGAGAATTCAGTCATTGCAGGGGCTCCATTCCTCTGCCCCCTGAACACTGGGAGAGCACGAGGGGTCTCGAAGCTGGGATCTCAAACGCCAAGGCGGCTGCAGGGAGCAAGCTGAACACCGAGCTTCGATTTACTTTGGGTTCTACTGGTGTGTGACCTGGGTCAGGCAGCCTAAACTCTCTGAGCCTCATTTTCCCGACTAGTGAGATGGAACTTGTAATATCTACCTTAGAAGGGAGTGACGCTGAGTTCAGGGCTCTGTCCTCTGCAGGTTGGACCCTCTTCTATGCCCTCATACCATCTTGTGCTCATCTTGGTCCCAGGCTTATCACACTGGTTGTTGGTTTTCATGTCTGTCCTTCCCGTGGACAGGCAGTGGTTAAGATTTTTTTAGGGAGGGGTCAGGACCCCATGAAGAAGCTGGTGAAAGCCATGGGCCCTCTCCCTACAGAAAAACGCACGAACATACAATTTGCTTATAATTTCAAGGAACTCATAGCAGCAAGGCTAAAATCCCTATGCCAGTGTTCACAGAGCACCTGACAGATCAGTCATAATCAGAATATGTCTGTTGGCTGCTTGAAGCGTTTTGAAGATGTTTTCCCAGCCCTGTGGTTTTGGAATTCAATTCTATCCAGGAAACATTCATTTGGTGAGTACTTATTGTGTTGCAGGCCCTAGAATGGGTTTTATGGAGAGTTCAGGGACATAAGTCCTGCCCACAGATGGGGAATTAGACATAAATGCATATGTCAGTGACTCAAGGTGGTAAGATTCTTCCCATTTCCTTAGCTCAAGCAACTCCTGGGAAAGGGCTTTCTTCCCTTTCCTCTCAGCCCTGACATTGGAGATCCCACAGGGTAGGCCGTTAGGGACAGACTGAGGGAGAAGAGGTAAGAGGGTGCACGTGATAGAGGCCCGGTGGCAGGTGGGGAAGGTGGTGTAGTGAGAAGGCCTTCAGCAGCCTGGTCTAGAAGCACTGTCGCCATGCTTGGGGCTGGGGCAGAGAGCTAAGGGCCTGGCAGCCAACACCTGCTAGCTCCTGTCCGGTACCCTGCTCTGGGTTAATCTACTTAGTGAGGACATTATTATGCACAGGTAATTTGCATAATCTGCCAAGCCCTGATTGCAGGGCACTCAAGTGCCTGTTGGGGAAAGCTGGCAAGAGAGCATCCCTTCGTCCTTTGCAGGCCATGGGTGAGGGTACGGGCTGGGCGGCTGGGCCCCAGATCCAGGAGCGCTGGATCCCAGACTGAGTCTAAGAGAGTGAGCTGGGGCTCCCATGGCCTTGTTTCTGGGGAGTAAGCTCATTCCCACCCTAAAGCCTGTTGCATCTTCTCTGCTCTTAACAATTTAATTATAAAAGGATAAAACCCCTCGTGGATGTTTTTAAGGAGTTAAGTAAGTGCCAGTGATGGCTCCTGTTGGAGCTGTTTGGATTTGAAAAGAAGATACTGAGATGTAAAGATATAAATATTTAATTGTCTCTTGAAGTCTGGGTTTTCAAGCAAGCGGCAGGGAGCCAAGAGTCTCCTCTGAATGTGATGTGTGTGCGTGCATGAATATGTACATATGTGCACGTGTGTATATGAGCGTGAGCGTCTGTGTGCGTTTAATAGAGGAGAGTTCTTCGGGAGCACTGTGTGTGTTCACCTTTGCTCTCTACCACCCAAAGAGATAATAAAAAAACAGGGCATGAACCCTGTTTTGATTTAATTTAATTCAACAAACAAATGCAGAACATGTCTGGACCCCTCTTGCCCTTAAGGCATCTGTGGTCCAGGAGGGGAGTAGGTCTTTTACCCACATCGCCGTGATACCCATTAGACAGACTGGGATAAACTCCATAAAGATAGGCAAACGTTGTGGAACTGACTTGCAGGGTGGTTGCCCTGTCCTTGGAAGCTGGCTTCCTGGAGGGGCTCACCCAGCCAGAGTCCATCTCTTTGTGTGGCTTGCGTCTTCTTGTAACATGACAGATGCCCAATAAATCGTGTTGGATGGTTGTCGGACTCTTTAAACATTCCCTCTAGCACTGTGGTCATCTCTGTCCACACTACCTCCCCCAGATGCTTGGAAGTTTCCCAGAAAAAATAAAAAATAAAACTCAGAGGAAGAAAAGAGACCCAAAGTAGTTTATGGGGCCCTGAGACTTGCAGAAAGTTGGAGAGGAAGAGACTGAGTCTAGATGTGGGGTCACTTGCTTTACTTCACATGGCACCATCCAAGGGACTCAGATGAGACACCAGGTGAAGTTCCTGGTCTCCTGAGGAGGGGAGCTTGGGAGGTATCTACCCTGGGGCCCTTTCAGGGAAGGAAGCTATGGGCAAAGGACAAGATAACCTCTTTATTTCCTTCCAATGTGGGTCGTCTTCTATGCCCCCATCTTATAAACACTGGAAAAGATATCGGTAAGGGGCCTCCAGGATTTTCAAGTGCCATCAGTGGGGAATAAAATTATGTGAACAATAAAAACAAAAACCTAACAGTTGGCCAATCGTGCCTTCAGTGAGCTGGGGCCCTGATTAATTTTTCCCCTGGAGGATTCCAGGGACTCTGGAGGAGATTTTAGACAGCCTGGGTTAGAGGAAGGGAGTGTGGGACCATCCTGTACCTGAGTCTGGGTTCCAAACACAAGATACTATAAAGTAAGATGCAATCTAGATGCTCCCCTCCCCCACCCCCAGCAAGGAATCGCCCAGCATGTCCGGGGGAGAAGGAAGCAACTGGGGTTTCAGGAAGGGCAAAGGAGAGCAAGAGGCTACCATAGAATTTGTGATTCCTTTTGCTGTGAGGATTGAGATTGGAAAGAGGGCAGAGGGAAGTAAGATGGAGGCAAGACCCCTCTCTGCCAAACTCCAGGGATGACCTCCAAAGTGCTCCAGTCACATACAGCTGAACAGAGCCCTCTGGGGTTGGGCACCATGGAGGTTTGAAGAACTGTTAAGGAGCTGTTAATACCATTCCACCTGCTTCAGGGCAACTCAGCACCCAGGCCATTTACGTGGCTGACCACCAAGATTCTACAACTTTCCTCAATGGCTTTGATGCTTCGTCTTGCAGTGATTCCTGCTAGGTAAGGTCTCTCTTGCTGTGATGCATAAAAGACTCTGGTCCCATCTGCACAGAGATGCGGCACTTCTGTCCGTCTCCTTCTATCAGGGGTTCTTAATTCATAATCGCTGCTGGTCACAAACTGCTTAGAGAATCTCATAAAAGCCATGGTCCTCTTCCCCCTCAAAATGCACATACATACATACATAGACAATTTGGCATACAATTTCAGGGCATTTATGAACCTCATGGAACCATAGACAGATTCCATTAACAAGATACCTGCTTCAGAAGAACATCTCTAAGCTTTTAGGACAATAAAAGTTTTTCAATAGCATTTCGCAGTGCGTAAAGCACTTTCACCATGCATTGTGTTAATCTTCGTAGTAATCCTGCCGAGGGAGGAATTATTATATTATTGTCCATATTCTGCGGACAAAGAAACTGAGACTCAAAGAATTCTGTCATTTTCCCACAGCTACTAGGAGGCGAAGTCAAAACTGGAATCCAGTCCTTCTGCCTGAGCTCTGCAAACGTTCACCAGGCCAGGTTTGTACTTTCCCTCTGACCTTTCTCCACTTTTCACAGCTGTGTTAGACTAAGACTTGTGACTCTGTATCTATTCTTATTTTGTGAGATGTATGGTGAATAGAGACTGGGGGGGTCTGGCTCCGAGAACGACCAGAGGCTCCCTGGGACAGGAGAGGGGACCTCCTAGGGAGCCTGGTCTTCAGGAGTCAAGGCTGTTTTCTAAGTTAATGATTGCACTTGACATTCCTGAAGCTCATCTGTGACTTGTCATGACATCAGGGAGGAATACAGGAGTTACAGGATTCTAGGATTGGAGGCGACCCACGAGTTCATTTGTTTCTTAGATCTTCACGGAAGAAGGGAAGAAAATATCTCTTCCATCTCCTTACCCTCTACATCCAAGTGGCCAATATAACTGTGACCCTAAATGACCTTTGAAGCTTCCTTTGAATATTAACAGGAGCTTCAGTTGCCTGATTTCTTTTTTCTTTTTTTTTTTTTTTTTGCGGTACACGGGCCTCTCACTGTTGTGGCCTCTCCTGTTGTGGAGCACAGGCTCCGGACGCGCAGGCTCAGCAGCCATGGCTCACGGGCCCAGCCGCTCAGCGGCATGTGGGATCTTCCCGGACCGGGGCACGAACCCGCATCCCCTGCATCGGCAGGCAGACTCTCAACCACTGCGCCACCAGGGAAGCCCCATGCCTGATTTCTTAAACCTGTAGCTTGGCAGACAGTAGTGACATTAGAATAACTTTCTCTTTAATTTCCTTCCATAGATTTCCAAGGGAGTTTTTATAATATCATTTGCTAAATTCAATTCTAATGAATATGGATTAATTTTCTGCATTATAGCTATTGATCTTCAGCCATTGATCTGAGAAGGGAGTGTTACTGCTCATGAATCCCTCCATTCTGACTGAGGGTTCCCTGGGGGCAGGGATGGGGAGATGGGAGTAGCAAGAGATGGATGAGCTAGAGGGGTAGCTGAGCTCCAGCAGGGGTGAGCTGGGGGAATGATTGTGGGGGGTGGAGATGAAGGGGTGAATATCCCACTGAAGACTCACCTAATGCTCCATCCAAATAATCTGATTTACTCTTCTCCACCCACAACCCACGATTTTCCATTTCTGGGCCTTTCCTTATGCCATGCTTCCCGTCCATCATGCCCTTTCTTCGTTCTCCCCTACCTGTACAAATTCTACCTAAGTTTCCAAATCCAGATCCAATGCCATATTTTTCATGAAGCTTTTCCTGGTTCCCTCCCCACCTATTGCTAATTGGAATATCTCAGTCTTTTATAGTCACACACTGCTTTATCTCTTAGGGCACTTATCACTTTGTGTTACGTACACATCTTAATTTTAGTCTTTGGTCCAAAGAGATGGCCTTGTCATGATTCCAAAATAGGTAGATAACCCGGAGCAGAAACCACCTTATGGATGGAGAGCTACAGGCAGTTCTCATATTGCTGGAGCACAGTGTGGGGGAGGCCAGATTCGAAGGAGGGGCTTCCATCTTTGTCTGCCACGTCATTGTAGAGATCCCCCTTGAAAGGTGTATTAGTCAGGGTCTAATCAGGAGACAAAAGCCATACCAGGTATTTTGAAAATTGTAAACATAGAGAATTAATGTAAAGAACAGTAGGTAGCTCAGAAGAATTGCTCACTAACTGAAAAGAGAACACTAGAGTGTCATGGAAGTAGCAACCGCAGGAAGCAGCCACCACCCCTAGAACTGGGACAACAAAGAGAAGAGGTTGGAGTTATTAAAACCTAGAATCTTGAAAGAGAGGACCCACAGAGCTGAAAGTCAGACTTCTAAGGAAAAGAAACTGCTTGGCTGGGACTGGTATCGCTGAGTTTGAAGGAAGGGCTCATGGGGTTGGGACTCAATCCTTCTAAGGGTGAGGTGGGGGGAACCTGTATTGGAGAAACTTCAAACTATTCAACCGCTGCTTTGAAACAAATTGCCATGACCGGATAGACAAGTCTGACCAGAACATGAAGCAAACAGGGCACCAACAGGAAGGGCCAAGTTTCTCTGTCCCTCCTGCAGCCCTGCAGTCTTCCTCCAGTGGCTCCAATGGACAGAGTTGGGCAGGGAGCCAGTGCACAGCAGAATCCCAGGATCACAAAGTGGAGTTTGGAAGGAAGGGTTCAAATCAGAAAGACAACTGGGCCGTTCCAGGGTATTCCTTCGGGTCCTCAGCATCTACGCACTCCTTCCTACACAGATTTCAACTTCCCACAACCATAAAATGAACTGTTCTTTCACCTAACAAGATGCAACCATCTTTTGTACAAAGACATTCCCAACCTCTTCTCAAGATGAGGAGATGCAAACTTTCCATAGTCATTGTATCCATCTCTGGGGGACAGTCACCTGTCCATTACCAGGTTGCGTTGACTACTCTCTTCAAAAGAGAGCTTCATCATCTGAGTATTTTCTTTTTTCTTTTTGTAAAGGTGCAGTTTATTAGAACAAAAGGCCACGAAACATGAAGACTTAGCATGGAAGAAGTAAATGAACTCAAATGTCCTTTGACCACTTACGGAATGCATTTCATGAAAGTATAAGATGTTTGATTATTCAGTCCTTGCCACCTCTTCACTTTCAAAGAGAGTGTAAGGGTTCAGAAGATTGCCCCAAGTAGGCCTCAGGGTCAGACTGAAGTCAGTTTGTGGTGGGCGGACTTCATCCTCCAGTGTCTGCTGAGGTGAGACTTCTGGCTAAGGCCCTGTCCACACGTCTTGCCCACATCAGGCTTCTTGCCCTGGTGTGTCATCTGATGTAAGACGAGGTGTGACTTTTGGGGAAAGCCTTGGCAATGCTCTCTGCATAAACAGGGCTTCTTTTCTGAGTGTACGCACTTGTGGGTGATTAAAGCTGACTTACTGCTAAAGCCGAGTCCATACTGCCTGCACAGGTAAGGCTTTTCCCTTGAGTCTTTCTGCCTGTGCCAGATGAGACCTGCCTGGTGACTGAAGCCTCGCCCACACTCCCTGCACACGTACGGCTTTTCCCCTGAGTGTCTCCTCCGGTGTCTGATGAGACTGGACTGCTGGTTGACACCTCGCCTACCGTCCTTACACACAATGGGCTTATCCCCTGAGTGTATGTTCTGGTGTCTGTGAGGTGTGACTTGAGTCTAAAGCCTCACCCACACAGCCCACACACGTAAGGTTTCTCCCCAGTGTGTGTCCGCCTGTGTGAGATGAGGGTTGAATTCTGGCTGAAGCTGTGCCCACACACACCACACACATAATGCTTCTCCTTGGAGTGTGTCCCCTGGTGTGAGATGAGGTTCGACCTGTCGCTGAAGCCCAGGCCACAGTCACTGCACACGATGGTCTTCTCCTCTGTGTCCTCTGGTGTCTGATGACAGTTGGCTGAAGCCTTTCCCACACTCCTCCACACGTAGGGCTTCTCCCCGGAGTGTGTCCGCTGGTGTATGATGAGGTTTGACTTCTGGCTGAAGCCCCGCCTGCACTCGCTGCACATGTAAGGCTTCTCGCCCGAATGTGTCCTCTCGTGTATGATGAACGTCAACTTCCAGTTAAAGCCTCACCCACACTCCCTGCATACGACAGGCTTCTCCCCCGAGTGTGCCTTCTGGTGTCTGGCAAGGCTTTTCCTTAGGCTAAAGCCCTTCTCACACACCCTGCACACATAAGGCTTCTCCCCTGAGTGTATCCTCTGGTAACTGAGCAGGTTTGTCATCTTGCTGAAGCCCAGTCCACACTCCCCAAAGTTGACTGGTCCAAATCCTAACACTTCTATCCTCTTCAACAGTCTGTCTGTTTCCTCGGAGTTCTCCCTCTGAGCTGGCTGGCCTCTACCTCCACGCCTTAGATGCCATCCCTAGAGCCTCTGGGGTGGCGGCCTGGGGAACGTGCCTGAAGTCCTTTTCTTTGTCTTTCCAAAGGCTTCCTCTCTCTCCTGACCTTCGGCTTTATCGTTCCGGGAACTTCCATCGGAGGCTTGCTGCTGGTCCCCCGGGCACGGATCTCCTGGCTGGGCAGGATCTTCTGCACACAAGCACAAGGAGATCCAGGGAGGATGACTACACAGCATATGCTGCATGCGGAATTTCTGACTGGAGAAATCCGGAGGGCAGAAAGGACTGAGGTGGAGTTCTGGTTTTGGTTCTGCTGGGCCAGTGGCCAGTGGGCATTTTCTCTCTTCTCTCCAGGTTTCCTTCCCTTGCTCCAGCTGGGTGATGAGTTTTGGTTTAGAAAATGGAATCCCCGGTGAGACCAGGTTGCTGTAGTTCTCCAGCATCACCTCCCGGTACAGGGATCTCTGAGCAGGGCTGAGCAGCATCCACTCCTCCCGGGTGAAATCCATAGCCACATCTCTGAATGCCATGTGTGCCTGAGGCTGGGCTGTCAGGAGCCCAGGAGTCCTCCCCTGGCCCACCAGGCAGTCCTCTCTGGGCAGGCAGGAGCCACAGGGGTCAGAACGAGAACCGAAAGGTTCAGGAGAGTCAATGGAAACTCTCAAGATCCGGCAGGGTAGGGTTTCCTCTTACTTAAAGGCATCAGGAATGGACCTGCTTTCCGCGCGGGGAAGGGCACGGCTGCGGCGAGGGTCCCGCTGGAGCCACGCTCACCAGCGCCACCAAAGAACAAGGGGTCATTCGAGCCCCCGGTGGGGGGGAGGGGGACACTCCAGCAGGACGCCAGGACTACACTACCCAGAATCCTCGGGCCGCGCCGGGACCACGCCTCCCAGCATGCTCGGTGACCCCAAGAGCGCCGCCCGCCAACCGCTCCCATCGGCCTCTGAGCGAGCAGTTTTTGGGTAACATGCTCCAGCCATCGGAGAATGGCCACTGTAGCGCCCGGATTCCCCTTTTTTTCCCTTAAAACCACGTGGATAAAGCATGTAGCGAATCCCGGGTGAAGCTTCTCTCCGTGCCGTCCATCTGAGTATTTTCTTCTTTATTGCAAAGTTAACCTCTAACAACGTATATGACAACAAGGGAAGGAGGACAGAAAGTAAAATAACACACACACACATACACAGGAAGAAGAAAATATGCACTGCTATAGTCCTTGTCCGAATACCTGGTCATAAAGTATATATATCAAAGTAAATTATACAAATAAATTACATATAAATAAATTAAATATATATATTCCTTCTTACACTACCTGTTCACATTTTTGTGTTTTCATCATCCTCATCCAGGATATTTGGTCAGCGTTTTTTTTCCTGGTGGAGTGTGGGAGTGACCCAAAACTTTATTCCTGACGAGTCCAAGTCCTTAGAGATTCTGTGTATTTGTGGTAGCTGTGATTTTTCATTACTGTTTACTCTTGGACACAAAAGTAGTGAGGGATGTCCCTGAGAATCCCCTAGGCTCCAGACAAAGTCTTTTCTGCAATTAAATTTCCTTTTGGTGTTAATCGTCCCAAATAGTAGAGTAATGCTCGCTTTTTTGCCTGTTGCTTCAGTGGCACAAGGACCCCAGAATGGCCAGGGGGAAGTCTCAAATTCTAACTCAGTGGAACCATTGGTATTTATCCTGGTGGAAGATTTTCTCTCTTGGAAACCAAGACCTCCAAACTAGCAGAGCTCAAAGTTGTAGTGACAGGAAGCAAAAATGCTGAGAGTTTTTAGGTGTCAGAGTGAGAGGAGGTACTCCCACTTCCTGCCCTTGATTCTAAGATCTCTGCATCCTATTATGGAAGATTTCTATGTAGCACCATATATTGGTCACTGAGTCAAAGTACATACTGCATTCTGTAAGACAGACCCCATTTTTTCCAGAGGGTTGTCTCCCAACTGGAACCATAGCTAAGGCTCCAGTAGCTCATTCTAAGATTCTTTGGGACCATTTGTTTCTGGTTGATGAGCTATGTAATAAGAATGAATTCCACGGGCCTGAGCCCATTGCCACACTCCTTTTGCTGAGAAATGAATTCCTTGATTAGAAGCAATGTTGTGAGGAATACCATGATGGCGAATAAGGCATTTTATAAGCCCACGGATGGTGGTGCTAGCAGAAGTGTTACAAGCAAGGACAGCAAATCCAAACCCAGAATATGTGTCCATCCCGGTGAGGACAACTCTTTGTCCCCTCCATGATGGAAGGGGTCCAATTATTTAAACTGCCTCTGGTCTCCATGGGAAATGATGCCACACAGGAGGCTCAGTGTTGGTCTCTGCTTTTGGCAAGTTGGGCACTCAGCAAGAGTGAAAAGCAAGTCAGCCTTGGTGACACAAAGTGCATGTTGTCAATCCCATGAGTAGCCTGCATCCATGCCACCATGGCCGCTTTGTACCTAGGTCCACTGAGCAAGTACTAGAGGGGCTGGGGGAGAGCCTGACATGCAGAGAATGTGAGCATTCATAAGGCATACAGATATCTACCTAGCTTCATATTCAGCACAAGGGTCACCCCAAATTAAAGGCCATTGCATTGGCAAGAAAAGCCCTCCCCCAACCTCTGCTTCTATGTGGGTATTGGTAAAGCTGGATTCAAGATCAACAGGTGGGGTCTGCCCACCTGGCCCTTCTTGGGGAAGTATTTTTTCCTCCAGGGTCTTTGTAGTACTGTCTGACTGTATAATTTCTTTGGCACTGAGCTCTGGCTGCCCTGTGTTATTCTTTACTTGAAAATATATGCTTAAAAACAAATTTAAATTAGTACTTGAGGGTAGCAACCATAGTGAGCACATCTTGATATCACCAGAGACTCACTCTGTGGCTCTTACTCACTAAAGTAAAAAGCAAGATGCAGGGGAAAGTTTGATATTTAAGATGAGAAGCCCTAGGTTTGAGGCTTCCCCTTCTGCTTCTCCACGTGACCTTAGACAAGTCTTAGCACACTCCCTATGACGCCATCACGTATTCTGCCTGAACCACATGCTACTGCTTGATGTTTATTGGTTCCATGCCTTGCTTATGCTGAACCTTCCCCATTTTAATGAAAGAAGATGCCTTCGTTATCTGAGTGGAGATACGAGTCCAGTAAGTTTCAGAGTTCCCTTTAAAAGAGAGGCTAGTCACAATCTCTGAAAAGACTTAAAGTAGGCGATTAAAAAAGGAAACTACTGTTGCTTAGTTGGTCCCAAAGTTGTAATTGATATTCATCATCTTTCTCTCCTCCCAACCATTCTGGATTTCCTGAGTATTCTGACTGGTCTTGGTAAGGACACCCAGCCGTTCATCCATGAGGTATCTTAGCCCTTGTTGGGCTATTGTTTCTATAATTGCATACTAAGTATTATCTCTGGACATAAAAGCACCGAGTGACATACCTGTGAACAACTTGGGTACCAGACACACTCTTCCCTGCCCTTATTGTGTGGCAGCAACTCTAACTTACGATAATCAGGGTAAGTTGCCCTGTCGTTAAATTAACACGTTTCTTTGCCTCTTAGTTCATTGATATGAGGGACTCAAAATAGCCAAATTCACAACTTTCAGTTCAGTGGAAACCTTACCGTGACCCCTGACAAAAGTATTCTGCCCCTGGGAACAAGGACCTCTAACCTGGCTAGCGTAATTATGTGAAGTTAGGAAGGACAAATTCTGTATTTGAGTCACTGGAAGTGATGGTGAGAGTGACCACTCCTATTTCTTCCCCTTGATTCCCACTTCCATTAATTCTAGCTATTGGAGTACAGCACCATATGTAGGTTATTACTGCAATACATATAATGTATCTTCATCTCGACCCTTCGCTGGCATCTTGAGCATTCAAGACTAGTCACTACTTGATTGGACTGGCTGTTTCTGGGTGATGGGGTACTTGGTTTAACCAGCGTATCCCATGATCATGTGTCCATTTGTGTACCTCCTTCGACATAAAATAGGAGCTTTGATCCAAGGCAGTGCTATATGCGAGACCATGTTGATAGGTTAGGCATACTATAGACCCTTGGATGGCAGTGCCAGTGGAGGTTTTGTAGGCAGGAAGGCACACTTATATTGAGAGTATCAATTTCAGTAAGGACAAATGGATGTCTCCTCCAGAGAGCAAGGAGTCTGATGTAATTGAAGGTCTCCAAGTGGCTGGCTGGTCTCCTTCAGAAATTGTGCCATATCAAGGGTTCAGGGTAGGTCTCTGCTGCTGGCATGTCAGGCAGTCATCACTGAAAATAGGTAAATGAGTCATGATGAGAGGAAGCCTATGCTTTGGGGCCCCGTGTGGTTTCCACCCTTGCCACACTGTCACTCTATTCATGAGATCATTGCATCAGCACTTGTTGGCTGGGGAGATGGGTTGGCTGATTTCACAGAACAGCTCTACCCGGTTGGTGAGGGCTGCTTTTATAGTGAATGACCTCTGCTGAGCATGAGGAGATACAAAGATCTGCATATTTTGTGCCCACCTATGTGCCCACAGGTCTATGTAACTCTTCACCAGACCTCCTTGTCTCTGATCTTCCAATTCTTTTCCTTCCAGGCTCCTTCCAACCAAGCCATCTGCTACCCAGAGATCATGTATATACACAGCTCAGGTTTCTTTTCCTTCACCCACAGTAAATGATGAAGCATAATATTCCTTGTCTGCCCTCTGGGAATATTTACCACTGAGAAAATTTCCTTTTGTCACTCTTGAGTAGGGCTCTAATGCAGCAGCAACTTTGGCTAGTGCTGTCATATTGCACTCTTTACAAACCAGCCTGAGGTCTTTTTTGTTTCCCTTGGTTCGTTTAAGAACTCTTCTACCCCATGAGGTAATAAACGTGAATTGGGGCAGAGGAATCAGTAAACATATAGTAGACATGGGAGTCTGGCTCACTCAGTACAACTGACTTGTATTTTCTGGATCTGCTCGGCCTCAATCTGAAATGTGCCATTTGCATCGCATAATGGATTGCTGTTATGCCCATTCAACCTTATAACTTGGTGGATCTGATAATACCCACACTATAGTGGGCAGCTCTGGTTATGCAATTCGTTGATTTCATATGGGTTCAGTCTCTACTAGGGCTACTAATAACATGTCAGAGGTCTCACCAATTGGTGCTTGCAAAAGATTCCACTAAATACCGCTGTACGTTATGGATACATTTCTCTGCCTCTTGTTCATATGGTTTAAGTGACATGACAACTTGCACACATAGCCTGGATATGCTACAGAGGCTGTTCTTTTTGAAAGCCTTCAAAGTCACCTCATAATGGATCAAAACAGTATTCCCAAGGGCATGTTCTTACACCAATGCAAATGGTAGGAGGAATGAGATACAAGAACTTGTCATTTATCTTAGAGAAAATGTCTCAACCTGCCCCAGACCACCACCATCCCCCAAATTTTCTATATACGGCAGAATCCTTAATCTTCGTGGAATTTCTTATTTGCTGCGCTCATTTTTCCCTAGGCCATCTATAGTAGTGCTAACTGAAAGTGTGGTTTGTGGACTGGTGCCAGTTTGTGAACTGTTTGTTACTGCTCTGCAATGAGATAAATGCAGAAATTGAGAGGTATGCTTCTAGAAAATTCTACAGCAACTTGACATTGCTGTGACATCTAAGTTCATGGTTGGTGGAGTTCTTATTTTACGAGGTTAGACCAGTGTGGGTGTTATTGAACTCACACAAACGTGTATATGCTATATGAGATTTTAAGGTTAGTTTGTCCATTGTAACCGCTGTGTATAGATCATAAATATACGGTTGTCTACTATCTTGATAGTAGACCTTCAGAAGTTCTGCAGAATGTCAAGGTGAACAAGGTCCTTGTGCACTACACCTTAGTGAAGAGTTAATATAGCCCTCTGGAAATACAGTGTCTGTGTACTGCTGCCCTGACTATGTAAATGCACACTATTTTTTTCATCTTTCCTGCTGATGGGGATCAAGAATACATTTGCCAAATCATTAGCTATAGTCCAAACTGGGTTGATCTAATCCTGGAGAGATATCACGTCTGCCATATCAGCTGCAATCGGGACAACAACCTTGTTAAGTTTAGTCATAAACTATCATCTGTCACAATCAGCCACGTTTTCACAGGGCTGAGGTTTGAAAAGGGATAAGATGTGGACTATTACCCCCACACCTTATAATTCTTTGATGGTGGTGGGAACTTCTGCAATACTCCAGTTGCAGTACTGTTTCTGATATACTATCTTAGCCAGAGGTGGTTTCAGGGGTTTCCACTTCACTCCTCCCTCCCGCCCCCTACCCTAATAACTTTTAATCCAGGGAAACAATATAAATATTCTGCCAGATGCCAAAGTAACCACAGAGTGGCTTGATAGGCTCAAGGGACTCACTGTGGAAGGGCCTGAGCTCAAACTCCATTCATCATTTGTCCTCCAAACCCTCTACTTTATCGTTTTCTTCCACTTTTATTGATATTTAATTGACATACGTCATTGTATAAATTTAAGGTGTACAGCATATTGATTTGATCTACACACTTCATGAAATGATTGCCACAAGTTTAGTGAACGTCCATAATCTCATATAGATAGAAAATTAAAGAAATAGAAAAAATATTTTCCCTTGTGATGAGAACTCTTAGGATTTACTCTTTTAGCAACTTTCATATATAAAAAACAGCAGTACACTAATTATATTCATCATGTAGTACATTACATCCTTAGAACTTATTTATCTTATAACTGGAAGTCTGTGCTTTTGATTGCCCATCCCACCCTCTGTAGCAACCACCTGTTCTCTGCATGCATGGCTCTGTTTAGGTTTTGTACTGTTTGTTCATTTGTTTTGTTTTTAAAATTTCACATGTAAGTGAGATCATACAGTATTTGTCTTTCTCTGTCTGACTTATTTCACTTAGCATAGTACCCTCTAGGCCCATCCATATTTTTGAAAATGGCAAGATTTCTTTTTTTTTTTTTTGCCATACCACACGGCATGCGGAATCTTACTTCCCTGACCAGGGACTGAACCCGTACCCCTGCAGTGGAAGTGCAGAGTCTTAACCACTGCAGGGAAGTCCCAGATTTCATTCTTTTTTATGGTTGAGTTATATTCCAGTGTGTGTGTGTGTGTGTGTGTGTGTGTGTGTGTTTGTGTGTGTGTGTGTGTGTGTATACACCACATCTTCATTATCCATTCATCTATTCATGGACACTTAAGTTGCCTTCATATCTTGGTTATTGTGAATAATGCTGCAATGAACATAAGGGTACATATATCTTTTCAAATTAGTGTTTTTGTTTTCTTTGGATACTCAGGAGTGGAATTGCTGGACTATATGGTAATTCTATTTTTAATATTTTGAGGAACCTCCATACTGTTTTCCATAGTGACTGCACCAATTTATATCCCCACAAACAGTGCAGGAGAGTTCCCTTTTCTCCACATCCTTGCCAATACTTGTTATTTGTTGCCTTTTCGATATTAGCCTTTCTGAGAGGTGTGAGGTGATATCTCATTGTGTTTTTGATTTGCTCTTCTCTGATGATTAGTGATGTTGAACATCTTTTCATGTGCTTGCTGGTGATCTGTATGTATTGTTTGGAAAAATGTCTATTCAAATCCTCCGCTCATTTTTCCGTTGGGTGGTTTGTTTTTTGATGTTGACTTGTTTGAGTTCTTTGTATATGTTGGATATTAACGTCTTATCAGATACAGCATTTGCAAATATCTTCTCCTATTCAGTAGGTGAATCTTTTTTTTTGCTGATAGCTTCCTTTGCTGAGCAAAGGCTATTTAGTTTGATGTAGTCCCTTTTGTTTATTTTTGCTTTTATTTCTCTTGTCTGAGGATGCATATTCAAAAAATATGAATAAGACTGATGTCAAAGAGCATATTGCCTATGTTTTCTTCTGGAAGTTTTATGGTTTCAGATCTTACATGTAAGTCTTTAATCCATTTTGAACTTATTTTTGTTCATGGTGTGACAAAGTAGTCCAGTTTGATTCTTTTGCATGTAGCTATCTAGTTTTCCCAACACCATTTATTGAAGAGGTTGTTTTTTCCCCATTGTATATTCTTACCTCCTTTGTTGTAGATTAATTGCCCATATAAGTGTGGGCTAATTTCTGGGCTGTCTATTCTGTTGCATTGATCTATATGTCTTTTTGTGTGTGTGTGTGGGGGGGTGCCCTTACCATACTGTGTTGGTTATTGTAGCTATGTAATGTAGTTTGAAATCAAGGCATGTAATACCTCCAGCTTTTTCTTTCTCAAGATGTTTTGGCTATTTGGGGTATTTTGTGTTTCCATATATATTTTAAGATTATTTGTTCTAGTTCTGTGAAAAATGCCATAAGTATTTTGACAGGGATTGCATTGAAACTGTAGACTACCTTGCGTGGTATGGTCATTTTAACATTATTAATTATTCCAACCCATGAGCATGGTCTATCTTTACATCTGTTTGTGTTGTCCTCAACTTCTTTCATCAGTATCTTATAATTTTCTGAGTACAAGTCGTTTACTTCCTTAGTTAGATTTATTCTTAAGTATTTTATTCTTTTTGATGCAATTGTAAATAGGACTGTTTTCTTAATTCTCTTTCTGATAGTTCATTGTTAGTGTATAGAAATGCAACAGACTTCTGTATATTAATTTTGTATCCTGTAACTTTACCAAATTCCTTGATGAAGTCTGGTAGTTTTTTGGTAGCATCTTTAGGATTTTCTATATATAGTATCATGTCATGTGCAAACAGTGACTATCTTACTTCTTTCTTTCTAATTTGGATTCATTTCATTTCTTTTTCTTTTTTTTTTTTTTGCAGTACGCGGGCCTCTCACTGTTGTGGCCTCTCCTGTTGCGGAGCACAGGCTCCGGATGCTCAGGCTCAGCGGCCATGGCTCACAGGCCTAGCCACTCCGTGGCATGTGGGATCTTCCCAGACTGGGGCATGAACCCGTGTCCCCTGCATCGGCAGGCGGACTCTCAACCACTGTGCCACCAGGGAAGCCCTCATTTCTTTTTCTTGTCTGATTGCTGTGGCTAGGACTTCCAATACTTTGTTGACTAAACATGGCAAGAGTGGGCATCCTTGTCTTGCTCCTGATCTTAGAGGAAATGCTTTCAGCTTTTCACCATAGAGTATGATATTATATATGGCCTTTATCATGTTGAGGTATGTTCCCTCTATACCCGCTCTGTTGAGAATTTTTTTAAATCATAAATGGATGTTAAATTTTGTCAAAAGCTTTATCCATATCTAATGAGATGATCGTAGGATTTTTATTCTTCAGTTTGTTAACGTTGTGTATTGCATTGATTGATTTGCAGATATTGAGCTTCCTTGCATCCCTGGGATAAATCCCACTTGAATATGGTGTATGATCCTTTTCATGTATCATTGAATTCAGATTACTAGTATCTTGTTGAGGGTTTTTTGAATCAATGTTTATCAGTGATATTAGTCTATAATTTTTTTGTGTGTGTGCTATTTTTTCTGGTTTTGGTATCAGGGTGATGCTGGCCTCAGAATGAGTTTGGAAGTGCTCCTTCCCCTGCAATTTTTTGGAATAGTTTGAGAAGGTTAGGTGTTACTCTTGTCTAAATGTTTGGTAGAATTCACCTGTGATTCTCTCTGGTCCTGGACTCTTATTTATTGGGAGTTTTTATTCCTGATTCAATTTAATTACTGATAATTGGTCTGTTCACATTTTCTATTTCTTCCTGCTTCAGTTTTAGGAGATTGTACATTTCTAGGAATTTGTCCATTTCCTCTAGGTTTTCCATTTTACTCTCAAATAATTGTTCATAGTAATCTCTTATGATCCTTTGTATTTCTGTGATTTCAATTGTAAATTCTTTTTTATATCTGATTTTATTGATTTGGGCTCTCTTTTTTCTCGATGAGTCTGGCTAATGGTTTATCAATTTTGTTTTGTCTTTTCAAAGAACCAGCTTTTAATATTATTGATCTTTCCTATTTTTTTAAAGTCTCCATTTCATTTATTTATGCTCTGATCTTTATGATTTCTTTCCTTCTACTAACTTTTGGCTTTGCTTGTTCTTCTTTTTCTAGTTTATTTAGGTGTAAGGTTAGGTTGTTTATTTGAGATTTTTCTTGTTTCCTGACGTAGACTTGTATTGCTATGAACTTCCCTCTAAAACTCCTTTTGCTGCATCCCATAGATTTTGGATAATTGTTTTTTTATTTTTTAAATTTTTCTCCAGATATCTTTTATTTCTTCTTTGATTTTGTCAGTGATCCAGTGGTTGTGTAATAGCATATTATTTAGCCTCCACATATTTGTGCTTTTTGCAGTTTTTTTTGTAGTAGATTTCTAATCTTACAGCATTGTAGTCAGAAAAGATACTTGATATGTGACCTATCCTTCAGAATGTTCCATTTGAACTTGAAAATAGTGTGTATTCTGCTGCTTTTGGATGGAATGTTCTATATATATCTATTAAGGCCACCTGTCTAATGTGTCATTTAAGACCAGTGTTTCCTTATTGGTTTTCTGTCCAAATGATATGCCCATTGATGTAAATGGGGTATTAAAGTCCTCTACTATTATTGTGTCACTGCCATTTCTCCCTTTGTGTCTTTTAATATTTTTTATGTATTTAGGTGCTTCTATGTTAGGTGCATATAAATTTATATTGTTATAAGTTCTTCTTGGATTGATCCCTTGATCATTATGTAATATTCTTCTTTGTCTCTTGTAACTGTGTTTATTAAAGTCTATTTTGTTTGACATAAGTATTGCTACTTCAGCTTTCTCTTCTATTTGTGTGGAATACCTTTTTCCATCCCCTCACTTTCAGACTGTGTGTGTCTTTAGATCTGTATTTTGTAGGCAACATATATATATATACGTTTTGTTTTTGTATCCATTCAGCCCCTCTATATCTTTTGATTGGAACATATAGTCCATTTACATTTAAAGTAATTATTGATAGGTATGGACTTATTGCCATTTTGTTAATATGGGGGAATTGTTTTTGTAGTTCTTTTTTGTTCCTTTCTTTTTCTTTTGTTCTCTTCCCTTGTGATTTGGTGACTATCTTTCGTGTTATGTTTGAATTCTTTTCTCTTTTTTTGTTTTTGTTTTTGTTTTTTGCGGTACGTGGGCCTCTCACTGTTGTGGCCTCTCCCGTTGTGGAGCACAGGCTCCAGACGCGCAGGCTCAGCGGCCATGGCTCATGGGCCCAGCCACTCTGTGGCATGTGGGATCTTCCCAGATTGGGGCATGAACCTGTGTCTCCTGTATCGGCAGGCAGACTTTCAACCACTGCACCGCCAGGGAAGCCCTCTTTTCTCTTTTTTTGTGTGTGTATGTATTATAGATTTTTGGCTACCCTGAGATTTATATATAGCAGTCTACATATATATGATTATTTTAAGTTGCTGATCTCTTAAGTTCGAATGCATTTTAACAACCCTTCATTTTTACTCTCCCCGCCCCACATTTACTGTTTTTCACATCATATATCTTTTTGTTTTGTGGATCCCTTAACTACTTATTGTGACATAGATGATTTTACTTCTTTTGTCTTTTAACCTTCCAACTAACTTTATATGTGGTCAATTTAGTACCTTTACTGTATATTTGCCTTTACCAATGAGATTTTTTCCTTTCATAAGTTTCTTATTTCTAGTTGTAGCCTTTCCTTTTCCACTTAGATAAGTTTCTTTAACATTTCTTGTAAGGCTGGTTTGGTGGTGCTGAATTCTTTCAGCTTTCACTTCTCTGTAAAACTTTTGATCTCTCCTTCAAATCTGAATGAAAGTCTTACTGGATAGAATATACTTGGTTGTAGGTTTTCCCCTTTCATCACTTTAAATATATCATGCCACTCCCTTATGGCCTGCAGAGTTTCTGTTGAAAAGTCAGCTGATTGCATTATGGGAGTTCCTTGGTACATAACTTGTTGCTTTTCCCTTGCTGCTTTTAATATTCTCTATTTATCTTTAATTTTTGTCATTTTAATTACAATGTGTCTTGGTGTGATCCTCTTTGGGTTGACCCTGTTTGGGACTCTCTGTGTTTCCTGGGCCTGGATGTCTGTTTCCTTTCCCAGGTTAGGGGAGTTTTCAGCTATTATCACTTCAAATATGCTTTCTCCCCCTTTTTTCTCTCTTTTCTCCTTCTGAGACTTATGTAATATAAATGTTAGTACACTTGATGGTGTCCCAGAAATCTCTTATACTGTCCTAATTTTTAAAGTTCTTTTTTCTGTTTAGCTTCGGTGATTTCCACTACTCTGTCTTCCAGTTTGCTGATCTATTCCTCTGAATCATCCAATCTATTGTTTATTCCTCCTAGTATAATTTTCATTTCAGTTATTGTATTCTTCAGCTCTATGTTGTTCTTCTTTATATTTTCTAACTCTGTTAAAAACTTCTAATTTCTCACTCCATTCATTTTTCTCCTGAATTCTTTAAGCATCTTTATGATCATTTCCTTGAACTCTTTATTGGGTAGGTTGCTTATCTCCACTTCATTTAGTTCTTCTGTGGTTTTATCTTGTTCTTTCATTTGGAACATATTTCTCTGTCACCTTATTTTGCCTAATTTGCTATTTTTATTTCTATGTATTTGGAAAGTTGGTTATGTTTCCTGATCTTGGAGAAGTGGCCTTTTATATGAGATGTCCTATGCATCCCAGCAGTGTACTCGTCTCTGACCACTAGAGCTATATGCTCCAGGATTGCCTCCCATGTGGGCTGCATGGGCCGTTCTCTTGTAGTGGGCTGACTACTGTGGGCAGTCTGGTAGGCATGGATGGCCCCTGGTCTTGTTGATTGCCAGGCCCTGCCTTGTGTTGAGGCTGCTGGCCACTGGTGGACAGGGCTGGGTCATGAGTCAACTGGCTTCAGAGCCCCAGGTGTCCTGGGGCTAGTGCTGGCCCACTAGTAGATGGAGCTAGGTCCTGGGATGGGTGGTTGTGGGGCTCTAGAGGGTCCCAGGGCTGGTGTTGACCCACTGGTGGGCAGGGTAGGGGTCAAGTGGGTTCTGGGCCTAGTGCCAGCTCACTGGTGGGTGAAGCTGGGTTCTGGGGTCTGTGGTTGCAGGGCCCTGGGGGTACTGGATTTGGTGTTGGCCCACTGGTGGATGGGACTGGGCTCTGGGTTCTTTGGGAATTCAGGTATTCCTAAGGCAACCTGCCTGCTGGTGGGTGGGACTGTGTCCCCACCCAGCTAGCTGGTTGGTATGAGATGTCCCAGTACTGGTGATGACAGGCTGGGAGGTTGGGCCAAGTCCTGGTGCTAAAAAGTCAGAGGGAGGATTCCAAAATTGTGCTTGCCAGCACCAGTGTTCTTGTGGTAGTAGAAACTCCCCCAGAATGGCTTCTGCCAGTGTCTATGTCCCAAAGGTGAGCTCCAGTTGCTTTCTGCCTCCCTGGGAGGCTCTCCAAGATCAACAGGTGGGTTTGACCCAAGCTTCTTTCAAATTACTGCTTCTGTCCTGGGTCTCATAACATATGAGATTTTGTGTGCACCCTTTAAGAGTGGAGTCTTTATTTCCTACAATCTTCTAGCTCTACCCAAAGTGAGCCCTGTTGGACTTCAAAGCCAAAGGTCCTGGGGGCTCATCTTCCTGTTGCAGGACCCCTGGGCTGGGGAGCCTGATACAGACTTTGGACCCGTTATTCCCTGGGGAGAACCTCTGCAATTGTAATTATCCTCCCATTTGTGGGTTTCTCACCTGGGGGTATGGGTCTTGACTATACTGCATCTCTGTCCCTCTACCCATCTTGTTTTCTTCCTTCTTTATATCTTTTGTTGTAGAAGATTGTTTTCTGATACTCCTCAGGTCTTTCTCATCAATAGCTGCTCTGTGAATAGTTGTAATTTTGGTGTGCCCATGGGAGGAGATGAGCTCAGGGTCTTCCTACTCTGCCATCTTGGTCACACCCCACCCCCAAACCTCTACTCTAATCAGAGGATTGTGATGGCATTTTGGGTTCTCTGGCATTGGAGTCAGCTGAAATCCTGTATCTAATGGTCCGTGAACAGTTAAGATATTTCCTTTTCCCTGGGGCACAATCATCCTGGTAAATGCCTTGTGTCACTCTGGGGAAGGATTGGGGTAGTACAGGCTGTATATACTTGTGATGACATTGTAGGATCTTTCCACAATATGACACAGACTCCACTTCATCCATGGACTCTGGATATGCCCAATCTGAAAATTGGATGAAGGCCTAGAAATTTCCACTGTGGCAGCTGATGGCAGCCTTCTGCTTTCCAGCACTTGATTTTTTAAAAAGATTATAAAACCAGCATGATACCATAGGGAGCTTTCTTTTTCTCCATGATCAGTTAGCCAATACCACAGATCCCTGCAGGTCAGCGCCCCTCCCCCACCTCCCCCTCCCCACCCCGCAATTGCCTCAGACCTTGCAAACTCTTTTGGTAATTACATCCATTTTGCTGTTGATGGTTAAGTGCTGATACCTGCCCTATGTCATTTAAAATTCCATGATCCCCCAATTCTATTAGTGAAGGTTCAATCAGAGAAGCTGAATAAGTAGGAAATACATATCAAGAGATTTATTATAAGGAATTGGCATACATGATCGTGGAGGCTGGCTAGGCAAGTCTGGAATCTGTAGGGAGGCTACCAGGAAGAGTAGGCTATAAGACTCAGCCATGAGCTAAAGCTGCTGTCTACAAGAATTTCTTCTTCTCTCAGGGAAGCTGCAGTCCTCCTTTTAAGGCCTTTCAACTGATTAAATTATACCTACTCTGATTATCTAGGATAATCTTTCTTACCTAGAGTCCACTGATTATAGACTTTAATCATATCCACAAAATATCTTTCCACCAACATCTAGATTAGTGCTCTATTGGACAACTGGGGACTGCAGCCTTGCCAAGCTGACATGTCAAAATGACCATCACAGGGCTTTCCTGGTGGCGCAGTGGTTGAGAGTCCGCCTGCCGATTCAGGGGACGCGGGTTCGTGCCCTGGTCCGGGAAGATCCCACACGCCGCAGAGCGGCTGGGCCCGTCAGCCATGGCCGCTGAGCCTGCGCGTCCGGAGCCTGTGCTCCGCAACGGGAGAGGTCACAACAGTGAGAGGCCCGCGTACCGCAAAAAAAAAAAGTGACCATCACAGACCACCCCCTGCCAGCTTGGCACCCATACACATCTCAGACATATTTAATATACAAATAAAGACTGTAACAATGTCCTACTCCTATCTAACACGCTACAACTATCCTGAGAACAACCAAAAATATACCAACATTTTCCCCAGAAGAGATTTCAAAGTCCTTGGATGGGTGTTCACTCTTTTCTTTGTCTTGTATCTTAAATACTGAGATATAAAGTTAACTTTTTTTTTTTTTTTTTCGGTACGCGGTCTTCTCACTGTTGCGGCCTTTCCCGTTACGGAGCACAGGCTCCGGATGCGCAGGCTCAGCGGCCATGGCTCACGGGCCCAGCCGCTCTGCGGCATGTGGGATCTTCCGGGATCGGGGCACGAACCAGCTTCCCCTGCATCGGCAGGCAGATTCTCAACCACTGCGCCACCAGGGAAGCCCAACTATTATTAATACATCTGATGTTAGATGATAAGTGAATAAGAGAAGGAAAATATTATATACTATATTTATATTAATAATAAATATAAATTCCATATTTATTATAAATTATAATATGCTATATTATAAATATATTTATTTAAAATATAATACACATTTAAAAGTAAATTTAAATATCTATATTAAAATATTTTATACAAATATTATATCTATATTTCATAACAGAATAAGGAAGAAATACTCATAGCTATTATAATCTTTGTTTCTAAAACTGATCACATGATCATAGATGGTATGCATAATTACCTTTTCCTATTCATTTTACATTCCTTTTGTCCTCAACAGCACTTTAGTTTGTCTTACTTCTTTGCCTCATCAAGTGACCCAGACCTTCATTCCTAAAGTTTCTGGGCCATTAGCAGTCCTGCTTGAACTGAGTTGTGGCAGTTTTCCATTGCCTTTAATCACAGCACACGGAAGTACTAAGAGAGTCTTAAACGATCTCCTGTATCCCAGACATACTTTTTTCTTATCTCCATTGTGTGATGGCAACCCAGTTTCCCTTAAAAATTAGGATCAATCATCTCACTAGCATGGCAACCCACTTCTTTGCTTGTTGATTCAGAGATGTGAGGAGCCCCAAGTGGCTGTGTGGTCCAATTGAACGAAATCATTGTTGTTTCTCCTAGTGGAAGCATTCTTCTCTTTGGAACTAAGATCTCTAGACAAGCAGAGCCTAAAGTCACAGGGAAAGGAAGCAAACTAGCAGATCTATGAATCCACTAATCATCTAGTGGATCACTAGGGTAATGGCTAACAGAGCCACTCCCATTTCCATTCTTTGCTTCCTAGATCCATGAAGCCTGGCTATGGGAAAAACAGCACCATATTAGGGGATGCTGATTCAGAGCACATACAACCTTCTGGAGAAGTTTGCTCCAGCCCCACATGGTATTTTCACTTAGCTGGCACCATAACTGAGTATTCAAAAGGCTGTTCCACTGTTCTCTCAAGTCAGATGCTTTAGGATGATGGAAAACATGGTAAAATCAGTGAATTCCATGAGTGTGGGCTCATTATTGCACTTAATTTACTGTGAAGTGAGTTCCTTGATAAGAAGCAATGCTGTGTAGAATACCATGATGGTAGATAAGAATTTTATAAATCCATGAATGGTAGTTTTGTCAGAAACACTGGGGGCAGAGAAGGTAAATCCTTGTCCGGAGTAAGGGTCTGTTCCAGTAAGAACAAAAGATGCACCTTCCATAATGAAAGTGGCCCAATGTAATTAACCTGCCACTGGTAGCTGGCTGATTATCCTGGTGAATGGTGCCATATCAAGGACTAGTGTTGATCTTTGCTGATGGCAGACTGGACACTCAGCAGTGGCTGTAGTCTTGTCAGCCTTAGTGAGTGGAAGTCCCTGTTGCTGAGGGTGTGCATTACCTCCATCCCTGCATGATGGCCACTTTGTTCATGAGCCCATTTAGCCATGAGGAAAGAAGATGCCTGTATCTGCAGAGTGGTCATCCTATCTACTAAATTATTAAAATATCCGTTGCTGAGGTTACCTTTTGGTGAGTACTCACATGGGACACAGCTACCTTCACATTATTGCCCATTCAGAGAGGTCTATTCATATACCTATTTCCCAAAGCTCCTTGTCATTAATTTTCTTCCTTTTTGGGGGGGGGGGATAAATCAGTCTTTATTGCATCTTAAAATAATGAGTAACATTTCCTACTTCCCCTCTGCTTTACCCACTCCCACTGCCATCCACCACCCCACGTCTCTCTGATCCTGTTTGCAGCAGAAACTTGAAGGTATTATCTGTGACTCGTGGTGTCAGTTCTCCCCTCGGTCTTACACTCGCTCCGTTCAGACTTTCACCTCCACTACCATTGACACTGCAATTGTCAAGATATCCTTGTCATTAATTTCCTAATTGTGTTACTTCTAGGTCCCTGACCACCCAGACAAATCATTGGCTACAGCCCAAGAATTGGTATAGACTTGTACTTCTGACCATTTCCATTCCCAGGCAACATGAACAATCAGGTACACAGCTTGAAGTTCTGCCCACTGGGAGGATTTCTCACAACTGTCCTTCTGAGATGTTCCAGAAAGGGGGCTTTTAATACTATACCTGTCCATTTTGAGGTGGTGTCTGTGTATCATGTACACAGGCACCATCTGTAAACTAGCTTGAGTTTTCTCTTCCTCAGTTAGCTGGCCATAAAGAATTCCCCATGAGGCCAAGGTGCAGGCCTAGAGAAAGAAATGAACGTAGAAGGAGTAGGGGTCTTGAGCACTTGGACTATTTCCTCATGCCACTTACTTGTGACTTTAGGACCTGCTTGATCCTGATCTCATATATACCATTTCTATTTTGTAATAGAGTGATGGTTTATACACCCAACTTTATTTCTTGGTGAGTCAGATAACACCCAGTCCATGAAAGCACCTCAAGTGGAGTGCAAGGTAACTTGGTGGCCCACGGTTAGGTGTTCAACCTCTACTGAGGCCTCGTAGCAAGCCAAAAGTAGTTTTGCAAAAGGATAGTAGTTATTCCTAAAAGATGGCAGGACTTTGCTCCATAGTCCTAAGGCTCCTATAGGCACCGACCAAAGGTTCCAAACAGCATCTCTATCTTCTCCTGACTCTTCAAGCACCATTGGATCTTCTGGATCATATGGCTCAACCTGCAGGAGAGCTTGGATAATAGCTTGGATCTGTTGCAAATTCTTCCCTTGTTCTGGGTCCTACTCAAAACTAGTAGATTTTAGGTCACTTGGGAAACGGGTTAGAGTAGCACACACAAATGAAGGATACATTGGCTCTAAAATCCAAAGAGGCCTCCCAGGTGTTATGCCATTTTTTTTTTTTAGTGGTAGCAGGGGTCAGATGCAACAATTTATCCTTTGCTTAAGAAGGGATATGTAGACATACACCCACTGGACCCGTAGAAATTTTACTGGTAGGAAACTTCTCAATTTTTGTGGGATTTATTTCTCATCTTCTGACATGTAAATGTCTTACCAATATGTCTAGGGTACTTGCCACTTCTTCCTCACCAGGTCTAATTAGCATAATATTGTCAATACAATTGGCCAGTGTAATGTCCTATGGAAGGGAAAGATGATCAAATTCCCTGTGGACTAAATTATGACACATGCCTGGAGAGTTGCTGTACCCCTGTGGTAGGACAGTAAAGGTATATTGCTGGCCTTGCTAGCTGAAGGAAAACTGCTTCTGGTGGTCCTTACTAACAGGTATAGAGAAAAAAGCCTTTGCCGGCTCAATAGCTATGTACTAGGTACCAGGGGATATATTAATTTGCTCAAGCAACAAAACCACATCTGATTGCAATTGAAGTCATCACCTGAGTAAGTTTATGAGAATCCACTGTCATTCTCCAAGATCCATCTGTTTTTTGCTTAGGTGAGTGAAATGGGGATGTGATGGGAATCGCTACACCTGCATCTTTCAAGTTCTTAATGGTAGCATTCATCTCTGCATTTCCTCCAAGGATGCTGTATTACTTTTGTTGTACTAGTTCTATAGGTAGTGGCAGTACTAGTGGCTTTCCCTTGGCTTTTCCTACTCTAATAGCCCTCTCTCTACTGGATAAGGAACCAATGTGGGGACTTTACCAGTTGCTGAGCATGTATTCCAATTATGCATTCCAGAGATGGGGCAATAACCACAGGATGGGTTCAAGGATTCACTGAGCATTCTAGGACCCACTGGTCCCACTCTGAGAGGGACCTGAACTAAACCTCCATGGATAAGCTCTTGCTCTGACTGGTGGACCACACATTTTGGGTCTCCAGGAGTTAGTGTCAATTTAGAGCCAATGTCTAATAATCCCTGAAAGATGTGATTATTTCTCTTCCTCCAAAAAGCAATTACCCTGCTAAATGTCTGTAGATCCCTTTGGAGAAGGCTGGGAAGTAGACTAACAGCATAAGTTTTTGGCAAATGTAGCAAAGTGGATCCAGGCTCCCTTTCATTCAAAGTATTCTAAGTCTATAAACTGGCTCAAGTCTAGGCTTGACTGAGGGGCTGTAACCATGTTTTTGTCTTTCATATTAGACTTCTGTTCATTGGACCTAGAACTCTTCTGTTTATATCGATCAAGTAGGAATTTAGTAGACTGCACATCTATTTCTTTTCCAGGGACACCATGATCAGCTAGCCAATGCCATGGGTCTCTGAGAGTCGGAAATATTCTGATTACTGCTTTGACTCTGCTGCTCACTACAGTAACCATGCCCGCCTGGTCTTTGGCAACTAATGCCACTGCTTGGGCTCTGCCACCCAGTATTCCATTATACCCAATACGTTTAGAGATCCCAGTTCAATGGTAGCAGTTCCCACTGTAATTTCCAACCTACAGAGAAGGGTGACGAATGAACTCTTTAACGATGCTGGGACTTTTCTCATAAATCTATTTCTCATAGTTGTGGGTAAAGGTGTATCCTCTAGACCCTCCTGGGCTGGGTGACTAGGTCTTACATGATGATCGCATCTCCCTAAGTCTTTAGATACCTGCCTCTACTGTATACCAAGGCATGGGTCCATGTTTCAGTCAACTAACCAAAACAAACTGATAGAGCCTTTCCAAACCTTTCAAGCTAAACTTGAATCCAGAATCTCAGCTTAGTGGGCCCAAATCAGTAAATTTGGCCTGACCCAATTTTACGTTCCTTTTACCTTGATCCCACAGTGAATATTCATCTCCACACACATTCCCCCGATTTCTATCTGTGTAAATCGGAAAACTAGTGCAGTTCTTCTGAGGTTTAGTGAAACTCCTCACAGTTCACCTTTTGTACCTTTTGGCACCTATTGAGACTTGAGTCTAGTTATGGGTTTGGAAGCAAAGAGCGTTGGCGGGGATCCTGAGGAGAGTCAACAGTGCCTTGCAAGGCAACCACCTTAGGAAAGGCCATTACAAGTTCTTCAGGCAAAGAAGGGCAAACCTCCTTAGGCAGGACATGTAAGAGCTGCTTCTACAAAAAGGACTTCGCAGAGTGTAGGGGTCCTTAGCTTCATTGGGATCCTCTCCTATGTCTCCAGTCCAATTTTCAGGATCCCATTTCTTCTCAATCCATGTCCTAATTTTACCAGAAGACACCTTGCAAGGTTGGGAACGCAATTTGTGCAATAACTCAGCCACTCACAGGATACAAGTCTGGGTTTGATTTTCAGAAAGCTCAGCACTGAGACTACAGGAGATAAGCGTTCCTTTCAGGGAGGAGATAGAAGGTTTCAGGATTTTATTCTAAGCTCAGTAGGAACTGTGGAGAGGTTTAGGCAGGGTAGTGCCTGTATTGATTCACAAGTAAAGAAAATTTCTTTAGCCCCTGTGTTAAAGATGACTTGGTGAAAATGAAGAGATTATTGTTGTAGTACTCCCATAAGATGGTAGTGGCTTGGACCAGAGTTGTAGCAGTTGAGGTGAGAAGCAGTGGGTCAGTGTGGGACCCACTTTGAAGGTAGAGTCAACAGGAATTGCTGGTAGATTGATTGGCTGTGGAGGTAGCAGAAAGAAACAGAGATGTCTTCTAGCTGTTTGGCTTGAGCAACTGGGTAGATGCTGGTGACGACTCACATGGAAAATATGATAGTTACAGGTTTGGAGGTGGGAAGAATCAAGAACTAATGATGAGAAATCTTTCAGACATCAGTGTATGGATGTCAAGTAGGCAGCTGAATCCTGCCACTCACTTATCTACCCACACCCAACAGGCTTTGCTCTTATATGGCGTACTGAAACATCACCAAATTATCCTCAAAATGTCCTTTAGAGCAATTCTTTTTCTGACATGGGACCTAATCCAGTATCATACATTGCATTCAGTTGTGAGATCTCCTCAGTCTCTTTAATCTGGAATAGTTCTTTAGACTTTCTTGACCTTTCATCATGTTGACCGTTTTGAAGAGTGCAGGATAGCGGGTATGTCGACTGTCGCCCTGTTTGGATATGTGTGATGGTTTCTTCCTGGTTAATTTCAGATTCAACATTTTTAGCAGGTGTGCTCCATAAATTATGTTGTGTCCTTTTCCGTGCATCATATCAAAAGGCACACGGTACCTCTTTGTGCTGTGCTTGGTCTTGTTTACTTTAATGACTCTGTTAAGTATTGCCTTCTAGGTTTTGCTACTGGAAGTTTCTCATTTCTTCCTTTGTAATTAATAAGTAATCTATGGGGAGATACTTTGTAAATATCCTAGTCCTTATCAAATTTTTACCCCATGGTTTTATCATCCCAATGGTTCTTGCCTAAAGTTTCAATTATTATTTTGAAATTTGCAAAATGCTGATTTTTTTAGCTAATTCCTCCCGCATCTATCAGTTGTCATTCTGCTGAAAGGAAGAGTTACCGGACAACCTTGAACTGATATATGTCTCTCTTACTAGACCAGGAACTCCCTGAGAGAAGGCACTGTTTTGTTCAATGCTAGCACAAATGCTGCATGTAAAGTAGATGCTCAATAAATACATAGTGAAATGAGCTGTACTAAAGTCACCTTTCAAGTGGGGAATTTATTAAAAATACCATCTTCAAAGGTTTATGTGAGGTCAAAATGAGTTTTTGTACATGAAGGAGATTGGTGACCTGTAATCGGTTTTGCAGATGTGAGCTGTGATCCTTGTTAGGGGCACAAGACACACCTATCTCGATGCACACTGTCATTTAGCCCAGGATTCCTTAGTCCAGCAGGAGGAGGGAAGTTAGTGGGAAGGACTATGAAAATCAGCGTCTGAGAGAATGAAGGCAGCAGCAGATCCTCCCTAGAGGCTTCACCCTCCTCTCTCCTCTTTGCCTTCTTCACTCTTCTTTGACTTCAAGATAGAGCTGGGTGGTGCTGATGCTTTGTTGATTCCCTCTCCTCACTTCCCTCCCTCTCCCTTCTGCCACACCACTCTGCCTATCTCTCCCACTCCCCCTTTTCTGGGAAAGCAGAAACTTTCCTGCAGCTGTCAGGCTTCTTTCTCTGAAGAATATCTCTAATCGCCCCGCCTGATTGGGTCTCGTTAGCGGGCTGGTGGCATTGATTGTACTCAATCAGCATTCTCCTGCCCAGCTGGGAAAATGTCCCATTTATTCCTCCATTTTATCTACTCTTTCTTCTACAACTATTTTACAGTTTTTTCCGGGATTAAAGAAAAGCGAGCCCAAAGACCAAAATTTTCTGTTGCCCCCGGTTATGGGACTCTATGATTTTACTTTGCACAAAGCTTTTCTGCTCTATCCCAGGAAATTTCTGGAAGTTCCCAGCGGGCTCTCTGAGGACATTCAGACTCTCCTCCCTGACCCTCACCTGTCGGCAATAAAAACAAAGCTAACAAAAGTAAGCATTTACATACCCATAAGGTTGACAAAATGTATTTGCATGATAAACTCATTTGTGCCTTACAACAATCCTGTAGCACAAATGTTATTATCACTATCATCATCCCTATATTGTGGATAAGAAAACGGAGGTCTAGGAAAGTTAAGGGACTTGCTGAGATCAGACATCTAGGAGGTAGCAGAGCTGGGATTCAAACCCGGGCAACTGGCTGCGAAGTACTACACTATTCCAATCCTCCAAGCCCCATCCTTGGTCCAGGTGGTGGCAGCCCTGCCCGGTGGCAGAAGGTGTTCTGATTCTGGCAATGCCAGGGTACCCTGGCACTGACAGCAGACGTCACTCTGCCTACGGCTGGAGTAGGCAGCCTTTTGGGAGCCCTGAATCCAAGTCCCCACCCAATCTCTGCCCTGTTGATCCAACATGGTGGGGAGGCACCCATCACCTCACTCCTCTGAGTTAAGGGACCTGGAGAAATGGGTCAGTTTCACCCTGGTGGGAGAAAGGGAAATGATTCAGATCATCATGGGAAATTCCTCAAGGCAGATCAGATCCAGGTGGGGCACAGAGGAACTCAGGAGTCCTTTCTTGCCTCTGGCATCTGGTATGGAGAGCAGCCTCATGTGACTGACAAGCCACCAGAACTGACATCTCAAGACCTGGGTTCAACTTCCAGGATTTCTGCCTACTGACTTTGTTACCTTGGGAAAAATCACTTACGGTATTTGCCTCCGGTAAAGGTCCCCCTCCACTGGTGACAGAGCGGGCAGAGGCCGAAGACCATCTTAATGTCCCCAAAAGATAATATGTAAACGTGAGAAATGCAATGAGGTTCCGTATTGCGTCATAGTTCCCAGAGTTCTATGGTCCTGCAGAAATCTGCAGAATTTCTCTCAAGATTGAAAATAAAAATGTGAGCACTTTGGTGTGATTCCACTACTTATGCTCTGATCTAGACTTTTCTACCCAGGTGGCAAACTGCTTGCGCTTACGCACCACCTCTTTTACTCTTGTTCACGCCGACAGTACTTTGTGTCATTTGGTTCACTCTTTCCTACTTTCCTCAGTTTGGTTATAGCTTCTTTATTGGTCACTATGTTTCAAAATAATGTCAAAACAAATCTTTTTTTCCCCTCCTCCCAGTAAATCTTTTATGTTCCACATGAGCGTAACATCACAGAAAGGAAACTTGTTCCTACCTCCTACCAAAGGCTCCTACCAACTGTGAGCATTGTAGTCATATTGCTGAAAACTTGCCCCAGCTTTCTCATTAGCAGGTTAGAGTGACAATATATTTCGTGAGATTTTCATAAGACTTTAGTGCAGTGACTGGGTGTAAAAGTGTTCTTTAAGAACGAAAACACTCTGCAGATGTTAGAGATTATTTGTACTTCTCCTGTGCACTTCCTCACATTTTGTGTTTCATATTTGTCTTATCACTCACTTACCTGTAAGTACCTGGAGAGTAGGGGAGCCTACCTTATTAATATCAATATTCTCAGTGTATAGCATATTGCCTGGAACAGAGCAGGTGTTTAATACATATTGAGTAGATGGATGGATGGATGCATGGATGGATGCATGGATGAATGAGTACTTGGGGATTAGAAGATAAGAGCGTTGAGCTGAAAAGGGGATACAGGATTTGTCTGACAATGACAATTACAGTTATCACTTACCTTTAACCCTCAACTACCATCTGTGAGGTAGGTATTATTATTCCCATTTTACAAATCAGGAAGTTGCAGCTCAAAAAAGCTCAGGCTAGTAAACAGTAGAGCTGGGATTCAAGCCAGATTCGTGTTCAAACTAAAGACTTCTTTCATGAAGGCAGAGGACAAAGGATTGCAGAACAGAATTTTCTACTAACATCCATTTGAGTCTCTGGATACACCCAGGTCCTTTCAAATTATGTGAACCAATGCATCGGCTGTTTTGTGTCTGTTCATTTGAGTTGAGATTCTGTCACTTGCAACTAAAGAACCTTGATTAATGCACTCCTCCCTACCCATTTCCCCATAGCACGTTCTTATATTTTATTCTAGTATCAAGTGTCTCTGCCTCATAGTGCAATTATTTATGCATATCTTTCTCTTCACTAGACCTGGAGACTTCGGAAGGTGTGGTCCATATCGTATTTATTCATTGAAACTCATCTTTGTGTGTGGGTCTTACTGGGTACCAGCAATGTTTACTGAGGATGTTCAATAGGTATGTCTGTGTTTTAATAATTATAATGTACAACTCTTTGATACTTGGGAATTTGTCTTGATTTCCTGGGACTTATTAAACACCTACTATATGCCAACACCTATACTAGCGGTCATTCCTAGGTGTAGAGACATAGTATTATCTCTATTTTATCTCTCATCGGTCTCTCAGAACAGGTAGCGTGTCACGATCTGCCACCATCATTCCCTCTTTCTTCCTTTGGAAAGAACAGCAAGTTGCCCTCAAGCCACTCAGCAAACCTATAGTCAGAAGATGATGAAAAAGTTGAATCTTTGTTTTAAAACCTTGTTAAATTTTCTGTTTAAAAATGTTTTGTTCACATAGTGATAGGAGGTCTTTTAGAAATTGGTTCCGAGGAGCAGTCTTCCTAAGGCAGTCAGTATTCAAAGCAGTTTGGAGAGAGAGCTGGTTGCTAGGGGCAACACTAACTTCTAAGGGGGAATCTCTGCATGTGGATATAAAGCCAATGCCCTGAGGACCCTGGAGGAGTGGCGGTCTTCTCACAGAGGAGCCCATGATCGGAAAGTGGCTGAGAAGCCCCTGGACTGTGCTGGTGACCCTCTTCTGGTGACTAGCTGGCTGTAGGAGTCACCTGCGCGGGGCATGAGGCTATAACCCAAGCATGTAGGTGGCCGCTTTCTTTCCTCCAACAAGGCCACTAGGACTACAGAAGGGCCTCAGATGGCCACATTCACCTTCTTGTGGGGCCCTATTCCATGCATCAAGGCAGTTCAGATTGGAGACAGGGTGTCACCTCTCTGGTTATTCATTATTATGATATTTTGCTTACATATTTATTTTATTTGTTAAATCATCATACAATAACATGAACTTTTTTCTCTTGATGTACAGTTTATGAATTTTAATACTTGTAGAGACTTAAGTTGCGACCACTACCATCAGGATATAGAACAGTTTCATCGCCGCCACCCCCAATTCCCTCGAGTTATCCTCTTATTAAAGCCATACTTACCCCCCACCTCCGTCCTCTGGCATCAACTGATATGTTCTCCATCACTACGGTTTTGGCTTTTCAAGCATATCATATAAGTGGAACCGTACAATGTGGCATCTTTGAGACCAACTCGGAACAACACCTCTGAGAGTCTTCGGGACCGTTGCAAGCACCATCGTCTGTTCCTTTTTATGGCTGTGTAGTACTCCCCAGCACACACGGACAGTCAGTCCTCATTATGGGTGCATTCTATGTCTGCAAATTCGCCTACTTGCTGAAATGTGTGACCCCACAATGGATACTCGAGGCACTTTCCTGGTTATTCACAGACACGTGCTGAGTGGTGAGAAATTTGAGTTACTTGATGTGCACATTCTCAGTGGAGGTTGCACAAGGCAACGCTTTGCCTTCTTGTTTCAGCTCTCAGCCTGTAAACAAGTGTTCTTTCTCGTGGGCCCTTTTGTGCCACCTTTTCCTGCATTTTTTTGTGCTTTTCGTTGGTGATTTTGCTGTTTAAAATGTCCCGCACGTGTGGTGCTACAGTGCTGTCAGGTGTCCTGAGCACAGAAGGCTGTGATGTGCCTTATGGAGAAACACGTGTTAGATAAGCTCCGATCAGGCATGAGTTATAATGCTGTTGGCTGTGAGTTCAATGTTAATGAACCAACGATGATATTAAATAAGGTGTCTTTAAACAGAAATGAGCATAAAACAAGGTGACGTATTGATCGGTTGATGAAAATATGGTGACCAGAGGCTCACAAAACCTAACCCTGTCATTTCCCTTTGGGACAAAGGTTCAGTGTTTGCTAATTCAGTGTCCTAACTGACTTTATGGAACATGATTACGGTGGATCACGAGAATCGACCGTAATGATGGCATTTCTTAAACTGAACTCTGGGCTACTTACAGTCAGTCTCAAGACCCAGTCCCTGACCTCATGGTGGACCTTCCATGGAGGGCCTAAGCTTTATGTCCTGGGTGACACGGAGCAGGATGGAGATAGCCAGTATGGACGCAGGCCAAAGACAATGGCGACTGGGAATTAACCAGATGTGGGGAACTCAGGGAAATTAGAGGCTCTGGAGTCCCACAGGCGGAGAGTTGGTGATTTTGGTCAAGTTTACCTATATTTGGGGGGTGGGGAGGTCTCAGCTGACACCCGGGCTACACCTAAAACAGTGGCCAATAGCTAGAGGATCCAGATCATCAAACCCTAGATGGTGCAGGACAGATTTTTGGGATCATCTGAATCAGATGTAAGTGGGAGTGATCTGGGAGGACTTCCTCTTCATCCAGGCTCCAGACTGAAAGTAAAAGCCGTTTCCTTTCCGGTTGCATAATAATGATAATGGCAGTAAATTACTTCTAGCATATAAACTCACATTCTAGTTTACAAAGCTATTTTACATATGTCATTTCCATGATTCTTTTCCTTTTCTTTCCAAGACAGATGACTTTTAAATTTACACAGATTATAGGCATAGATAAGATTGGCTGTGGGTGACGAGCAGTGCCGGTGGTACCAATCATACTATCGGCCTTGTCTTACCCCAGAGGGTACATTGAAGTACATACAAGTTATACAAGTGACGTTCACTCTAGTTTACATGTCTAATTTACCACTAAGAGCATCAAGGCTGCTTGCCACAAATCTGTGAGTGGTGCACGGTATTGTGATATCATAGTTAAGAACTCTGAATTTTCTTGTATGATTTTCATAACTTTCTGATGTAATTGCTATGCCTGGTCTACACAGGTGCCTAATCATTGTCATTGGGACGAAGAGGTCCTTGGTCGCTTTAGAAAATGTCCTTTTACCCCATCCACCAGGTTCTCTAGGTCTTTCTTAACCTCCTTGCAGGTCATGAGCTCTAATTCACCAGTCAGAAAAGAAGATTTCTAGAACTCCCATCGTGCATCCCGCCCCCACCCTACCCCCCAACCCCCCCCAGACAGTGAATGAGACCATCTCTGCAGCGCACGCGGCTTCACGCGGCTTCCAAATCCAAGTCAGTGAATGAGGAGATGGTGTGATGAGGCAGAGGAGGGCTGGTTCTTATCTGCGGGCAAGAGTGGCCCCATCCTCTGAGATTCTATAGCTCTGGAGGAGAGGGTGGGCACTGGAGGAGGCAGATGGGGTGGTCAGAGCCTCGCTTCCTTCTTGGTCACTCCTCTCTCGTGGAGGGAGTTCAGTCGGTGTATCTCTTGCTTCTCTCTCTCCCCTTACTCTCTCTGCCCCGGCAAAGGGGAGCAGACTTACCTGCCTGGTGTTTTGGGGAGAACACATGGGCATGCCGGCTTAGCTCTTTCCTCTGTTAAAGGTCAGCTGATGGCCGGGAGCCCATTTGCCTTTTGCCCCCCGCCGGTGACATCCGTCATACTTGGGCAGGCCCTCCACCATTACCTCCATGCGCAAAGCCTGCTGGTCTACCCTGCCTGTGATGGCATGGTCACGGCCACCTGACTCGGGGGTCCAGGAGACCTGTTTGCCCCCTCAGCCAGCTAGATCTACAAAGTTTGCCTTTATTAGCAACAAAGGTGGCATTTCTAGCTCCCATTGGCCACCATTTGTCTTTTTTCCCTTAGTTTTCTTAGAACATGGAGGGAAAGAGGGGTGATATGTATTGGGCACTCCTTTGATGGAGACACAGAGAACAGAGGACTCTTCCACCAAGGAAGCCTGTCGCTCTTTTTCACACCTCGTTCTAAATTCACCTATTCTAGGCAGTCTCTCTGGATTAGTTGCAAATTTCTGAGCCGTGGCTTCATAGAATGGTGGGATAATAATGCTGAAAGGGACCTTAGAGATTATCTGGTCCAATTCCTCCCCAGAAAACCTTGCCACTTGGGTGGAGGAGAAGAGGTGTGGGCTTCCACTTAGAAGACCTGGTGCGATTCGGGGAAGTGACTTGACCTCTCTGAGCATCAGTTTCCTCACTGGCAAAATGGAGTTAAAACATTTCTGCCTCTCAGTGTTGTGGTGAGGATTGAATGAGATGGTGCAGGACGGTGCCTTACCAATTTCAAAGCCCATGCAAGCAGAATGGGCTGTTAGTAGTGGCAGGGCTGGGCCCAGAATCCAGGTTTTCCCAGGATCAGGTGTTATAGGGGACAAGTCTGGGGAGACTGAGGCCCTTTCCAGGATACTGAGGAGTGGGGTTAGACAGTAAAAAGTCTAAAGCATGTACTTTGGGTCATGGTACCTCTGGCCGCCACTAGATGTGAGCTGAAGGCTGGGCCATACCTGCCATACCCAGAGGCAGCAGCATACCTGCTCCTGGACCCCAGGACCCTGTCATCAGGGGCTCAGGGAAGTCCCCTTGAGCCTTCACTTTCAGGCAGAAATTAGGGTCAGCTTGAAATCATGGCATCTCCTCTGCTCTTTTATCACATGACTCACTCCCGAGCCTGTAGGAACTGATGTGAAACCAACACTTCCCAAGATCAATTCCCGGACCCCAGCAACCACCCCTCCATTTCCCCCCACTTCCCCACCATCTCCCTGGGACCCAGAAGTTCTTATAAAGATCTGGAAATGATCTTCTCTGTGGAGATGGGTGACAGCAGCAAAGCCACTGCTCCTTTCTGGGCCTCAGTTTCCCTTTTTCTTAAGAGGAAACAATAATCTTATATCATCTTTGGTTCTCCTGTTCATCAGTATCACTTTCAGAAATATACTTTCAGTATATCTGTCAGTCTTTTAAGACTACTTTGTGCCTGGAGCTATACTGGGCATGGTGGGTTCTACTCCCCAGGGGTGTGTGTGTGTGTGTGCGTGTGTGTGTGTGTAGAACAGCACTTTCTGCTCACATCCAACATACTTGTCCTATGAACACCTGGGTTTACACTCATGATAATTAGGGGGTAATTATTCTCTTTATGAAAGGATTCCTATTAGGATTCCCCTAGTGCATTTATAATGTGATTCAATTTACCCCATATTCAGTCACCATCTATTGTGTGAGGGAGGCCCTCTCTGCATAAACAAGAGCATGTGTAGGCAGTATTTTGAGCCTTATGGAAGGAAAGAATTAGAAATACTGACGAGGTTTTTATTGCTGATAACAATGAGTAATACTAGTGCCTGGGAACAAAGGCGACTGTGGATCACGATTTCTTTAGCTGCAGGAACACCTCGGTGCCAGGGGGCTGGGGAAGAAGTCCAGCTGCCTGCTCTTTGGTCTGACTTGGGACCAAGGGGGACCCAAATGGGGGCCTGCAGTGGTCGGAGGCCTGGGAGCCAGGAGCTCTGGCTTTGGTATCAGGAGAAATGAAGAGGATATAGTTATTTATCTTTCTTGAGATCATTTAAGGCTTGGGGCGCCTGAGCTGAGGCCAGTGGGAGAGACTCTTAAGGAGGAGGGGGTTCCCAGGATAGCTCAGGGTTTAGGCAATGCTTAGCACTTTATAGATATCCTTTTCCTATCCTCCGCTCTCCCCAGAAACCCTTTTCCCAGCGTCTTGGGCTAGGACACAATTCTGAGTTTTTCTTGCCCATTTCTTTGTCTCTTGCAGGATTTTGCAGAGCCATCTGACGATGAGAATCTCCCGTTCTGAGGCTCCCCAGAAGATGAACCGCACCCTCTCCCTCGAGCATCTTTTCCAGTTTCAGAGTTTTCATGACCACCAGGGGAAGACAATGCATTCCAAGGTATGGAGCTAGTTTTATTAGGCAGGCAATGGAAGAGTATCACAAATTTGTAATCAGAGGAGTGATGGGGTTAGAGCTGGGTTTTATAAAGAGCTGGGTTCTGATGGGGGGCGGGAGGGACTCTGAACACGTGGGTGCGGCAGAACTGTTGGAGGACCACTGTGTGGATAAGGTACTGGGGATGAGAAGATGGTATATAGTATGTATGTGAGGCCCAGTGAAGACACACCTGGCAGGTAACTGGAGTGAGGGGCAGAGATGGACTTTCAGATGCTTAAAGACTATCCCTGACCCTTTATGTCTTCAAGAAAAGCAGCTCCATTCCCTTCGCCTGGCTCCAAAGGTAACCGACATCTTCTTTCATTCTTGAGCACGCTACTGACCCCTGGTCTTCCAAGCTGTGCCCAAGCAAGGGTCAGATTTGCCACCGTTAGTTAATGACCCCATTGATACACTGAGACCCGGAGTAGAAAATGCCACCCTGGAGTCCACCCTGGAGTTTCTTGGGGCCCTCGTTCTCCCCGTGTCACCGCTTCTGTCTGGCATCAAGGGTCCTGAGGAGGGCTGGACAGCTGGCTCAGACCTGTGGACACCTACCACAGACCCCCTCCCCAACATTGGGCATCATCAGAAGAATCTTTGGTGTTGCTGACCAAGTCAGCAGGGGCTGGGAGGGAGCCTGGAGCTTTATTAACTAATCTCCGGTACTTGAGTAATTTATTATGTTTAAGCTGGTGCCATCAAGTCTCTCAGCAGTGCCCACGTGCGCTGGGAAATAAATTAAAGGCTGTCCACAGATACTTGGATCATCTGTGTGATTGCTGGGCTGGTGAGATGGAGGTTTAAGGCTCTCTCTTCTTGCAAATTGGAAATTAGGAATTAATAAGACAGCAGGCCAAAGAGTGCGGTGGTGGTGGCGACTTGCCTTCAGGGGCAGGACTGGGGGAGGGAAGGCCTCTGCTGTGAGGGCGGGTAGGAGCCGGTGGAACCCAGCCAGGGTCTCCACGTGGCGGCCAATCCAAGGGGCCTGGCGGGGCTGGGCAAGGGGGCTCTGCCTTGGCCTGTGGTGTAGGTAACAGAGATTTTTCTGTCTCCTGAAAGAAGTTAACTGGGGAATGGAGAGAACCCTAGCCTGGGAGCTGGAGGACTTGCTTGTGGCCCCAGCCCTGCCTCCGCCCGCTGTGTGACATTGGGCAGGCCTCGTCCTCTTCTGGGCTTCTGTCTCATCCGGAAGATGAGGAGGGTGGACTCAGGGTTCACGTTTCCATTAGGCATATGGAAATGTTTGATTTCTTTGAACGTCCGAAGAGAAAAATGAACTTTTAGGTTGAAGAAATGTTATGGATGTAGTATAAACATTTTCATCTTTATACCAAAGCAGTCATAAAATGGACGTCTTAGGATGGATATTTCTGTGGGTGAAGGCAGGGGCCCAAGGAAACCTGCGCTGCAGCCTCTGTTGGACTAGCTGACACCCAACGCCCTCCCTGTCCTAACGGCAGCGGACTTCCAAAACCCTTGTCAGCTCCTGGCTCCAGGTCTGAATTGCTTCTAGCCCATGAGCCCCTCAAGAGAAGGGCCTGCGTCTTGCCCCGTCCACCTGCCCTGCTCCTGCAGCAGGAGCTCCAGGTCCACGGAAAGGCCCACCATCTACCTGAGAGGTGAGTGTTGGGGGACCCAGGAGAGGAACCCAGGCTTTCAAGACCCCAGTGCCCCAGGCTTTGATTGCTCACCGATGTCCAGGACAGAGACACGTGAAACGTCTTCTTCCACAAGTCCCTCCATTTAGGCCTGGCTGTTGGGTGCCCTGCCTCAGCCCTTGGACCCAACCCCAGCCCTGCTTTCTGCTTTTCTGCCCCCATGAACTCTTCTAGAAGGGCCCAGGGCAGAGCTTCACGCAGCCTCCGCATGGCAGCGCTGCCTCAGTGATCAGTCCTGGAGGGGCCACAGCCTTGGGGGCCCAAAGTCAACTGAACCCCCTCAAGAGCCCTGGCCTGTAGTTAGTTGGGTGGCCTCACCACCAGGTGGCAGGCTTGCTCTACACAGATGCCTTGGCTGGAGCATTTGCCTGGCAATGGCGAGGGGTGTTGGAGGATGCCAAATCAGCCCGCGGCCCGGGGACTGTTGAGGCCTTTGTGGGTGGCTTCAGAAGCAGGGCTGAAGCCTCTCAACTTGGCATTGGATTCCTGCTGAGATTCTGGCTCCAGGGGCACCTTGGTCTCCTGGAAGTGCCTCCAGGCTGCTGTCAGGTATCTGACCAGAGAGCGCCCCCTAGAGTAGGGAGGGTTGAGTTGCCACCCTTTGGATCCGTGTGTGTGTGTGTGTGTGTGTGTGTGTGTGTGTGTGTGTGTGTGTGTGTGTGTCTCGGTGGGAGAGAAATGGACCTCTTCTCTTCCCAGGCATCCCAGGGCCCTGGTTCTGGAGAAAAAGGTAACTCATCACCCCACCACTTAGACTATTCCTGCTCTGGGCAGGGCAGCCTGAGTGGTCTTCCAGCTCTGCCCGCCCCTCTGACCAGACTGGGGAGCGATTCCGTCCCTCCAGCACACTGGGTTCTCCCTGAGGGGCCCCGGGAGCCAAAAGTGAGGCCACACGGAGCCCAGGCCCTCTCTTCACCAGGAGGGGAACAGGAAAGTACCCAAGCCCGGGTCAGTTGCACGCCAAGGAGAAAAGATGAGAGCGAGAGGTGAAGGAGGAGATGGCCCCGCAGTAGGAGTGAGGCAGCTGAAGTCCCAGCCTGGCTTCCTGGAGAAAGGCAGTGGGTCCCGGCCCAGGAAGTGGGATGGCCCAGCCTTGCCTGGCACCGCTTTTTCTCGGGAAGGGCAGGTTCTCTCCAGGGCCTGGCATCCTCCTGGGGTTCCCGAGTGGCGTCCAGAACGCCCTATCACCAGCCAGGCCCGAGCCCCACTCAGCAGATGACTCACACCCTTCATTCTGTGAGCTTCATGCCTGTCATTCAGGTCAAAAGCCCAGAAATAAACCCTGTCTCCCTCATCTTGCCCGAATTCACCCTCCCCCTGCTCGGGCTGGTTCCGGGGCCGGCCCCAGTCCTTCCTTTCTCTCCTGGTCTCTGCTTCAGTTTTAGAAACAACGGGGACTTGTATGGGCCATGCCCTCTGTTCCTCCATCCCAGTAGCGTCAGATTTTGAGACATTATCTGACACTCCACATCAGCACTCCCCTGGACCCGCCCTCTGTGGGCGTTGTGGCTCCTTGGGGCAGGAGGAATCAGCTGGGCCTGGGAGGGGAGTCAGGGGGGACACAGATCCTCAGGTATCCCTAGGTCTCTCACCTTTACAGTTCACATGGTCAAGTCTGAGCCAGAGCCCGAGAGACACAGAGGGAGGAAAACAGAGGCAGAGAGGGAGGGGCTGGGAGGGGGATGAGCTAGACAGACAGAGAAAACAGATGTTGGGAGGACGCAGGGAAAGGTGGAAGATGCAGAAGCAGAGGAAGGGAAAGACAAAGATGGAGACAGAGACAGAGAGAGAGAGACAGAGATAAGAGAGGGAAGAGAGAAAGAGAAAGGAAGGGGACAGAAGAGAATAACCATGCCCACCAGAAAAGGGGGAAAAATGGAAATGAGATTAATTGCAAACTGAGGAAGGAGGAAAACAAAAATAAAAAAGAAACACCCAAAATATAAATACATAGACATACACAAACATGGGTGTGAACGGTGTGTGCTCATGGGAGCATGTGGGTGGCTGCACACACACACACACTGCTTCTGGTCACTGTTCCGGCCCATCGCTACTCCTCCCTTTGTGTCTCCATCCCCTTGACCAGCTTTGGGCTCCTGAGAAGGGTGTGGCCTCCAGGTAACACCTCTCTGGTGACCTGCCCCCGCCCCCCACCAAAGACGCCTCCACTTAGGCTAGGATGCACAGAGGGTCCAAAATCTTTATGCCTCACACTTGTCACCCAAAATTGGATCCAACCGCCTCTCTCCCTTCTTCACTCCTTCCTAGTTTCCTTAGTAACTGACAGTTCCCCAGTGAATTCCAGACCCCGGGTGACAGACCGCTGTCACTGTCACAGAAGCGCTTTCTCTCTCTTTCTCTAAACTGTCCCCCCCTCCACTCCACATAGATTCACAGACTTGTGCGGGGGGTGTGAGGATGCCTGCGTAGGCTCAGGGGTAATTAAAACATGTACCATTTATTCCATAACAGGGAGCAGAACTTTAATTACTCACTCTGAGGGTGAGGGCATGAGTGAGAGGTAGCTACTGGGGGGATCTGGGGGGGGACTGGGCACGTGTCTGCTTCTCTTCTTTCCTTTCCATTTGCCCACCTTGGACTGGAGGGCGGGAGGTGGGTCTGGGGAAGCAAGGGCTTGCTAAGTGAGTGGTGGGAGAAGCAGAGGGTGAAACCTGCCTGTGTTCATTAAGGCAACACAAAACTGGGAGCCGTAATAATAATTAAATTAATTATAAAAGCAATTTACTTTTGAAAATTTGATTTGACAGCTTACTAGTGGCTGCACTGATCTAGCAGCTCGGGCTTAAAAATAGTCAGAACAAAAAAACCAACTCGAAGAGCCATCAGCTAATTTTAATTAGATGCCAGGATTGGTAAACAAAATTCCGCACCACCCTTTCATTGTGGCTGACTCTGATTTAAGGAGATGTCGGGATTGATTCTGGGGAAGGGAAGGTGCCTTTGGGAGAGGGGATGGAGGCTCTGGGGGGTCTGAGAAAAGGCAGCTCCCCTGGGGGCTGGTCCCTTCATCCCTACCCATCTGGGGAATATCTGCTCGAGAGGGCACTGGCAGCTCCTCCCCGACTCGGTGACTTGCTGCATGACCTTTGCTGAAGGCGGAAGTGGCTCTGCTGTGTGACGGTGTGTGTGCGTGTGTGTGTGTGTGCGTGCGTGCGTGTGCGTGCGCGTGCGTGTGTGCGTGCGTGTGTGTGACGGTGCGTGCGTGTGTGCGTGTGTGACGGTGCGTGCGTGTGCGCGTGCGTGTGTGTGCATGTGTGTGTGCGTGCGTGTGCGTGCGTGTGTGCGTGTGCGTGTGTGCGTGCGTGTGTGTGTGTGTGTGTGTGTTTGTGTGTGTTGGAGGGGGGAGGGCACACTGACAGCATTCACTGAACTGGAAGAGACAGCTAGAACGTTAGCCACACTCTTGCTTCTCCTGCCTGGGTTCCCGAACACCTGAGGGTCTTAGGAAGCCGATGCATTTTCTGGAAGCTGTGATTCTGGCAGGAGGAGGCTGCTGTCTGGGGACCTAAGTCTCCAGGCACTACCCGGACCCCCTCCCTCCCAGGGCCCGTGTGACTCTCTTTAGTCCCTTTCTCTCCCCAGAAGTGCACACGTCCCCCGTTTCAAAAGACAGTGTTCCTGTTTTGTGAATATCTACAAAACAGAGTCACAGATGTAGAAAACAAACACGGTTACCAAGGGTTAAGGGGAGGGAGGGATAGGTGGGGAGATTGGGATGGACATATACACACTACTATATATAAAATAACTACCAAGGACCTACCGTAGAGCACAGGGAACTCTACTCGGTGTTCTGTAATGGCTTATATGGGAAAAGTAGCTAAGAAAGAGGGGAGAGATGTACATGTAGAACTGATTCACTTTGCTGTACAGCAGAAACGAACACACCATTGTATACCAACTACACGCCAATAAAAATTAAACAGAGTGTGCTCCTGCCTTGGCCCAAGCCCCTGCCTCAGGGTGCTGTCACTGTGGGCCCACTGCTTCTCTCCCCCGCAGACTGGGAAGCCCTCCCCCCACCCCAGCATCCTCGGGCAGGACTTGACCCACGCCCGGGTCCCACCGCCCCGCATCAATGTTGTTAACTGGAACCGAGGACCAATCTTTTTTTCTTTACATCTTTATTGGAGTATAATTGCTTTACAATGGTGTGTTAGTTTCTGCTTTATAACAAAGTGAATCAGTTATACGTATACTTATGTTCCCATATCTCCTCCCTCTTGCTCCGAGGACCAATCTTGAACTTTCTGACCACCCCTTCTAGCTAACATTTGATTACACACCTCTCCCTCTCTCTCTCTGTCTCTCCCTTAAACCAGTACTGCCACTCTCCAAGCACCCCCTCTAGTCCTCTGCAGGCCTACCTCCTCTCACAGCCATGCTGACATGGCTCCCTGGAATGTCACCAAGCATCTCCTGGCCTTCTTCATCCCCTCTTTTCCCTGCAGTGTTGGCAACTGTTGACATCCCACACCCTAGCCACCCGTGGGGTGCAGGTTGCTCTTATACGGTCACCCTCAGGATGTCGTCACCTGCCTTCACTTGTCAAGTTTCTGCTGAGACTGGCTGACTCAGGCTCCTGGCAGGGCAGGTGTGGCCGGGGTTGCAGACCTGCCTCCCCCACAACCCGTGCGCAGCTTAGAGTTCAGAGCACAGTAATTATATAACCCGCCCTGCGCCTGCCTTGCTGCTCTGGTCCCTTTTGTAAATCATCCAACAGGCATTTGCACTTGAAAATCCCTCTTGTTTCAAAACCTGTGTTTGAAACTAGATCCTCCACCATACACACACAGACACACACAGACACAGACACACAGACACAGACACACACAGACACACACACAGACACAGACACACAGACACACACACAGACACACAGACACACACAGACACACAGACACACAGACACACACACACACACACACACACACACACGGAGTTTTCTCCTAACAGCCTGAGTTCTAGGCGGCTCACCACACCCCTCCCATCACCCAGGTTTTCCCTAAGCCTTGGTGCCATCCTCTGCAGCTCCCTCTTCTGGGTTATAATCAATCAGCAAGTCCTCTGGCTTTTTCCTTCCAAATCCCCCTCCCCTTTGTTCCCTGGGGTACTCCTCAGCCTGGGGGCCAGCCTACTCTCCCCCAGACTGAGTGGCGTCGGTGACCTCTAGCTCCTCCCCTCTGCACTGGCCGCCACCGCAAGCCCCTTGAGGTGGAGCCCATCGGGGTGTTTCCTGCTGTGATCTCACCTGTGAGTATCCAGGCACCTGTCCCTCAGCCCCTGCGCTGAGCCTGATATGGGGCCATATTTGAGAAGATACGGAGGAGGGATGCAGGATGGACACACCCGCATCCCGAGAAGCCAAGAGCCCTGAAGCCGAGGACCAGCAGCTAGGAGGGAATTAAAGTCACAGGAATAAGGAGAACCAAGGATGTGGAGTGTCCTGGGAAGGTGGGGTCCCTGGGAAAGAGGCTGGACGTGAGTATTGGGCAGGGACCTCAAGGAGGGGAGGGTAAATCTGGGGGAAAAAGCAGGAAGGAAATGAATGAAAGATGGAATGGAGCCATTTTCTATGGAGCAAAAAATTGGGATTTTGTGGTCTAATAAGAGTCTTTGACATTGAGAGAGTGCTGGAAAGTTAGGGCTGCGCTGACACCAGAGGAGGGAGAGGGAGACCCTCGAGGCTGATCGGGAGATGCAGGCCCTGAGCATCTCAGCAGCCTCACCCGGAGGGAGGGGCCTGGCTCGAGGCAGGATATGGGGTGAGTGTGTATGTGTGTGTGTAGTGGATGAGACAGTTCTGACCTCACTGATCACAAGCTGCGTGGCCTCAGACAATGACTTAATCTCTCTGAGCCTCAGTTCCATCATTTATAAGATGAAGATGATTAAAGTAAGATCATTGCAAGGATCAAAAGAAAGAACAGGTGCGAAGCCCCTAGCTGACTTCCCAGAACATAGCCCTGTATTTAAGGAAGGTTACATTAGACTGTTATTCAACCCCATCTCTTCACGACTCCTAATTTTCTTACTCCGTCTTTTCCCTTCTTCCTAAACAACAGAGCTGGGCCTGGCAGAACAGGAGGGACCCTAGAGATAATCTGGCCCAACATTCTCACGTCATGGGTGGGGACACAACACCCAGAATGTGTAGGAGACTTGACCAGGGCGTCCTGGGAGTTGATTCAGAGCTGAGGCTGGACCCAGGCCTCTGGACTCCCATTCCAGGGCTTTCTTTGCCCAGGATGCCTCAGAGTTTTCAGTTCAGGCTAATGTAGGTATGAAATGATGAGACAGAGCTGCAGTGGGGACCCCAAATTTCAGCCCTGCCTGTGGGGTGCCCAGCTTGTGGGCAGCCGCTATGACATCCCCCCCCCGGGGTCACCACGTCCTGGCGTTGTCCGGGCAGGCTCAGCCTGGGGTGGCGGGTGAGGTTCATCACAGAGCACGGTGCGACACTTACAATCTGGCTGAAAATCCTTCACGGTCTCTGTTGATGCACGTGGAGGGAGAGAGGGAAGAGAGCAAAGTTGCCTCACCCTTGAAATCCCTCCATATGCTCCAATCCAACTGGCAAGAAAACACCATCCACCCCGGCCCTGTCCAGGCTCTGCCGGGAGACACAGGCAAGGGCTGGACTCACCCTGAGATGCAGTGAGCTCACGATCCAGTACCTGGGTCCAGCTAGAGGGCAAATGCAGCTAGAGGGCGAATCCTAGCTCTGCCTTGCTGTGTGGCCTTGGATAAATCACTTCACCTCTCTGGATTCCACCTCCCTCACGTGCAAAATAAAAGGATCAGAGAATCTCTAGTAGGCTATGATTCTAAGCCTTTGGGAAAGCCTTTTCAAGGATGTCTACCATTTGATCCCTTGGGTGGTGGGTACTTTCAGATAATGGTATGGATAATCCTGGCGGGGGGCCTGGCTTCAGGGGTCAGATAAGGCAAACTCACCGGAGGTCCAGCTCGGTCTGACGGAAAGAGGCTGGGAGCCAGGAGAGTCAGTCATTGGTCTACCCTTGACTCTTGCGTGACTGTGACCTCGATTTCTCATCTATAAAATGGGAACATTGTACCTACCTGAACTAACTCACTTTGAGAGCCAGTGAAGACAAAAGCAAGGTTTGGGAAATGTTGAAAATTCTGTGTTTCATTCCTAATGAGTAAAAGCCAGCTGTTCTGACTCCAAGGTGGAAAAGGAAGGACAGGCAGAGACAGGCTGCTACAGACTCCTAGGTTTCCCCTGTCGGGGGAGGTACTCTAGGAGCGGATCCTGCCGTGTCCTTAAGCCAGGACCCGTGTCTTCTCGCCCAAGCAGGGGCCCCACTGGTCAAGGGCTGAAGCTGGGACTGTGCACACAGTGCCTCCCAAGATTCTCCCCCTCCCCTCTCCAGGCAGATCCCAGGGGACGGCTAGGAAACTCTGTTTTAACCATTTCTGGTCTCCTGAGTGTCTGAGCTGCTGAGGACTGTGCTCGATGGCTGTGAACATCACCCCAGACACCCCGGTTCTCTCACGGATGCGTGGAGTTGGATGGGGCCAAGCCTGGAAGGTCGGGGAGAGCCTTCCACGGCAGCAGGGAGGGTCACCTTCAGGCACAGACCTTCTTCCAGTGGGAAGGAGGCTGCAACAGGCTGGTTTCTTGGGACTGACCTCACCTTCTTATCCTCCTACCCCTGCCCCCCACCTCTCAATGTTCTCCAGGTGAAGAGGTCAGGGGGTTGGAGTGACCAGGGTTGGGTCAAGCGCTACAGCCCAGGTTAATTTCCTTCCCTCAGAACTGCCTGACCCCTCTCCACCATCCTTGGGGAGAGCAATCCCTGGACCAAGTGGCAGCGGTTCAAAACGCTCTGCATGCGTTCCTCAGCAGAGCTGCGTTTATGAGTGAAGGTGGATGTGTCAGGAAGAAGTGGAAAGCCGAAGCTGAAAGGAAGGGCGAGGAAGGGAGAAGATGAAAGGGTTAGGACAGAGGCAGAAACCCAGGGGACAAAGTAAGGCTTCTTAACCAAACTGATGGCCTGAACTGGGTGAACGGAAGAGTGCTCTCACCACTTGGCCCCTTGGTGGTCCAGCGTCCAGGGTGATACAGAGCATCCCAGCGGGGGAGGGCCCCGAGTGGCTGAAGCTCTGAGGCGCGGTGAGGCATTCTCCGTTCCTCTGCGAAGGGGGAATAGAAGCAAAGCATATCCTGAAGCTGCTCAGGAAGCGCTCAGTGAACACACCAGAAAGAACTATCAAAGGCCAAAGGACATAGGATCAAGGAAAGCTCCTCTGACAGTATTTGGGAAAATGAAGCTCAACGTATTCCTCCCCCTTCTGTGTTTTGAAAGCTGCAAAAATTATGCATGCCTGATGTGGAACATTCAAACAATAGACTGAGAATAGCTCATGGTGGATGCTCAGTTTCAGAACCATCCCCATCCCACTCCTGCCCCCAGAGGCAAGCACTGTGGGTGCCTGGTGTAGATTCTTCCTTATGTCCCGCCTTTAAAAATATATTTGGAAATGGGGCTTCCCTGGTGGCGCAGCGGTTGAGAGTCTGCCTGCCGATGCAGGGGACATGGGTTGTTGCCCCGGTCCGGGAAGATGCCACGTGCTGTGGAGCGGCTGGGCCTGTGAGCCATGGCCGCTGGGCCTGCGCGTCCAGAGCCTGTGCTCCGCAACAGGAGAGGCCACAACAGTCAGAGGCCCGCGTACCGAAAAAAAAAAAAAAAAAAAAAATATATATATATATATATATAATAGCTAAGTATATCTAGAACTTTCTATATGCTGGACACTGTGCTAAAGTTTTACATGCATTATCTTATTTGAAATTGTGTACCCCTCAACAGACACACAGGTTTTTTTTAAAAAAATAGGACTATATCAAACATATTGTCTGTGGCTTCCTTTTTACTGAATGTGTTTGCATCTTTCATGGCAGTGTCTATTTCTCCACTTGATTCTTTTCACCAGATATGTCATATTCCACAGTATGGCTACACTATGGTTTATTTCAAGATTCCTTTATTCACAGATATTTATGAGCTTCCATTTTTATTATCATAAACAATGCTGAATCAAACATCCTTACGCTTACGTCTTTGGGCGGAAGGTGTAAAGATTACATGGGATAATGCCTCGAATGGTACTCTAGACCAAAAAGCATGTGCATTTCTTAGCTTGTGAGATCTTTGCACATTTGCCCTGAGCACTTTTTGTCTGGGAGTTTAATCCTGCCTGAATTGGGAGGGGTAGAGATTGGCCGAGCTCTGGCCCTTCTGTTCTGCCCTTGGATTAGGTGACCCACAGATGAACAGCAAAAGGGTGAGAGGCAAAGGGTGCCCACACCCACCATCAGACCAGTCAGAGAGGCCCCCATCCAGGGACCTGGAGGAGGCACTGGGCACTCAAATCCTCAAAGCCCTTCTGACCAAGGCCCAGGAAGCCAATGGTAGCTCGTTTGCCAGATACTGCGTTCGGAGGGCAACCCGAAGCCAAAGGATAATCCACAATTAATTTCGTCTTTGTTTGGAATTCACAAAACGATTAGATTTTCAAAAGACATTGACCTACCCTTAGATGCTTAAATTTGAGATTAAAAGGGTTTATTTTCATCCCTGGAGTACGTTCCTGGAGTGTCCCTCATCATGCGGGGGAAGGGGAAGTCTGCAGCTTCAAAACCCACAAAGCTGACCCGTGTGGGCGCCATGAGGGCAGAGACTTACTCGGTTGTGCTTAATGCTGTATCTCCAGTGCCTGGATCAGAACCTGACACCCACAGTGGTTGCACATTACATATTTATTGAATGAATACAAAGGCTTTGGAGGCAGTATAGAGTAACTGAGATCCCAGCCTCTTGATTCAGACATAGACCCTCAGACTAGCTGTGCGATTCTGAACAGTTTAGAGTTTCTCTCTGAACTTTGGCTGCCTCATCTATAAAATGGGAATCATAATGTTCCCTCACAGTACCAACCTCAAAGGGTTGTTGTGAGGGCGATATAATAAAATTAGTAATACCATTCATGATTTTAATGACAACAAACACTTAGCCCAACTTCACGAGAGTTTCTCCTTCTTTCCCCTCTGATCTCTATCCCAGCTCATCTCATTTCTCTCAAACATTGTAACTGTCCTGTAATGTCCCCCACATAACACTTTCTTCTCTCTCTTGGGGACCAAGTTCAGGGTGTTGTACCCTATGGATCAATGGGGCATCTGTTCTCCACAGAGTGTCCCTTGTTCTCCGCAGAGTGTCCCTCCACTCCCATGTCCTTGTGCCTCTTTCCCTGCCCCTTCATGTGTCCCATTTGTTCTGATTTCAGACTGCCTGGGGCCCTCTGCAGGCTGGACATTTCCAGCAGTTGAGCCGGCCCCTCACTCTGTGGGCCCTGACTCTGCTTATGTTCTAATCACTGGGTGCTGGAGACCCCAGTTGGCATTCATGGGTCTGAGGAATCTGTGAGCAGGATGGGATGACTCTTCTCAACTCATTCTAGAAGACAGGAACAAGAGTCACCATTACTGAGCACCTGCTATGTGCCAGGTACTGGACCAGGAGGGTTCACTTGTGGCTGTTACCTGACTCACTATCAGAGGTATAAACACGAGAAGAAAACACAAGGTTACCCAGCTGGGAGAGGTCAGAGCCCAGGTCTGCACCTGGCTTAGGGTGTGACTGGGTGTTCTAGAGTGAAGAAGTTTGCTCCCTGCAGCTGTGCTTGGTAGGCACCTCCTCTCTCAGCCCTGGTCGCCTCACTCTGGCAGCCCCATCTTCCAGGGCTATACGCGGCCCTGAAAGAAGAGAGGCTGAAATCTTATATAATTACCCAAATCATGGCTCCTAAATGAGGCCTGATTACGGTGCTAAAGCCCCTTTCTGCAGTGAAGCCCTGGCTCTGCTGAATAGAGCTGCGACCACTTTGTGTGGGATTTTTTTTTCTTTTAAAGCGAAGGAGATGGCTTATCCGCATGCAAAGTAGGTTAGAACCTTAGCAAAGATTTTTTCAAACACTTGGCTTTTTTGAAGTCCTGCTACGAAACTCCTTTTGTTTCTCCTGCCTTTGCCTCTTCCCTCCCTCCCGTCTCCTTTTTCCAGAGGCTCAATGACGTCAAATGGCTTTAAGTGACAGCGACAGTGAGAACGGCCTGCGATAAGCTCAATTACAAATGATGGTGGGCTAGCCCAGCTGGGGCCAGGGTGCCTCGTTCAGCGCCTTCCAGCCCCGAGCCACCTTTACAGTGTCATGGGCACCTGACTCATGTGCCCGAAAAGTGTGTGCTTTGCCCTGGGTCCCACCTGCTCAGATGGGGGGACGCGGGGATGGCTCCCAGGCTTGCCTTTGGGGTTCTCACTGTTAACCCAACTTGCAAAAGGCCTTTGCTCCAGAGGGAAGTCAGCTCAGCTGGAACCCTTTGGTGCTTTGCCTAATGGCCTGCTATGGGGGTGTTAATTTTCTTCCTTTTGCTTTTGTTTCTTTAGCCCTCCGGCCCCGCCCTCACCAGCTCTAGGTAGAAATCAGCAAAAGTTGTGTGGGCACTAAGGATGCTTTTCAGTAGGATGGTATTTACAAAGGTGGCCACACCTGAGACCAAGTGAGACCCTCACCCCACTCTTACATTGCAGGTAGGATGAGGGGGCATTTCTGGCCCCATTTAACAGCGAGGGAAACCAGGTCTCAGCAGCTTGGTGAGATGACTGCCGGCACTAAGGTCTGCAGAGTCCAATGCTGACAGGAATCCATCCCCTGTCTCTGGACCTCTTTTCCGGAGCTCCAGAGGAGGAAACTGGTGTGTGTGTGTGTGTGTGTGCGTGTGTGTGTGTGTGTGTGTGTGTGTGTGTGTGTGTGTATCCTCACCAAAGAGAGGCTAGTGATCACAGTGACTTTGCTCTGTGCCCACAGTGATGAGTGGGATTCCCACTCTGAAGCATCCCCTTTCACCCATACCCTGCCCACTCTGGACCTGACAGGAGGAAATTCCCATTCTGTTATCCCTGCCATCTTTCTCCTGACGTCTGAGTCCACAGTATAAGTCATTTTCCAGGAGGGTGGGTGTCTTCAGAGGTATTTGGAAGAAGAATTGCCGTAGGCACTTCCGGGGAAGTGGGAGGAGCCGGCGTAGGGATGTTTCTTTCATTACATGAGTAGTTATTGAGGACCTACCATCTGCCAAGATGCTCCTAGGTGCCGAGGAAACAACAGAAAACAAAGCAGTCAAAACTCCCTGCCTTCACGGAACGTGCACTCCAGTGAAGGATCCTGACAATGAACTAGATGAATAAGTAATTAAAAATGGTGATAAAAGCTGAGACAAAGTAGAACTGGGAAGAGGCATAGGGGTGGCTGGGATTTTAGATGGAGGAACTAAGAAGTCTCCCTGGGAAAGTAATGTTGAAATTCAGGCCTGAGAGGGAGAGACGTGAAAACATCTAAAGAAAATGTTCTGCGCAGGGGAAACAAATGCAAAGGCCCTGAGGCCCAGAGGGCATCTTTTGTGCTTGGAGAGTAAGAAGGAGATGCTGTGACCTGGTCAGAGCAGGTGAGAGGCAATGCACCAGGGGAGTTCAGAAAGGTCACAGGTCAGAGGGGTGTGTAGGCAGATTTCACAGGGACTTCATGTAGGAACTTTAGCTTTTACCCTGAGTGAGTTGGGAGCCGTGGCAAGCTCTGAGTAGAGGGCTGTCAGGGGCTGACCTGTACTCTCAGTAGCAAGTGCGCATCTTGCCAGGGCTATTCTGGGGACCGCTCCCCTCCCTAGCCTCCCAGTTTACTGGTTTTGCTCGTGAGCTGGAAAGGGCTCGGCCAGACTGGAAGGAAAGCTGAGACCCTATTTGTTCCAGGAGAAGGCAAGGAAAGAGGAACAGAGCTCGGAGCAGACATGGGGACCCTGCACGCTGGGTGCTCCTGGGGTTTTTGGAGTGACAAGAGAGCTGGTCCATTTGCCACTCCAAAGATTCTGGGAATTCGGGGGCTGGGGCCCATCTCTCCCAAGAAGTCCAGGCGCACATCCATGTATGCTCATCCCTTCTCTTTATTTTCCCACTCTTCGGGTTGTCCGGCTTGCATCCTTCCTGTGGGCTCTCTAATGACTGTGAGATGAGGTATTGCTCACAGTGGAGAAGCCAGCAGTGTGGGCAGGTCTGAAGATGCTGGATTTCTCACCTCTCCCGCCTGCTCCCTCTCTTGCTGCCACCTCTCCCTCTCCCCTCTTCTCACCCCTTTGCAGAAGAAAACGACAATGCATGTGTGAAGATTGCTTGCTGGCTGGAGATGCTCCCTGTCTCCTCCCTTCCCAACTCAGAAGCAACAGCCTTCCTTTCCGCATTCCACCCCGGCCCTGTTTCCGGGTATCCCAGTACCGCCATCCCTTCCCTCCTCTTTTCCTCCTGCACCACTCAGATACTCCTGCCCTTCTGTGCCTAGTCAGGATTCCCTGGGATGCTTAATGGGGACAGGCTGCATCGGGATGCTTAATCCAGGATGCAGTTCTTGAGTGGGAATGGTGCAGAAATCATCCCAGTGAACCCAATTTGCATGACTTAACCTAATAGGAAGGATCCTGGGCTTGCAGCAAGTATAGAGGTTGTCTGCATTTCAGAACCCCAAAGTGAATGAAGCAAAAGCTATCAACTTACATTGACACACACGGCTGATCTGCTCCTCCATTTGGGTAGGAGAAAAGGCGAACAGCCCTAGGTTTCCCGTTCGTCCTTCCAGCATTTTTCTTTCCTAGCAACCTCCTCTTGTAGCTCTTCAGATACAGGGTTCTCCCTCCCTCTCTCAGAAGGAGACCAGCTACCATGGAAGGGTGGGCCTAGCAGCTTCCTTCCAGGGCAGGGCGGGGTTTGTTTGCCTGTGTGAATTGCCTTTTCTTTTTTAGAGAGTTCAAGAAGAAGAGAGAAAATGAAACACTTTTGCCACCTCCTTGTTAGCTCGGAGTCCCAGGTGAGCTGGGGAGCTCACAGCTCCTTTTGTGTGGCTGCAGCCTGTATCGTCTCCATGGTGATGCCTTGAGGCTTCTCGGAGCTAGGGACCAGGCTCCTTCAGTAGCATTCCCCAAGAGCTGCTAGTCAGAGATAGGTGGGGAGAGGGACCCTGTGGGATCAAAGGAGGTGTGGATGGGGGTGTCCTGGGCACAGGGAAGTGTATTCTTGACCCTGGACTTCTTTAGGACCAGCAGCAGCTTTGGAACCTGGGATTCAATCGAAGAACGCACTTGGAGTGTGACATTCAAGGTCTTCTAGAATCTAGTTTCATGCTGCCTAGGCAGGTTCGTCCCCTATGACTCCGCTATACAGAACTGGTACTTGAGCCTGGCCTGATCTCCTCACTCCCCCACCAAAACAATATTTATTCCCACCTCTGAGCATTGGCCCCAGCTGTGCCTATTGTCTGGGACCTTTCGCTTCCTCAGCATTTCTCTGACTTGGTTCCAGAGCCACCTTCTCTGGAAAGCCTTCCCTGATACAGACCTCAGCCTCTGGGGCTCTCCCTGTCTTCTAAATCCAGACACCACTGCCCCTCTGGGGCTGGCTTGCTCCTAGGAACACATAAAGGCTTGTGTTGTTAATCACTTTGCATGTGAACGGCAGGTGGCACAGTGGGGAAGGCACGGGTCCAGCCTCTGGCAGTCCTGGGCTTGAATCCTGACTCTGCTGCTTGATAATTGGTTCTTTTCGGACGCGTGTCACTTCCTAGTGGTCTCATGGAGCTGGTAAGCAACTGTGAGCCTCAGTTTCTTCACCTGCAAATTGGGGATGCTCGTAACTCCTTACAAACTTGTGAAGATGAAATAAAGTGCTGGTATAGAGAGTAGCAGGCACAGCCCCTCCCCTCTGCCTCCCTCCCACCACTAGTTTAGATGCTGCTCTTTGCTCCCCAGCAGCCTGTATTTTTCCCTAGCAGTGTTTTGCCCACACATATAATTAATCGTTGGTTTCTTATACTGATTCATTTGATTTTTCTCTTGGGGAGCTTGCAAGCAGTGGGCTTTGTCTGATATGTCCATCACTGTTTCCCTGTGCTTAGCACAGAATGTGGACACTGTGGGGCTTGAGAAACATTGACTGACTGACCATCTGAAACACGGATCAGAGCCCCTCGGTCTGAGGCCATTGGTTTCTAGGCTATAGCCACTCCTTTACTTCTTTGAATGTCCACGCAGCCTTGCACATAGTAGGTGCCCTATAAGTGGCTCATTAGAGAACGGTCTTTTTCTTTAATTATTTATTTTATATCAGAGTATAGTCGATTTACAACGTTGTGTTAGTTTCAGGTGTACAGCAAAGTCAATATTCTGTCATAACCTATATGGGAATGGTCCTTCGTTGCACATACAGGACGAGTGACTGCAGAGCTATGCTCCTAGGTGATTTCTAGGAACTGAAGAGGGACCCCCTTCTTCAGAGTGGCTTAGGGGAAATCTCCAGTTTGGGAGGCAGGGCGACCAAACACATGCTGTGATGCTCCGTCTAATCCTGGAATTGATGGTCCACAGAAGCAGGAAGGACTTTGTTCCAGAATATATCAGTCAGCCCCAGAGAGACCACACCCTTGGTGCCAGATGGAGGGGACCAGGCCTTGTTCTCTGGGAGAGCTGGGCTAGCACACTGGCTCCAGTTCATTCCCATGAGCATTGCTAAATTTGGGACAAACTCGATTTTAAGTTAAGTGGAAATATTTTTATTTGAGTTAAGTACAATTGGATCTGGTAAACACACAGAGTATATTACTACGCGCTCTGGAAATGTGCAGTCCGATCAGCAAGCAGATTAGTTTTAAGTGAAAAGACACTGGCAGACGCTTGAATTCATTGACTTGTTGAGAACGTCTAGATTTGGATACAAATGCACTGGAACGCTGGATCAGTTTGGTGTCTCAGCCCATCCGCACGGAGAAGCTATCGATTTTAGTTGATATGCATTGATTCCCAGAAAACAGGACGGCTTTTGAAAATGAACTTCCAGTAATTTCAGGGAGAAACTGGCGCGTTTGTCTCCACGCGAGGCTGACTCGTTGTGTTAAACGTGTTTCTACGCCTCGAAGGAACGGCAGCAGACGAATATCTTCGTATGAATTAAAATGCATTGATTCTTGGAGGGAAATGATGGTCTCTGTTAAAAGCTTTTTGGAGATGTTAGCATGCAGGGGTTTGAATAAAGCCTTTGTTCGGATCCCCTTCCTCTCTGCCTTCTGCTCTCCTCCAAATGGTGGCAGTTTGCAAAGCCCATCAGAAGCTGGAGGTGCTGGCGGGTAGGTGGGGTGGGGAGAGGACCTGTCACACTGCCTATCCCTTGCAGCAAGTGGGAGCATGAAACTGCGCCTCCTCTCCAGGGAAGAGAATGTTGAAAGGGTTCAATGTGGTTGATCTCCGAACCAGACAGAGAGAGATAAGATCAGGTGCCCAGGTAGGGGCCGAGGGAAAGGGAAACAAAGTTTCCATTGATAAAGAAAATAGCAAGGAAAAGGGGGAGCCCGGGGTCCGGTGTGAGATGCAGAAATGAGGGGGAGTGTGTGCAGTTTGGGTCTCTTGGTCAATGGCCTCTCTGTGCTGAAGGGAAATGATTCGATGATAATGCTTGAAACGGTGCGGGAGTGAGTTATCTCACTTTCTTACCTTCTGAATGAGTTGGACGTGAACCAGAGGCATAATTTAGGCATTTCTCACCCTCATTAATGAATAGCTCCCATGGGGTATGCAGACAGCACGGCTGGAAAAATGATTCCAGGAGCCAGGAAGGAAGCAATTGGTCTGGAACTTATTTTTTGTGTTAAGACTCCCTTGATCTTTCTGGATCAAAGCCACTTAGGACAACTTTGAGGGTTGATCATGGACTTAACTCCTGGTTAGCCACTGCTACATTCTCCTCAGCCCGCACATACACCCTGGGTGGGTGATTAAATCCACTTGGGGGGTGCTTGTTGGCTGTGGGTGACAGAGGATGCTGACCAGTTGCCCAGGTAACACTGCCCCCCGCAGCTAAACCTCCTCCACGAGCGACAGGAAGGAAGGCTGCTGGGAAAGACTTAGAGGAGGGTCGATTGTGAAGCCTCCTCCTTTCACCTCTGGCTGCAGCTGTTATAAGTCAAGGGTCACGGTCCGCATCTACTTACCCCAGACAGTGATTCTCTCCCCCTTCACTCCCCTCTGCTTCTCTCCACTCCCTTCCACTTGCCCCTACTCTGCATTAGAAAGGGGATTGCCTGGCCTTGGAAGCATAGGATCAAAGCACTGGGAGGGATTTTATGAATACCCCCCCACACCCCCGTCTGCTGCTTCCTCCTCTGCCTCAACAATATTCCATCCCAAATATAGTCTCAGCTTGAATACCTCCGGCCATGGACTGTACTTCATCTCCCAGGAGTCTTTTGCAAATAGATAGTTCTAGTCAATGCAGAGTTCCCCTGCCCCTTGCCTGCCAACATCAACTCCAAATCTAAATGAGCCTCAACCCCATGGTCCTGGTTCTGTCCTCTGGGGTAGCACAGAAAGAGTCTCATTCTTCTTCCTCTTGACTGTCTTTAGGTATTTGGAGACAGTTAGGATGTCCCCACTGAGGCTTCCCCTCTCCAGGCAAATCACCCTAGGTTCTTTAGCTATTTTTCATGTGACATGGTTTCCTCCCCCATATGCAGGACCAGCTACATAATTTGCATGGGTCTTGAAAAAAATGTGGGGACCTTTGTTCAAGTATTACCAAGAATTTCAAGATGGTGACAGCAGGCAGGGTTAAATCAAGCTCAGGGTTGTATGCCCATGAAGCCAGCCCTCACCATATGGGACCTCTTTTCCCAGATTTCAGCCTGCAGTGTCCTTCTAAGTGATGTTCTGGGACTAGACTGTCCAGGGCAAAAGCACAATGACTGTCACTTTTTTTCTGATACATTCTTTAGTGTTGTTGAAGCAACTGACAATCATATTAGCTTTTACCGGCAGTCAGAGCATACAGGTGCGTCACACCCAGCATAATGTCCACGTTAATCTCTAGATCTGATTCATACCTGTAGCAGCTGAGCCGTCTCCCTTCCACTCTTGGGCAGTTGCAGGCATCCACAGTGGTGAATTTTGCTCTGCCCACAGAATCCATCCCAGTGCATTGTCCTTTAGGCAGTGTATTTATTCACTCATTCAATCTATAGCGAAATATTTACTGAGGGCCCACTATGTGCTAAGCACAGTGACGGGAGTCAGGCTACTTTTTTTTTTTATACATTTACATTCTTTTTTCAAAATTGAAGTGTAGTTGATTTACAATGTTTCATGTGTACAGCAAAGTGATTCAGATAATCATCTCTCTCTCTCTCTCTCTCTATCTATCTATATATATATATATTTTTTTCTTTTTCAGACAGGATATGTTATTGACTAAAACTTGACCCTGGACTTAAAGAGCTTTAATTTAGAGGAGAAAAGATATGTAAACAATAATTACACAAAAACCTACTGGTTCCTATAATAGAGATGTGTACAGGAGTGGAAAAGATGGCGAATTACTCTGCCTGGGAAGTCATGGAAGGCTTCAAAGAAGTGGTAGTATTTGAGATGGCTCTTGAAGAATGAGTAGAAGTTTGACACATGGGAGAGGGAGGAAGGGATCGATAGCCTGGTTTCCTCCCCGTGAATTCCCAGTTCTTTTCTTTTGGCCATTCTTCTGGGGCAGCGCCAAGGAGTTTGGCCCTGGTGGCTCCCCACAGATTTCCACAGCCTATTTCATCTCTGGAACGCTTCAGTCAGATCCCACTGCCTTGATGGGAAGACATTTCTGGAGTTTTTGCTGCAGTTTTAAATTTCTTGACATCATCTGGGTGTGTTGGGGAAAATGAGATCTAATAATGAATGATTACAACTCTCAAGTTAAGTCTAGTTGGTTGACTAATCAATTTGGTTAAGTGAAAATCCATAGCAAATGAGTCGACTGCAGTATGACATTTCTCCATCCAATTTAAATTAAAATCACCAACCATAATAATTTCACAATTACTCAGGGAGGGCACATTGGAGACATGGCCCCCGGAGCAGAGAAATTGCAAATTCCGCGAAGAGTGGGCTGAGAGTGGGGTGATGATGGAGTCGCTTAAGATGAACTCTGCATGAACTGCTCAGCCTCGTCCGCATCGGGGGAGGCAGTGGGGGGGGCATCTGCAAAGGATGCTGATCAGCAGTTCCATATTCTTGGGAGCAGCCCTGCTTCTCTCCCCTGGGGAGGCAGGAGTTTCTTTCCCCTCCGCTAGAAAGCCCATGAGAGTTCCTCCAACAGGAGAGCAGGGTCTCTCATCTCCAAATAAGAGGGTAGGGGAAGAGGTGGATGTTACTCTTTCCATTTCAAATTCTCCCAGATTTAGATGATCAGTTCTTGGGCAGTGGATGCCACGTCTGTTGATCTTGAGTTAAGAGTGCCAAGTGCATGTAACAGCTAATTAATTGGTTTTTGATAATTAGGGTGATCATGACAGAGCAAAGGAAAGAATTATATTTGATCTAATATCACAAATGTTTATTTGCTGAATGTCCCCTTTATACCAGGCACAGTATCAGGCATCAGGGAGAAAGAAATGAATTAAATGTATTGCCCTGCCTTCAAGGGCACTGTGCAACCTGCCTTGTGTAGCCTGAGAGATAAACGCTATTAATGCAAGGTGGAAGGTCATTGACATTTAGTAAGTAACTTGAAGGATAATAATGGTTTTGATCAGGGAATTTCATGCAAAAATTTTGTATGCCGGTTACCTTATCTGTAAACGGCATTTAATAACAGTATTACCTCAAGAAGTTGTTGTGAGATGAATGACATGACTGATGCTGCTAGCGGTCCCTCAGCCACTTTTCTCTTCTTCTACACCAATAGAACTCTCAAATGTTAGCTGCCTGGAGCACGTGGCTGACTGGAATCAAGACTACGTTTCCCAGCCTCCTTTACTGCTGTGGCCATGTGACTAAGGTTGGGCCGAAGGAATGCAAGTTGAAGCAGTAAGTGTGGCTTCTGGAAGTGCCCTTAAAGATAGGGGTCATGCTGTTATCCTCCTGTTACTCCATCCTGCTGGCAGGAATTCAGGCACAGTGGCTGGAACTGGAACAGTCGTGCTGCAGCATGAAGTGACTCTGGAGGTGGAGGCCATACAGGCAGAGCAACAAGACAGAAGGAACCTGGGTTTCGGATACTGTGATGTGAATACTAGCCCTGGACAGCTCACCTCAAGAGCTAAAATAAACATCCTACTTAAACTACTGTTATTTTGGGTTTACTGTCACTCCCAGCTGAGCCTAATTCTAATTAATCCAAATGAATATATTTACATGTAAAGCATTCAGAAAAGTGCTTAGCACATAATAATGGCTCAAGGACTGGTGGCTCATGTTAGTATTTTTGGTCCTTACTCTAAAGGAGACAAGACAAAGATCCTGCTTCCTGAGCTGCAAAGGGTTTGCCTTATTTCCCCACAGGGACTCTTGGTGGAGACGCCTAACATTTTACATCGTCATCGAGGCCCAGCTCTTTGGCCTCTCCTCCCGCAGTCCACCCTTCTCAGCTTCTCAGCTGACCATCCCCAACACCTCCCCCACCCCCCACACCAGACTTAAATCCTGCTGTCACCAGCTCAGCCTTTACTTTTAGAGAGAAGCATCGGTGGCAGCCCAGGAGAAGTATGAGCAGGGAGTCGGGTCCTGTGGATCAATTTGTAATATTTCTTGTGGCGGCAAGAGGAGCATGAGTGATGTGTGCACTAAATCTCTGGCATGGTAGCAGCACTGTCGAATGTCTTGGCTTGAATTATTGATCTTTGGGTGGGACTGGGACCCTGGGCGGAGGGGAAACACTGGGTGCTTATAAGTGCTCCCCAGCATAGTCCATCGAGGGGGTTGGGAGCAGTGGAGGGCTAATAATGATGTCACCCCTGAATATCTTGCTATAGGAGAGGGCAGGGCAGTCTGTCTGTGTAAACAGGCAGAGGTACTTTGAGTTTCTGGGAAGATGAGAGTTAGAGAGTTGCCCATTTTCCTTTCTGGGGACCTTAGCAGAAAAGTGTTGAAATTATTGACTCAGAAATAATGGGTGGCTTTTTGACTATTGTTGGGTGTATACGTTGAGAATGTATAATTATTAATACATACATATTCTGTACCCTCGAGGGGAAGAAGGGAATGTGGGGGCTTTCCTGGCTAGGGGAAGTCATGGTTATTAGAGAGAGTGAGTTTGATAGACATTACTCGTGCTCACCAATATTTCTAAAACTTTTCTCTTTCCTGTCACATGAACAAGTTCATCTGTATTGTATGGCCAGTTCTAGCCAGTGAAGTGTAACCAGAAATGACATTTCTGTGAGCATTTAAGAGTTGGTGTGCATTTTTCTCCATTTTTTTCTCTCTCTCTTTAGAAATTTCTGCTGTGTCACAATCTGGAGGAAGCTACATCTGTCTAGGTCCCTGAATGACTGTGTGGAGCAGAGCCCCATGCCCTACAGTGTTGGGCATGTAGATTAGTGAGAAATAAATCTGTTAAGTGATTGTGGTTTTGGAATTGTTGGGAACTGCAGCACAATCTCATCAATCCTGATGGATGATGCCAGAAGTGAAGGGGTGTGCAGATCCTTTAGTTTCAGTGGGAGGCCAGGGTTAGCAAACCAGAAAATGGAGTCTGAATGGGTCATTAGAATTTTGTGCATGTGGTCTGGGCAGAGAAAGTGGCAACAACAAATACTGATACATAAAACTGGAGCTGGCTGAGTCCAGGAGTGATACCAAGAATGGCAGGTCAGCTAATGAGATCTGAGAATGTACCTGGGACAGATGCCACCGTTACTCTGACATTCTGCTGTGACACAGACCACAGAGGGCAGGCTATGTCTAAGTTTGGTTCCCAAAATGAGAGGAACAATTCCAGAGCACTCCTCAGAATTTATGGACTGAATTATGTCCCCTCCCCGAAAATTCATATGTTGAAGTCCTAACCTCTAATATGACTGTATTTAGAGGTAGGTAATTAATGTTAAATGAGATCATATGGGTGGGACCCTAATCCAATAAAACTGGTGTCCTTATAAGAAGAGGAAGAGACACCAGGGCTCTCTCTCTGTCCACATGCACACAGAGAAGAAGCCATGTGAGGTCACAGTGAGAAGGTGGCCACCTGCCAGGCAGGAAGAGAGCCCTCAACAGAACCCCACCCTGATGGCATTTTGATCTTGGACTTTCAGCCTCCAGAACTGCAAGAAGTAGATTTCAGTTGCTTTAGACCCCCAGTCTATGGTACTTTGTTATGGTAGCCTGAACTGACTAACACAGACCTTGAACTAGGACTTGTTTTCTCATGTTCTCTTCTCCACCCATTCCCAAGTTTTCCAGTGGGGAACTTTTTGTATAGAGTCAGATTTTTTTGAGGCGGAGAGGAAAGAGAAGAGAGGGGAATAATGAAAATGGTAACACCTCCTTGTGTTTTTAACAAAATGCTTTTTTCTACATTATTACACTGGATTCCAATTACAGCCCTGTAAGAGAGAGGGAATTATCCTAGGCTTACAGATTTATTCATTGGCTTAGCAATGTTTTGTGAGCATCTACTATGTGCAGGGGCATGAGGCTAAGTGTTGGGGTGCAGAGTTGAATAGTACAGCTCCTGTTCTCAAGTGGCTGAGTGAATTGAGGCTTCCAGGACAAGCTGGTGGTTCCATCTCACAGGGCTAGTAAGGATTCGATCCTGGCTGTTTAGCTCTGTGTCCAAGTTCAAAGAGGAGCAAAGCAGAGACTTAGGCTGTAACAAATGCTGATGGACCTTTGCATTCCAGTGAAAGCTGTCTCTTCACTGTCCCTGAGAAGCTGAAGGTCAACATCACACATAGGTAGCGTGGCCAGCTATTGGTTGCCTGCATGCCGTTCAGCCTCCACATTGTTCTTTACTGGCAGAACACTTACTCTGTCTAGATCTCCTGTACCCATGCACCTCAGGGAAAGCTGGCTTCTCCCAGGACCAGAGGGTGAATCAAGTAGGCAGCAAGGCAATCATACTCCATCTAATTGCCTTGCAATTCTAACCAGTGGGACACAATAGAGCCTGCAGGGGTTCTTGGATTTCTCACCCTAAAATGAGCACAAAAGAGGGGCATTTTATTTTTTGAGTGGTATTATTATGTGAGGGCATGATGCTGAGAGCTGCTGCAGCCACTTTATGACCATGAGGAGGTGAGCCTGAGGACAACTGCCAACGTGCTGAGCATGGCAGAGCAGAGAGAGGGAAAGAAACGGCTCTTGATGTTGATCGACAGAATTAACAGTGCCTCTTGTTATATCAGATAATACATATTTTCATTGTTAAGCTCTTTGGGGTTGAACATTTTATCACTTGTAGCTAGAAGCTTCCTAAGTTGTATAGGTAGAAACAATCAACCATGTGTGTACTGCATGTGTGTACTGAGTTGGCACTGCCTCCACCACTGACTCAGTGTGTGGCTTTGGGCAGGTCTCATTACCTTTCTGGGCCTCAGTCTTCTCATCTGTGAGACATGGGTGGGGATAATTGTCCATTCCAGATCTAACCTTTCCAATATTACTCTTAACTCAGCACTGGGTTAGGTAGCCTGTGGGTGGGGAGGTGCAGAGAAGGATAGGAAGAGCTGATTGGAGTCAGAGAGGCATCTGTGATGTGGCTGGTAGAGGGCAGAGGAAGAGGGGTCCCCGTCTTCACTGTCTGTAGGAAGGAGCAGACAGTGTGTACTGCCTGCTCAGGGAAGTGTCTGGGACACACGTGGTCGCCGTCAGCCACTTCTCTGACCCGAGTCAGCTGCACACGGTTTGCTCCCAGACCTTTGTGCCCTCTGTGTCTCTCACTCTCCTTGGTGGGATTAGCTCTCCCTGCAGGGGTGGAGGCACAGTGATCTTGCTGGTGTTTCCCAAACAGAGAGGAGAGGGGTGTGTGGCAGTCCACGACAGGATTGGATTCTGCCCACTCTCAGGGCTGCCTGAATCAGAAGTGCCAGGATCCCTGTGAAAAGCAGATGTGGCTTCCACCCAAGACCTCATGAACCAGCCATGCTCCCTGCCTCACGTGCAGGACCACTGCTTGTGAGCCTCATGGCGATGCCGGAAGGGAGGAATTTGCAGTGGCCATATTTTACGGAAGAGAAAACGGAGCCTCAGCAAGGTGAGAGGTCTTGAGGGAAGTCATACTGCTGATAAACGCTGAAGCTGGGACCCAAGCTTAGGTTTGTCAGCCGTCATTCCCAGTTCTGGCCAATGAGTGAGGCCTCGGATCCCTGGGGCCAACCTACTCCTTCAGCTCACTCGGCTACCCCTCAACCCCAAGCTCTTAATGTTTCTCTTGCCTCTGCAGGTTCTTTCCCCAGGCAGGGAGCTGCTTCTTTCATCTGTGCCTTTCTCTGTGAAACTGAACTTCTGCTCTCCTCCAGGGCCAGCTCCACAGCTACCTTGGCTTTTAGGTCTCCTGTGACACGTGCCCTCCCCCCCGCCCCCACAGTCACGCTAAACAAAGCAAAACCTAACAAACAAAATCTGTTTTCATTTTACTTAGAGGTCTTGATCATCATTTATGTTTTCACTCAATATTCATCGAATATAATTGAGTACTTATTATGTGCAGATTTTGTGAAGTGCTAAAGATATCAAGAGTGAACTTGAATGGACGTGGTGCCAGCCTTCACAGAGTTATGGTCAAGTGCACTTCTCGTATCAAACCACCCCCCTCCCCCATATATATAGCACCTCCTCAGTGCTGGCTATCAGTGATATGAAACCAGTTCCCAGCGTGGCTGGGACAATGTCTACCATTAGTAGGTGCTGCGTGGAATAAATAAATTAATGAAGTGGGGTAAAGGGCCAAGAAGGGCCAGGTGAGTACATTTGAGCTATACTTCAAGGAGGTCAGGCAGCCCGCCTTCAGTTGCTGCATCCTTCGAAGATGCTACATTGTCTAATAAATGGTTTTCCAGCCCGGGCCCCTGGAGAGGGCAACTGACACGGCCGAGGCCTGAGGCCAGCGCCCAGCCCAAGCCCACGTTGGGTGGATGCATTATGAATGCAAGGTGTAGGAAATAGAAATTATTAAACTCACAGATATGGACAGAAATGCCTTTTTGTGGCTGCGGAGTTGGGACATTATGCGGAAGCAATGCATTGCAAATCAGCCCGCACCAGGCAGAGAGGGGCTTTTATCCTCCAGGTCCTGAAGTTCCTTTGGCAGCTTTTGTGTACAGCTGCAGAGGCCCTTCTGGGAGGAGAGAGAAGCTGGTAATTTTGTGGCTGATTGGCAGACTGTCCAGAGCCAATAAAGATATATGTATTCTTGCTGAAGTACTCACACACCCAAATCTCAGCTCCTCCGTTTTGTCTTTCTTTCTCTTCTTGTGATCCCCACCCCCTTTCTATTATGGAGAAGAATGAAATCTGGGCTGTCTTTCCGCATTCACATGGCTTAGTGTGGGCCTAGTGGGGATTGGGGTCCCCTTCCTGGTGACCCATGGGGACAGAGGGTGTTTGCTCAGGACGTCTGGCCTCTTATCCGGGCATCCAATTCATTTTGGCACAATCTAGAGATTAACTGTGCCACTTTGGTGCTCTGGATAAGCTTGATGTTTACATTCCCACGAATCCATCCAACATCCCTGCAACGTTGGATATTGTTTGCCCATTTTAAGGATGAGGATAGGTGACTTGTCCAAGGTCTCAGAGTTAGAAAGTTGTGGCATTGGGATTTGAAGTCAAGTTTATCAAATTCTGAAGTCTGTGATATTGGTTTTTTTGAGTGCCCTAATAGTGTCTCACTCTAGTAGTCTTCATGGCACCCCTGCTGACGAAAGATGTCATCACTGGTACACTGGGAACTCTTGAACTGGGTTCTCTAACTGGTTGATCCTAAGTTACTGGGATATCTTGAAATTTTTTTTTTTTTTTTTTTTGCAGTACGCAGGCCTCTCACTGCTGTGGCCTCTCCCGTTGCAGAGGACAGGCTCCGGACGCGCAGGCTCAGCGGCCATGGCTCATGGGCCCAGCCGCTCCGCGGCATGTGGGATCTTCCCGGACCGGGGCACGAACCCGTGTCCCCTGCATCGGCAGGCGGACTCCCAACCACTGCGCCAGCAGGGAAGCCCCAATATCTTGAAATTTTAACAGAAGTATCTGGTTTGGAAATTGAATGGCTCTTTGAAACTATGTAATTCATTTCTTCTCTCATCTGGACCCATTTTACAGATCATGAAGCTTAGGCCTGCAGAATTTAGGGACTGGCCCTAATTTACAGCCAATTCTAACGGCAGACCCAGGACAAGAACCTGTCCTCTCACTCTCAGTCCAGTGTTCTGTACACTTCATCTGCAGTATCAATTAGGACTAGGTTTGGCTCTGAGTAACAGAAACCACCAAGCAGTGGCCTCACTCCCCTGATGTAAAACAAATCAGAAACACACAAATCAGATGTAAAAACAAATCACAAGGAGTTATGGCAGATCACAGGGTTAGGGGCCAAGACTTTCTCTATCTTGTCACTTTGCCACTTTGTGGCTTCTTTCCCAAGTTTACCTCATGGTCCTAAATGGCTTCTGGAGCTCCAGCCATTACATCCAGCAGCTGGAAGGAGGAGGCCCTTCCTTTTCAGGAGACTTTCTGGAAGTGTCACACAGTACTTCTGTCTCACTGGCCAGTATTTAGTTGATGGCCACGCTAGTTAAGTGGGAGGCTGGAAAATGTCATCTTTTAGCTGGGTTCCTAGTAAAAAGTCAGAAAGACTGTCTGTATTCCTAAGAAAACAGGAAGGAGTGGCTATTGGGAAGCAACTATCAGCCTTTACCACAGCTTCTTAGTTTCTAAACTGCCTGCCATCACCGTATTTCCAGGTCTGCAGCTCTAGGAATTCCCAGCTGAGAGGAAAGCTGAACCAGCAGAACTTGACTGGCAGAAAAACAAGTTTTGTTTTTGTTTTCTGTTTTTTTTTTTTCCTTCCTCTTCAGATAATGGCAGGGCACTTAGCTCTGGAAGAGTTTGCATCATGGGACTTTTAAATATAATGCCACCTTGCCCAGTGGTTTTGGTACTCATCTATTTTGGTCCGCTTCAAAGAAAACATTGCTTTTGGGCCTTCCTGGATTTTGTAAAACATGAGGGTAGAGGGTTTAGGATAAAGGTAGATGGGACGTATACGAGTGTGTCCATGTATGGACACATATATTTTTAGAGGGGATGGAAACCTCCACTGCCATGTGTGCTGGTACTTTCCCAGTCATGTCCCCAGGCTGACAAAACATGAAATACTGATTTTGCTCCTGTGCTGGTTCACAGTTATGTGGAGTCAGGCTTCTTCTTTGAATACCTAGAGGCAGTTAGGGGCTCTGAATGAGAGAAACAGAGTAAGAAACAGCCTAGAGATGGTTGAGTCCAACCACCTGCTTTTACAGGCAAAAATCCCAAGGCCCAGAGAGGTTGGTAGGTTTGCTCCAAGTTACAGAGCTGGGACCAGGATCCCACCTTTCTGACTTCTAGACTAAGGCTATTTTGCCTCTCTGAAATATATATACATATTTTATATGATTCTCTAGCCATTTCATGTGTGTTACTATTATTTCCCCAACTAAAGACTCTGAACCCCTATTATGTTCAAAGCACTAGGCAAGGCTTGGTGTGAGGAGGATAAAAAGATGAATAAAACACAGCTCCTCTCAAAGAATTTGCCATCTAGAGAGGACTACAGGTGCACTGGCAACTAACTGTAAGGCAAGACATTGGGCTCTAAGTGTTGTACAGACACTAAGTGGTGATGCTATGGAGGGTGGATTGATTGGCTGGGGTGGGGGACTGTGGAAGCCCCCATGGGAGGGTCATTGAAGAGGGGAGAGGTAACCTAGATTAGATGAAGGGCACAGACAGAGCCTGAAAGTCATAGCACTAGCTGAAACCTCCCTGCCCTGGGTGCTGTCACTGGAATTTGGAGGGCTCAATACGAGGACTCAAGGAAGGAAAGCCTAGAAGGGTCTCCTCTGCCTCCAGGGAGGAGCTCTAGTCCCACTAACTTGTTGGGCAGTGTTCTTGGTCCTGTATGACCATTCAAGGGCCTGAAATAAACCCAGCTGGTGCCTGGGTCTTTACCAAGGATCTCTAGGGGTGGCTTTCAGGCATCTGTCTATTTAAAGCTCCCCGGGGTGACTCTGACGTAAAATGGGATATTTCAGAGTTAAGGAAGGAGGTGAGTGAAGCCCTGACCTGGGCGAGGAGAAGAGGTGTGGTGTGTTAAAGGCTGAGCTCCACAGGAGAACCTCCAAGAAGAGGAGGCCAGGTAGGAGAAGTGAGTCACCAGATCCCGGGTCGCACTGGGCTCAGTCCCCTCTGTGCAGATGGGGAGACAGGGACCCAGAGCAGCGGGGAGCTTTATCCAGGCCAGCCCTGCAGCTTGTCACAGCACTACCATGGTCTGTCCCTTGCCCGCCACCCCCTGGCCCCCGCCCCGTCCAGAGCCACCTTCATTCCCGCACCCCTCCCTCAGCCATGGCTCAGTCCCCACCAAAGCCTTTAAAGGGGATCTTCATTTGCGTGCAAGGGGAGGTCCGGCTGTTTCTGAGAGTGTTAATTAGGAAGTTGCCTGGTTCTCATTTTTGCTTGTCTTTCTTCTTGTTACTGGGGCATGTGTACAGGGCTGGGACTTCAGAGAGGAAGCGGCGAGTAATGGTGGTGATGGCGGGGGCGGGGATGGGGACAAGAAGGGCAGTGTTCCACACCTAACGGGGCAGGGGTTGGCAGGAGGGACTGAGCAGGATCCCGTCACTGGGAGCTAGTTGAATGTGGCAAAGGATGCCCCGGGGTTAAAGGAATAGTTAGCAGCTACCTCTGATCTGCAGTTGGTTTCTTGGCTGTGGTTTGTTCATTGTCTTACCTTGGGGGCAGTCGAGTCCTGACTGGTTCTATTTCCCTACTTACACACTCCCATGAGTCCCCATACTCCTTCTTGTGAATTCTTTTGTCCGTATCTGCAGTAATTTGTTTAACGTCTGCTTCCTCTTGAGGCTCTGGTTTGCTCCCCCCGTGCCTTCAGTGCCTCACACAGAGCTTGGCAGACAGCAGGCACTTAATAAACATTGGTAGATGGAGCAGTAGGCTGACGGACGGGGAGAAACTCAGTTGGACCTTTAGGAGGCAGATTCTGCCTGATTCTGTTCCTGATGCTCTGTGGGCTCACGAGCCTGTCGCTGTCTCTCTGTGCCTTGTGTTTTCCCAACAACAATGATAAACAAATGCAAATCTGCAAAGAACATCGACAATCTGTTTCTCAATCTCTGCGGCTTATCAGATGGGACAGTTGACTGAGTTTGGGGGGCATGGTACTAGTTCCAGATCTGCCACTTACTAGTATCACTGAACCTCCTCCTCAGGCCTCGAGGGAGGCCGTGGGGACCAATCTGCAGGGCCGGGGTAGACACTTTGAGAAACCTCAACATGCCATACACTTGGATGGCTTTATTTATTCAAGGGATGGCCCCCATTAGTTTTAAGTAAGGACAGAGTGCAAAGTCTGTTGAAGAGAGATTTAAGACATCAGCCAGAACTTACCAAGTTAGCACAGATAGACCATGCTAACTGGACGTCAAGGAAGGAAGCAGTGTGATTCCAAGGAAGTAGGGTGCCTAACTTACTTGGGGGGCTGGTCGGAGCTGGTACTGCCTGGATGAAGGGTCTGGATTAGAGGCGCTAAGAAGACTTTGTCTATCATCAAGTTCAATAGCTGGATGAGTTTGGGGACAGAGACTTCCGCTCCTTTGCTGATTTCCTGAAGCTCTGGATCATGGTGTTCGCGGGGCTGCAGATTTCCATCGAGACCTACTGAATGCCCTGGCCTTGGGAGAGGCTCCAGGAGACTCCAGGAGATTTGGGGAAGAGCCTGCCAGGTAGCAGCTTGCTTTCCTCCTTCCTGCAGGGCCCCCAGATCCTGACCGACAGAGGGATTGAGGACCCAGGTGTCCCCTCTCTGCCCCTGTGCAGTTTGGGGCTTATCCCTCTTCTCTCTTGCGTGGCTCAGGAGGGATCCAGCCCCAATCATCTCAGCTCCAAGAGAGAAAAGGAAGAACATCTGTTAACACAAATGCTTTTCTAATTTCTTTTTAAATCTCACTCAGCATCTGCGTTAAACAAGGCTGATCGGCTTGTACAATATTTAATTTTGGAACTATTTCAAAAGGCGCTTGTAAGAGGGGAACAGGGGAAGAGCAACAGCCTCCTAAATCTTTAATAGCATGCCAGTGAAGAGCTTCTGCTGCCTGGCTCTGTCCTAATCACACGGAGGAGAATAAGCAGAGACAGAATTTCTTAATAACAAATACCCTTGCAGCACCTCATTAAATCACTGCATTTCAGAGACACAGCAGGACACTTGGGTGAATAAATAGTGCAATCTCCCAGTCTGAAGGATTTTCACATCTGAGTTATTCCTCCTGCATATGATAAGTTCTTTTTCCCTCTCTCTCTCCTCTTTTAAAAAAAAAAATTCCGTAAATGATTTTAGCCGATGAGTTCAACTAACGAAGACATTAGAGGCAAAGTTGCACCTCTCTCCTCTCCGCCTGTCCCATCCCCTACTCTCCTCCCGCCCTGTAAATACAGAGCCATATTTGGTGTGTTTTTGCGGTTTAACAAATAGCGCTGCCAAAAGAGAGATGCAAGAAGGAGAGGGGGAGAGGAGGGTGATGCTGGTTGACGTGAAGCAAAGCACTCCCTGGCTGGGTGTTTATGAGGATGGTGACAAGTGGAGCCTAGGAAGGAGAGGCTGGTAGGGACTGAGAGTGGAGGTGCTTCTGGGCTCTGGACCACCTGTGGACGTGGGTCCCTTTCTATTCATGGCCACACCCAGTCTCCAGCTGGGCCTACCACAGGACAAGGGGACTGAGGAAAACCATCTGTTTTCAGTTGCACTTAAATATTTATTAATTTTATTTGTTTTCCTTCCTTGAAAAAAAATTTTTAAGTATAGTTGATTTACAATGTTATGTTAGTTTCAGGTGTCCAGCAAAGTGAATCAGTTTATATATATCTATATATCTGATAACATATATGTATATATATATCTATTTTTCAGATTCTTTTCCCTTATAGCACTTAGATATTTATTGAGCACCTATTGTATGCCAGGCCCTGTGCTAGATGCTTAGAGTTAAATCTGTCATTACAAAATCTAAGCCAAAGAGGGCTCTCCCTACCTTCTCTCTTACTACAGTTGAATCAGTCAATCCATCGATCACTACATCAAGATTTTAATGGAGGGGACGTAAACTGCAAGCCCACGACTGTGTCCAGCTCAAAACCATTTTTTCTTGTCCCTAATACTGTTGGTTGCTTGTTGTTTATTTGTAGTTTGATTTTTCTTTTAAGTAGAATTAGTTGCTCTGGTGTGGTGCTTTTTAAAACTGTGGTTTATGATCCCTCAGTGGGTCTTGAAATCAGTTTAGAAGGGATCCCAAGTTACTCATTCTTAAATTGTGATTTGGGGAAAAATTTATCTCTAAGTAAATTCTTAAGTGGTTATCTTTTCTGAGTCTTTCAGTGCATAGGGGATATTTTCTCTTACTTTCAGAAATGAGCATCACTCTGGCTGGGAATGAAAATGGAATGCAATTGATGGGATATGATGGGACGGGATAGGAGAGAGTAGGCAGAAGCGAGAGGAAATAAAAGAAGAGACGTGAAGGAAGAGGGAAGAAGGCTGTCAGCAGAGACTGTACACAGCAACGTAAACATTATTTCAAGTTTATATGTGGTGTGTTTCTATGCTGGTCTGTGATCTAAAATGCATTTCTCCTTGTGGGCCCCAAACGACAAGCCTAGAAGCCACTGTTCCTTTCGGGAGTGCCCGTCACTCAGACATTTGTCTTATTACAGAGCCTCCCTTGACATGCTCCTCCTGTTGTGGAAGGGAGCAGGCTCCGGGGCCTGACTGCCTGGGTTTGAAGCCCACTCCCCATGTGTTTTCCTTGTGATCTCGGGATTGGAGTGCGGTGGCAGCCAGTGGTGTGGTCATGAGTGGCCAGAAGCGTCAATGTTCCGAGCAGATGCCCCTGTGGTCTGGAAATGGCAGGTCTCCCTTGGATCCTGCCATTTTTCCAGGTTTATTTCATCTTCTCAATTCTGTGAGCTCATCTAGCTCCTTTTAATAAAGCATTCACATTAGCTCACGTTAGCCAGAGTTGGCTTCTGCAACAGAAACCCAGACTGCCGTACTAGAAATCGGGAACTTTCATATTGTTTTTTTGTTTTTTTTTTTAATATTTATTTATTTTGGCTGCGCCGGGTCTTAGTAGCAGCACGCGGAATCTTCACTGTGGCATGCGGGATCTTTAGTTGTGGCATGTGGGAAATCTTTTAGTTGCGGTGCACGGGCTCTTAGTTGTGGCATGTGGGCTTCTTAGTTGTGGCATGTGGACTTCTTAGTTGCGGCATGTGGACTTCTTAGTTGTGGCATGAGGACTCTTAGTTGCGGCATGCATGCAGGATCTAGTTCCCTGACCAGGGATCGAACCCAGGCCCCCTGCATTGGGAGGGTGGAGTCCTACCCACTGGACCACCAGGGAAGTCCCCGGGAGCTTTCATATTAGAGGTTAAATTTCCAGGTTCTTTCGGGGGAAAAAAAGGGAAGATCTAGTTTCAGTCTGTGTTTCCCCATGGCAGGCCTACAGATGGTACTTTAGTTTCCTGTGACTGCTCTAACAAATTGCTACTAACTGAATGGCTTAAAACAACAGACATTTATTCCCTCACAGTTCTGGAGTCCAAAACTCCAAAATCCAGTGAGGCTGCACTTCCTCCAGGGGCTGGAGGGGAAAATGCACCCCTTGTCTCTTCCAGCTTCTGGGGGCTGCCCTGGCATTCCTAGGCTTGTGACTGCATCGCTCCAATCTCTCCCTCCCTCCTCACATCACCTCCTCTTCTGTGTGTCTGTGTCACCTCCCTTTATCTCTTGATTAGAAGGACACTTGTGATGACATTCAGGGCCCACACTGATAATTCAAGATGGTCTCTGTATCTCAGGATCCTTAACCTTATTACATCTGCAAAGACCTTTTTTCCAAATAAAGTAACATGCATAGATTCTGGGGATTATGACATGGACATATATCTTCCTGGGGGCCACCGTTCAGCCTACTACAGATGGAATTCCACGGTCTCCTCTGGCCATCTCCATTCATTCACGTAGCTGCCTAGGCCAGCTGGTTCATGCGTTTTAAAAAGCCTGGTCCACACCCAAGCAGGGTGGGGAGATGCAGAAATGCAAGACATGCTTTCCGTCCTCAGTAGCCTCGTCTTCCCGAGGGCGGGTATCCAGAGAAGGCTGGAGTAGTGGTGGGGACTTCATGCTGCTAGTGGGCCTTGAAGGATTTAGATGAGTAGAAGCGGGTCGGGGGTAATAGGTTCCTCGTGTGAACTGCTCCAAGTGCTGGGGAGACAGCAATGAGCAAAATAGACAAAGTCTGTGCTACTATGCAGCATCCATTCTAGTGGGGTGAAGAAGACAAGAAGCAAAGTCTTACAAATGTCAGGTGGTATACGTGTGATTGAGAAAGATAAAGTGGGGAATGGGGGATGTGGGTACTGGGGGCAGGTGGGTGTTGCTATTTTCATAGTGTGACCAGGGAAGGCCTCTCTGATAAGGTGACATTTGAATGGAGTCCTAAAAGAAAGGAGAGAGGGATTCATGTACATATTTCTGGGAGCAGCAATCCAAGCAGAGGACAAGCATGTGCAAAGGACCTGAGGCAGCTGTATGCTTGGGGTGTTCAGGGGATAGCAAAGAGGCTGACGAGCTGAAAAGGAGGGATCTAGTCATCAGGTGGTAGGAGACGAGGACTGGAGAAGAGGCTGTGGCCACGGCAAGGGCTTTTAAAGAGTTGACGATCAAGAAAACACTCCTTAACAAGTTTTCAAGGCCGGGATGTAGGCACCATCCATAGCAGCTAATCCACAGCAATTCTGGCAGCACTCGTGACTTTGTCATCAATGGAAATCACAGATATTTTTATATCATATTATAGCTATTACACTTAATCTTGAAATATTGTTTTCTCCAGCACTATTTCAAAATTACGTAATTAGACCTGCCACCAGGACTGATTGTTTACTGCATTAATAAAAAACTCATATATTACTATATCACAAATTGTTTTTAAAAAATATTTCTTTAACTGCACTTCAATATAATTTATTTCCTATATATTTTATTTTATGCATTTGAAGGCATTATTCTGGGAAGAGGTCCAAAAGCTTCACCAGCCTTTCCAAGGGGTCCATGGTGCCTGAAAAGGTTAAGGATGCCTGTCTTCAAGCCTCTTGGATGTAGCCCCTGCTTCACCATTTGGCTTCATCTCTGGCCACCCCCGAGCCCCTGGCCCCAGTGACTCCATACTTCATCCACACTGAACCGCAGATACTTTCTCCAAATGTCATGCTCTTCGTGGCCTGAAAACCTTTGCAAGTGCTACTCCTTCTGCTTTGAACACCCTTGCCCTTTGCCGAGGTTTGTTGGTTCTTCAAGTCTCAGCTTTGCTGTTTCTTTCTCCAGGAATCCTCCCTTAATCCCACCACTGAATTTTGGAAGTGTCAGTGCTCTCAAGTGGACGATGTACCGGTCTGTTCCCCACCAGACGGCCAGCTCCCCCAGCGCAAGGACTTGGCGTCGTTCCCTACGGTTCCCAGTGCTTAGCTCAGTGCTTGGCACGTAGCAGGTGTGTGATATTCTCAAAAAATATCCATGGACTCTGAGAATGAGTCATTTCATGGAATCCTGAGACAATCTTGTGATGTAGTTTGTATTGGTTGCATTTTGTGAATGAAGAAGTAGGAGGATGGGTTAGCTGGGGAAGGAAAGTGGCTGGAGGAAAGGCTTAGAGATTTGGGGGACTGTGAGAACCCTGTCTGAAGCAAGAGCATGGTGGGGAACAGGGGAGACTAGGCTGTGGGGTGAGTGTGGAGCCAGGTGAGTGTGGAGATGCTGAAGGCCAGGCTGTGGAGTTTGGGCCTGACCCAGTGGGCGGTGAGGGGAAGGGCAGGCCTGGACCACTTCTACCATCTCCCCACTTCCTGTCTCTGGGGAGGAAGTACTGGAGCCTTTGGTCACCAGGTTTGGTGACAATTCTTACCGTCTCATGCCTCACTCGGTATTCTCTTCTCTGAACTGGGTATTTCTAGTTCTTTTGTGCCTTTTCCGTTGGATTGATATCTTGTTTCTGCAGATAGAGTAAGTCAAATCTTGTCTTAGTAAGACAGTCAAAAGACATAGATTTCAACTTCTCTCTGTAACACTCACCAGCTGTATGACATTGAACAAGTTTCTTAGATCCCAAGAATGCCTAGTATGTGTAGGTTCCCCACCAGACATGTGCTCCTGCAGGTCCCCTGTCCTGAGCAACACCTGATTTGTTGTCACCCTCCCTGTCTTCCTTTATGCCCTCTGCCCATGTGATGACCCTGCTCAGAAGGCAGGCCCCTCCCAGGACAGCTTCCTGTTTGTAGAAACCCTACCCATCTTTCATGGCCCAACTCAAATGCCACTTCTTTTTGGACATCTGTGATGCTGTGTGGCACCAGGCAATGTATTTAACCTCTCGGGCCTCAGTTTCCTCACCTGCCTACAGGGAACTACTGTGAGGATCAAATGAGCCAACATATGGACGGGGCCTTGCACATCTCGTTTGTTTTGTCCCCTTTCTGGGAGCAGCCTGCCGGCCCGGAGCCCTACGCACATCCCGGACAACGTGGGTGGGTCTGTAATCACGTATCTCAGATGCTCTGTCCCTAGGCACGTGCACTTTCTTGCTTTCCAGCTTGCCCTCCTCTTGCTATGTTCCCCACAGATCTCCTCTATAAATCTTTCAGCACCATCTTCATAAGCGGTTGAGACCCACAGGCCTGGGTCGTATCCATATCAAAGGACTTCTGTAGGAGCTGCTGGTGATGGATTTATCTTCTGAGGTAGCCAAGAGGCCTCTCCATTTGTCTGTGCCTTTGGGGGCAGGGTCTGGAGTTACCTGTCTTTATCTGGGCTGGTGCTCTGGGCAAAGAGTAAATGCCACTGTGTGGGTTCTCTAAACACTGTTCTGGAAGAGTGGTTAGCAAAGAGGTCTGGCATTTACAGAGGGCCCTTTGGGATAGGCATTAATCAACCTTGTGTGGACCCTTGTACTTCTCCGGTCTGTGTGGTAGATATTATTTGCTCCCATTTTATAGACTAGGAAACTGGGCCCGCAGAGATTAAGGGATTTTTCTCCAGGTCACACTGTTTGTGAGTGGCACAGCCAGGAATCGAGTCTGTGTTGGTCTGCCTCCAAAGTCCAAGTTCTCCCCATTATGCCCTTCTGTCTGTGCAACCCCCCACCCCCAGTAAATGAGAAGGCCAGGTTCCTGTGTCCACTTAGAAGAAGGAATCTGGCTCATGGTGGATCAGGTGCACAGAGATGCTGTGGGGCTACACCTGTTCCAATCTGCACAGCAAAGACGGACCAGGAATTCCATGAAGGCTACCATCTTAAAGGGTCAAGAGTGAGGGGAGCATCTGGATACCCAACATTGTGGCCCAGGGTCATGGGAACCTCCCAGGGGTGCTGTGGCGTCTGGGGGCTGGTGTGCTCACCAGGACATCAAAGTCACAATATCATCTGCCCTCCTGACTCTTGCCCAGCAAGCACCGGGAGGGGCTTTTGACACACAGGCTAGAAAAGGCCTCAGAAACATTTGGCCGGACTTGCGATTGCCGGTTCTTATTAGGGGGCTCACTCACCTGAGCTTCCCAACAACCCACCCTCCCAACTCCTTTTCCTTCATCTCCTCATCCCACAAAGTGCCCAGACATCTGCAGGGCCCCTCGTTCACTTTCTTCCCACAGCCCCAGGCTGAGATTCTAGTTAAGAACGTGGAGCCGACCCCTGGCTGACTGCAGCCACATTCACTTGCTGTGTGACTTCTGTAACTGCTCTGTGCCTCGGTTTCTCCATCTGTCAAATGGGGATAATAATCGTGTCAGCTTCATAGCCTCTCTCCTATGCCCTCCTGTGGGTACACTGTGGTCCAGCCACCCTGGACTCTGCCTGCTTCTGGTTTCTCCACCCCTGCCTTCGACCAATCTGTATTCTGCTGGAAGAGCCTCCTTCAGCATCAACGTCCTTCTCATTCTCCTCTCGAAAGCTCAGTGAGCAAACATCCCTCCAGGAAATTCTGCCTCTACTCTGAACTTGGTCTGTGAGCCCCATAGAACCCTGTAAGACATTGTATTCCTTTCTTCAATCTCATCTTTGAATTTGAGTATGTGCCTTCGATATAGCTCAGTACTCATGTGTTAAATTAAACCAAAGTCCTCTTACAGTTTAACTTATTTCTTCTAAGCAAGTGTGCCTCAGTGACAATTCTTTATAATTGAATATCACTCTATAGTAGAGAAAGATCACTTTCACAGATAATTTCATCCTCAGAGCGTCTCTGAGAAGGTGGTTATTATGTTAGCCCATTTTACAGATGGGGAAGTGAGTATCAAAGACATTTCATATGTGGCTCAAGGTCACAGGGTTAATAAGTGGTGGGCCAAGGCTTTGTGCTCTGAATCCCAGTTTCTTTCCACTTCAGATTCTCCCTCCTCGCCTCCCCCTTGGTTTAGATGCAGACAAGGTGAGAATCCCAGGTTGACCCAAAACATTTTGGAGTCACAGCTCTTGCCTTGGTATTGACTGGGAAGTCTGAGGTGTCTCGGTCTCTCTTTCTCCCCTCCTGGGGGCTCTCTCTCAGGAGCTGCTGGGGGAACTTGAGTGAAAAAAAAGCTGCCCCAGAAAGCAGATGGAGCACCTGGGGTCCCAGACATAATGGGTAGTGCAACTCAGTGGTTTGGAGTCACATAGACCTGTGATTAAATCGTACTCACTGTGCTTTTGTCTCCACCTGTGTGAAATGGGATAATGCCACACACCTGCTCCAGCTGCAGGGCAGGACGAATGGCATGTTTGTAAATCCTGTAGCACAGAGCTGGAGATGCCCAATAAATATAATGGTAATAGTTAACATTTATTGAGGATTTACTTTGCACCAGGCACCATAAGAAGTTATTTCCATGCTAGTCTCATTTATTCCTCCCCACAATCCCTTGCACTTTTTACAGATGAGGAAACTGAGGCTCAACACGTTACATCATTACCAAATGTCACATTGTTTTTTTTTAAATTTATTTTATTGAAGTATAGTTGATTTACAATGTTGCGTTAATTTCTGCTGTACAGTAAAATGATCCCATTATACATATATATATACGTTATTTTCATATTCTTTTCCATATGGTTTATCACAGGATATTGAATATAGTTCCCTGTGCTATACAGTAGGATGTTGCATTGTTTTTAAACAGTGGGACCGGCGAGGCTGTGTCTGTTTGTTCATGGATGCCTCCCCTGCTTTGTTTGTCCCCCTGGGACAAGGTCTGCAGTTGGTAGAGTCCATAGATGGACACAGTTATTATTACTGCAGTGCCAGCAACCAAATCTGGGGCGGGAGCGGTTTTGATATGCTCAGCCTGCCAAGGAGGGGTCGGAAGTTTGAGCTCGGGTATGCATTGCTAGGGGTGTGACATGGATGGGGAAGGAGGCTGGGCGTGGCCACTGCAGGACCACGGAGCATGGGCCGGGAAGAAGCCGCCTCTCCTCTCTAGGCACGGGGGCTAGAGGAAGAGCCCTTGGCCACTGGTGACTGTGGTGCCCCCACGGTGCCCTGATGGATGGGATCTGACAGAGTGCCCTAGGTCCTCCCAGCACAGGGCATCTGAGCGCCAGCCAGCTGGGGACTCTGTCCAGGGGAGCTGCAGGCCTCAGGCAAGGACAGACGCTTTGTGCAAACAATACCTCCTCCCTGAGGACTCTGCTCCCCGGGCTCTCCTCCAAAATGAGAGCACAGAGCCTGCAAGTCCCAACGCACAGAGGCTGTTCATCCAGGATGGCCCTTCCTGCAGCAGCCTCGGCCGTCCTGCTCAGATCAGGGGGCCCCCATCTGCTCCCTCCCCTCCGCTGGGGGTTTGCTTGGTGGTCCAGACAGAACACTAAAGATAAGGAAGGCTCTTTTGGCTTTGAGTCCATTTCCTCACCCCTCCCCTGTAACACAATTGTCCCCTTCTTTTAAGGATTTAGAAGGCTGGCGTGGGAGGAGCCTCAGAGATGTTTAGTCTGACACACTCACCATTGCCCAGAGGCGCCTGCGTGTGGGTTTGAAACAGCACTCCTCTGGGTCAGCTCAGTGCCACGGACTTGGCCCCAGATGACGCCTGTGTGAAACTGTGGAAAAGATGCCTTCCCCTGGGGAACGCAGCCCTGTGTTAGGATGCAGGCCTGGTGAGTGGAGAGTGGGAGGGACTTCAGTCCCCACTAGTCCCCTTGGAAAGTCCAAATCCTCAGCACGGTCTACAGTCACTGGGTTTTAGCCATTGCCATTTTCCCTTCCCACCCACTGTGTAGCCACACTAGTTCCTTTGGGTGTCCTTGCTGGCCTGGAGCCTTTTGTACTGGCTGCAACTCACCCCTTCTGGCCTTGGTGTAAATGTTATTTCCTCAAGGTGGCCTTCCCTGACCTCTCGACTGGAACAGGACCCCATCATACACTCCTGTGACAAACAGCCATTTTAGGCAGTTGTCGGTAATTACTGGGTACCACCATGCTGCACCCCTCCTACACCCCATGCCTGGACTCTAAGCTCCATGAGGGCTGGGATGATATTGTTTACCTTGGTATCTGTAGCCTTTGGGGCAATGCCTGGCACATGGTGGACACTTGATAAATCAATACTCATTACACGACCGGAAGGCCTTCTGATTTGCTGGTCCTACAGGAAGTTTGGGGCAAGATTTGGCAAAGCACTTTTAAAAGGGCAGTACCTGTCATGGTAGATCTGCTCATCTGGGCATCTGGCACCTTCCGCAGCCCCTCTCTCCTCTCCTCCTGCCCCAAAGAGCCCACAGATTCAGACTCCAAACACCGGCCTGCAGATTCTCTCCTCTTCCCCATGAGTCTTTGCCTTTTGCTCACTCACCAGTGTCCTGAGGAAGAAGGTTCTGGCTGCCCATGCACTGGGCTTAGGAAAACACAGCATCAGCACCGCCTTAAATTTTATTTTTAACCCATAATTCATCTTGCTTCCAGCAGATTTATTTTCAGCGTAGGGCCCGTGGGCTAGCACTCATTTGCATGCCTGATCCTGCTCTGGGGAGCTGAGCATCTTAGGTGATTGTCCTGAGATGCAAGAATGCTCCCTGACCTTTTCTCATTTTCCTCTTCCCAATGCAGAGCCAGAATTGAGGTGCTGACTGCAAAAAAGCGGTGTCCGGAATGGAGAGAGAGGACTTCAAAAAAAAGTATGGGGTGGGAGATGGGGGCTGCTTCCACCAAATGCAGGGGCCAGGCCTGCAACTCCAACCATCCTCCCTGCGATGTGATCTCGACTTGGTGGAGGAGCTACACCCGCCCTTAACTTATTGCACACGTGCTTGGGTGAGAGCGTGGTGCTGGGAGCTGCGATTGGCGGTGGGATGACAAGTGGGGTTCCAAGACATTAGTCAGTCTTTGCCTTGCTTCAAAGTCACAATCTGGGGTGAGGAAAATGATTTCGAAACAAGTTTTTATAATCGATGGGATGAGTACAAAGTAAAAGGTTTGCACAGAGGTGTGCAGCGAGAGGAGAGCTCGTTAATCCACCCAGAAATGGGTCAGGGAAGGCTCTGTGGAGAACATGTGATTTGCATTAGGTCTCTGTGAGCCGAGACCTTGTAGGGATAGGGACATTCCAGGAGAGGGAACAGAACGTGTGTAAGTATGGAGGCCAGAGGGCAGATGATGAACTTGCGAGAAAACCTCTTTAATGTGGCTGAAATGTACGATGCATGAGAGCAAGTGGTGGAAGATGTGAGAAAGAAAGGTATTCCTGCCACTTTGAGAAGCTTATGGCCACCCCTCTGAATCTTCACACTCTGTCCACCTCTCTCAGTAGACTCTGAGGACCTCGAGGAGAGGCACCCTGGATGGGAGGCTGCTGCCTCGTCCCTGTTCTTGTTGCTCCAGGCCCAGGTCGTGTGCGTAGTAGCCAAAGGAGCCCAGGCCTGGCTGGGCTGGGAGGCAGGGCCATCTGGAGTCGGAACAGACCCTCCCACATGAAGTTTGAAAGGAAGCATCTTGCAGCTCCGTCTAATTACAGGGTAAGTGAGCGGGCCTCCCTCACGATTAATTTGCTGTGTGTCTTTATTGCCAGCAGAAGACAGATGACTCACAGAGGGTATTCCATATAGGCCTGCCAGTAATTGTCTTTATGACTTCATGAGCCTTTTACGGCCCCCGCCGGGAAAGGTGTTTTATTTTCCTTCTTTTAATTCTCCATTTTCAGTCGGTAAATAACCAACTTCCTGGGAGCAGGAGGAATGTTAAGCTCAGGATCTAGGTGAAACCATCCCAACAAGAGAGGCCATGACCATGAGAATTGAGGCTGAGGTCAAAGGCAGAGGACGGAGGGAATGGGGACAAGGTGGCTCACCCAAGAGGGTGTGGAGTGGATGATCCTCAACAGTGATTAATACGTACATCCTCAAACTTTAAAAATGAATAAATGTTTCTTTTCAGCAGGTGTACTTTCTCAATGATGCTTGACTTAGATTAATGATAATGTGCGTTTATGTTTCCAAAGTACACACAGACCGCTCTGCTTGGAGGGTTGAGGGGAGGACGTGGGAGTGGGTGGATGGGGAGGAAATTCGCGATGGCCCCCAAGACTGTTGAGTGGGAGAATAGCCACAAAGACATTATATTTAATTGTTATCCAGTCTCTCCATATGCAAGATGGGCAACAGTCCGATCGTTGCTTAAACAGAATGGGAATGGGAGGTATTGTATGTCAATAGTGCTCTGGTGCTGTCTCATAATGGCGTGCAAAAACAAACTGTTAAATTTTCCGGAATTCTGTGAGCTGTTTTACACTATACTGATAACTTGCAATCAACCACAGTGGAATTATTTACACTGAGGCAATTGGCAAACCTGACAAAATTGAACCCCACCCCTAGCCTCTGCTGGTTGTTAAACGTTTAACAGCTCACCACAGTGGTAGCGACCCTTTCCACTAGTGTTCGAGCGGTGGGGAAGGACCACTTGGCAGGTTAAATGAATACAAGTTAACATTCACTGATCACTTACTATGTGCCATGCCCTATTCTAGGCACTTCATGTATATAGTCATGGATCCTCTTAACAACTTTATGGGGTTGATGTCATTCTTGAGCCTAATACTGTACCCCGAAGGCTGAGACTTAGAGTCAGAGCCACAGGGGATTATTAATCCATATCCCCATTCCCTTGTTTTTCAGAGGAGGAATTGACAGCCAGAGAAGGGAAATGACTTGGCCAAGTTCAGTGGCCTGGTGATGGGTCTACTGACTCCCCAGCCAGTGTCTGTTCTGCTCTTATTCTTTTGGCTTGCTATGCCATAGCCCTGCCTCAGTCCAGGCAAGAGCTGAACCCAAAGGTTGGGAGCTGGGGCTTCCCTGGTGGCGCAGTGGTTAAGAATCCACCTGCCAGTGCAGGGGACACGGGTTCAAGCCCTGGTCCGGGAAGATCCCACGTGCCGCAGAGCAACTAAGCCCGTGCGCCACAACTACTGAGCCCGCATGCCACAGCTACTGAAGCCCGTGTGCCTAAAGCCTGTGCTCCACAACAAGAGAAGCCACCGCAACGCGAACCTGAGCACCACAATGAAGAGTAGCCCCCGCTCGCCGCAACTAGAGAAAGCCCGCGCGCAGCAACGAAGACCCAACGCAGCCAAAAATAAATAAATTAAATAAATAAATTAAAAAAAAAAAAAAAAAAAGAAGAAGGTTGGGAGCTGACCAAAGGAGGTAGCCTCAGGCCCGAGTCCACGGAATGAGCCTGGTGGGCTCCATTTGCAGTGTTCCTGCCGCCTCTGGCTGCTTGATAGAGGGTTGACTGCTCCCTGGTGCCCCAGCAACATCCTGAGCTGCCTCTCCTTCCACTCTGCCATTGTCTGAGCATCCCACTGGAAGTAATTCATACTTCAATCTTCCAGCAACAACCATCTGGAATAACGAGAAAAAATAAATAAAAGTAATAAATCCAAGCCGGAGCTCTGCCTGTTAGCCTAGAGTCCTTAGCTATGGGGAAGTGGGGAAGGGGATAGATGGGCTGAAACGTTCACGGACAAATGATCAGCCTGGAGAATTCACTGTTAACTGCACGGGGGTTCAAGTTAAGCCCAGCAGGGACAGGGGTTAGCCTCTGCAGCTTATTACAATGATTGCTTTCGGTGTGAAAAAGGTGGCCTGAGTCGAGGAAAAGAGACTCAGGATGAAAATCCCCTCAATTCTTAAACATATAGGTATATTCTAATGTAGACTGCATTCTAATATGGTAAACATTCCAATGTAGACTATAGGATCAGGTAGTCCCAGAGCTGAAGGGGTCTTCTAGAACGCTTTGCTTGCCTCTTAGCCTGGGAAACCAACAGTCTCCTGGGAAAAAGGAGGGTGTGAATGCTTTTCTGCAGAGCAGGGCCTTCCCAGGCAGGGGCAATGGAATGTTTTCTATGTCCGAGTGTGTTGCCGTCAGATGGGGTGCTACAGAAGAAAGATAGGGGTTCTAATTGTGCCACCTTGCACAAATAAATTCACCTCTTTGAGGCTCAGTTTCTTAATTCAAGTGGAGGTTTCAGAGTGTGTGGTCCCTTCCAGCTTACATTCTATATCCTAAACAAAAGGGAACATTTCAGAGATGGAATGACACACACACACACACACACACACACACACACACAAATTGACAAATAGGGAAAGCTTTCAAGATCTCATTCAAATGATTGCTGGATTTGTCTATTAGTGAGATTTGTTTCTTTGCATGTGCTAATTGGTCTTGGCATTAATTAATCTGATTTCATTATATTCTCTTTAATTTGTCAAGATATCATTTTGCTATTGGGTGACAGAACACTTGGGAGAATTCTTAGAATGGGAATATATTTCCCCCCCTTTTAAAGTTCCTGGAGAAAAGTCGTTATCAATTAAGTTAATTTGCATACACATTAGGTTAATCATTTTAGTTTAGCCAAATTTGTAGAAATTTACATAACAAATTGACCCTCCACATTTCACTTAAACATATGTAGCACACTGAATAGTGCATTTTGAGCTGCTAATGAAACTGAGGTTATTTTGCACGCTTCTTTTAGTAAAAGAGGTCCAATTAGACCAAGTAATTTTTTATTTCATCCGTAATTGCAAAACAAATAAGCTTCCTGGCATTTTTTTTTCTAGTGGCAGCATCACACGGACAGGGGCGTTAATAGGGAAGTCATGTTTTCCTAATTAAGCCCGGTTAGATTCCTGCTCACTGTTCCAGCGTCAGCCCTCTCCAGGCTTCTCCTAGGTACTCTTTTGCCTGAGTTGCTAAGCCTCCTGGTATACCTATTAATAGAAGACTCCCCCACAAGGAGCCAGCTGAATTAAAAAATGTAACTAGGAAGGCAGGGTGGGAATTTTGACAGATTTGTTTTTAAAATTTTTTTTTAATACCAGAGAAGAGAAAGTTGAATTCAAAAGGGGTCTTGGTTCTCTCCATCAGGGGAAGGAAAGAGAGAAAAATAGCTTTTGTTCTCCCCCAGAAAAGAAGCTGGCAAAACATATTGGTGGTGTTTCAAAAGTGACTCCAGGGGCTAGCTTGTTCAGTGTTGGAAAATTGGCTGCCATCTCCCCCTCCAGGACGATGGAGCGGTGAAGAGCTTTTAGTGATGTGGGAGAGTTGTAAAAAATGGGATCTGGGATCCCTCTGGCTTTGCTGAGGGTAGAAGGAGGGGGACTCTGGCCACTGTCCTGGAGGGGGTGGGAGTTGGGAATGACGGATGCGTTGGGAGGATGTTGGTATAGTTATACAGAAACTGTGCTCCTACTGTTTCTCCCCAGCGACACGGAAGAGCTTGACCTTCTGTCCAATGCTGGGTATTTTTTTCCTTCTAGCGCAGAGGATGTTTCTGGATTCCAGAAGAGGACACTGGCATGGACAGTAGGGAAGAGTTGGACAGATGGGATCAGAAAAGGGTGCTGTACCTTCAGCATGGAGTCAGCAGACTTGGGTTCCAGTCTTGGCTAAAGATTGCAAGAAGTGGTCACCATCCTCCACTCCTCCCTGTGTCCCCAACTCTTGCAGTGTGACATTGTAGCTCTCCTCATCAAGAGGTGGAGTCTATTTCCGTCCTCCCTGAACCTGGGCTGTCCTGTGACTTGCTTGGGCCAATAGGATGTGGTGGAAGTGATCATGCACCAGCCCCAAGCTTAGTCCTTAGAAGCCTTGCCTGCCTCTGTTCACTCTCTTGGAACCCTGCTGCCTCCCAGACCAGTTGGCTGAGATGGTGAGAGACACGTGGCCCAGTCGCCTCCATTATCCAGCTGACAGTCAAAACCCAGGAAGAGAGACGCCTCGCTGACCTGCACGTGGTCCCAGATTACGTGAGCCATCCCGACTGAGCCCAGCTAAATTTCTAGTCCACAGAATTGTGAGCTACATAAGTGGCCGTTGCTTTTAGGCCCTTAAGTTTGGGGCTGATTTGTTGACAACACTGGATGTGGTCAATATCCACTTGTGTGTTCTTGGGAAAATTCATTTTCTCGTCTGAGCTTCAGCCTCCTAAGTCTGTAAAACCAGTTGGGATTAAAGGATCCCTAAATTCTCTCCAGCTTTAGAAAGCTCCCAAGTACCATGGTGCTGTATCTGACAGCCTGACATTTCCCCAGAGGGGACTCCAGGTAAGGCACTCTCGCTGGGCAGTAGCACACCAGGGGAAATGAGTTTATCAGCTCCTCTCAAGATGAGAAGAGGATATAGTACGTGTAAGGAGGAAAGAGAGCATTGTCTGCCTTGGGACAAAGAACGGGAACTGGGAACCGTGTTGGGGCTCTCGAACGGGGTACGGTGAAGAGGTGTTGTGTGTGCGTGTGAGGTTTTTGAAGATGAAGTTCTGAACGCCTGGACATCAGTGGAGGGAGTGTGCTTTGAATAAGCATGAGTTTGTTGACATTAGTTATGCAGCGTACCCAGCCTGTGAGCTGCAGGCCCAGTCACAGGCCCCAGAGGCCCATGGCCACAGGTCAATGTGGGCTGGTGCAGGAAGTGCCCAGCTAAGCCTCTAGAACTGGTTTCTCAACTTTGATACATGCAGATGCCGGTTGCATACAAGACACTTCTGCGGCACGCCTGAGTTGCGCGGAATCCCCGGGGTGGTCTCTACCTTTCCCTTTGCCATTCAGAGAATACACTTAGTGCAACAATTAAGGATGAGAGGTGCAGGGCTTATCTTATATAATCAGGGCTAGTATTTGTGAAATAAATGAGTGAATAAATGAATGAATATGATTTCATGGATAAGCTTGAATCCACCCTGATTTAATCAATTTATTTGCAAAATTCAATTTTTTAATTATTTGGAATACATTCCTTCTGAAATCTCTCTCAACTGATAGAGATCTGTGGGTTGAGACGTTCTCCTTTAGAAATATCCCACTGTAGGCAATTCCACGTACAGGGTTGGGGCCCAGGATAGGTCTGACTTTTCCCTGCTCTCCTAAGTTTCTGGGAACCCAACCAACCCATGTGTTTCTCTTGTCCTGGCCACACCTAGGCTCAAGCTGGTCTCCCTTTCCCAGCAGACTTTGCTGCTGAAGTCCCAGCATTCTTTGCGCTCAAGCAGGACTGACTCATGGCAGAATCTGGTACTTCTCTCTGAGTTTCCCTGATGCTAAGGAAGAGAGGACAGGCACTCAACTGAGCACGGCCACTATGGTCAAATGCTTGAGCTAGCATCTTTTTTTCTTTTTAACTTGAAATACAGTTGACTTACAAGGTTGTGTTAGTTTCAGATGTACAACAAAGTGAATCAGTTATACACATACATATATCCACCTTTTTTTTTTTTAGATTTTTTTTTTCCCATTTAGGTCATTACAGAGTGCTGAGTAGAGTTTCCTGTGCTGTACAGTAGGTCCTTATTAGTTATCTATTTTATGTATAGCAGTGGGTATATGTCAATTCCAGACTCAATTTATTCCTCCCCCGCCTTTCCCCCTGGTAAACGTTTTTCTTTTCTACATCTGTGACTCTATTTCTGTTTTGTAAGTAACTTCATTTGTACCATTTTGCGCTGGCATCTTGATAGCAGAAGCTCAAGGCATCTCTAGGTGGGGAGTGACTGGAGCAGGGTGCTGGGCCAGTTGGAAGTCCTGGGTGGCTGGGAGCAGGGATGCAGGGGAGAAAGTCATATTTTGTTTTGGTTTCCTCTCACCTTCGCTTTCAGCACCGCTCACCCCTTTATGGTCCTTTCCCCTCCCCTACCCTAGCCCTAGGCTGCCATGTTTCTATGGCATCTTTGTACCCACACCGCTGGCTTATGATGTAATTCTTGTGTCTGTTTCCTATGACAGATTACATGGCTGGAGGGAAAGGACCACACTTTTTCATCTTGGTATCCACCCAGAGCCCAACAGACTGCCTTGCCCACAGAGTTTAACACGTGTTAAAAGTGAGCGAGCTATTTCCGAGCAGAGGGGGCTGGCTAACATCCTAGAGATCCCACACCATTGGTGCCCCCTTCTCTGTGTAAATGCAGAGCTGTCCTTAGGTGGCAGAAACCTTATGTGAGGGGCAAATTCTAGAGCTAGGCAGGGAGCATGCATGTATGAACTTGTCAGTGTAACACAGGCGGGGATGAGAACGATGTGGGTAACTGGGGTACGTGTGCTCTGCCTAAGACATCTAGATCCACTTCTTTCAAAAACACTTCTGGCAGGAAAAGCATGTCTGAGATCTCCCACGTGTGACTGCTGCTTCAAGGTCAAACCTTAACTCTCCATCTCTGGGGAAACAGTGACTTTGCTGGAGTTTTGCCAGCAGCTGCGAGGCCTGGTGGCACAGCATGGACTTGGAGTCAAAAGATGAGTATTAGTCTTGACTCTATCGTGATTAGCTGTATGATATCCAGGGCAGGCATTTCAAATCGCTGTGCCTCCGTTTTCACACATGCAGAATGGGTGTGCTAATGACAAAATAAAAAAGGTGAATGCGCATTGTAAAATGTAAAAATTTCGATAAAAGGCAGGGCATCGCTCTTAGGGTTCTTCATAGAACGCTCTACGGCTTCTCCTTTTAGAAACTGCTCTGCCCTGATCTTGTCATCAGTCAAGGACCAGTCAGGGTTCAGTGCGCCACCCTCCATCTCAGCCCCACCCCTTGTTCCCTTGCTGATCCAGGAACAAAGTAGAAAGTGGCATTTCTGAATGAGGCTGACAGTTCACCAGGCACAAAAACCCACCCAGTTGTGACTCAGAGTTTTGGAGGCGCAGATAGAATTAAGGAAATGTTAATGTATTCGCATGGCTTTGCCTCCTGCCTACAAAGGCATAAGCAGTAAGGAGGGAGGATGGGGTGGGAAAGGGGACAGAGAGATGGGGAGTCGTGCTGATGGGCTCTTGGGGTGGGGGCTGGTGGGGACTGCAGGGTCCCAAGGCTGCCTGGATGCTGCAGCTGGGCCTGAGATCCCCAGGGGACAGAGAGGGATGTGCTGGCATCTGGTCTCTGCCAAGCGAGTCTGCCGCCCAGAATGCAGTATCAGCTTGGGCACAGGGCTAGAGCAGAGAGGCCCTGGGGTGCATGCATGTGCCCACGCAGGGGATGGAGGTGTGGGGGGATGTGAGCTGAATAACCCAGAGCTGTCTGCCTTGGTGCTGTGGCTTGTCAATGGCAAACAGCCATTTAGAATCAACATCTTTTCCAAATGAGGCCCCTGAATGTTGTATGCTTAATAAGATCTATCCGTCTATCTGCGCATTTATGCAGGGAGCTGGTTCCCCAGGGCACAGCAACCAGTATGCTACCTCAGCGTGGAACAATCCCCTGGGAAGCTGCTTCTTTTTCTCCCCCTCCAGTGGGGGGCTCCAGGACTGAGCCCTAAGGGGCTGGGCTGAGTGGCTGCCAGTTTGATGGGTGTTTGTAGAGGTACCTTGTATCACTGGCTCTGTTACTTCACTTTTCATTTCTGAATGAATGAATGTTGTAGCATTTGCCAGGCACTGACTGGGTGCCATTGAGGGTGTCAGAAACGCAGTCCCATCTCCTAGGTTCACAGACGACCTGTAAACTAGACCTGTGACCCCTGCAAAAGCTTTCCCCTCCACTACCTAGCATCTGGCTGTGGGAGATGCCCAATAAGTGTTATTAGCAGAAACAGATGCTCTCCATAATATCCAGCCAGACTCAGGAGTGGTCTTTGTTCAGTTCAATTATGGGTCCGCTAGGGGGACCCCTAGGCACCACTCATAAGTATGGTGGCTGGACCTTTGGGTTCCAAGGGCGAAGGATGCTCCAGAATCTGTGCAGGGGCGGCTTCCTCGTAGAGTAGGGGTCGTCAAGAAATGACATGGCATGCTTGTACTGGGGAGCTTCCATCTTGTCCCTCCCTCTGACAACCTCAGCATCGTCCAACTGAACTCCCAGAGGAAGGGCCCAATATAGGGGCAGTGACCCCAAGAAAAGAGATCCTGTGAAGAGATTGGAAGCTCTGGGAGAAGAGGCCCAGCCAGGAGCATCGGGCATGGGCTTTGAGCAATCCCAGGTGGGGCTCCTCCTGGCTTGGAGAAGCTGGGAAATGTTTCAAACGTTACTCGTGAGGAAAAAGCACTGATTCTCTCTTGCTTTCTCTGCCCTCTCCTCCCCTTCTCAGGCCTTGAATGTTTTAAATGCCAGTCTTCATGGTTTGATGGAGAATTTTACACTAATGCAGAGTATTACCTAGTTAATTTGACTAGAATAGACAGTGATTTTACACGGTGAGGCTGTTGCCTCCTGAGCTAGCAGTTCCATTACCGTGGGCTGGGCTGCCTGCTCCCCTGGAATCTGCTGAGCTAAGGGCCTTCTACACATGGGCTTCCTGGGAGCCCCCAGGAGGCTGGAAAGCAGGAAGGGGGAAGAAAAGCGCTGGGTTTGTTCATTCACTCTTTCAGCCATTCACTCACTTACGATTGTCTTCCTTTACTCAATAACTGACTTATTCATTATTTCTTAAGTCCATTCATTTCATTCCTTCCTTCAACAAGCTTTGAGCATGGCCTGTGAGGTGCCCGACCTAGTGGTAGGTCTTGGGGGTACAGAGATGCAAAGCCCATTCCTTCCTTGCCTGCAGAGTTAGGCCAAGGAGCATGGTTGCAAACAGCTAAGGACAACACAATGGGCCAAAAATTAATCCAAAGCACTGTGGGAGCCCGAGGAGAGGCTGGCGGCTTGGTGGTGGGGTGGGGCTAAGGCCGACTCCACAGATGGGTGAAACCTATCTGGCCCTCAAGGTCTTCCATCAGGCAAGCGTATTAGGAGGTCGACTTGGCAACGGGATCAACGGCTGGGTACAAAGAAATGATAAGAAAACCACACCAAAGAGGGACACCAACACCTGGGCTTCTTCAGGGCTTGTGAAGAGGCACATCTGGTACTGTCATACCCCCTCAGCACACCCCAGTGTCCAGTATCCCAGGTTATGGAAAAAGAGAGAGGGGAAACCACCGGTTTAGTGGAAGCTGTTGTGACATCGTCTCTCCCTCCCCCAAGCCGTGTGAGGGAAGCTCTCAGGGCATTGTTCATGGAGGCTGGGAGGGCCAGTAAGAAGAGGGGTGGAGATCTCACTCCCAGGCTGAAGGAGACATCCTAGCGCTTTGGATGGAGTTGAGGATGGAGGGCATTCTTGGGACAACTTGACTTGTGCTCTCTTCTTGCTTCTTTCCTGGAGATGTCTGAGGTCGGGGTAGGGGCGATGGGAAGTGAGGAACAGGATAGCTTGTTGAAACAGCTTGGGTGAGGGCCAGAGGGAACTGTGGCATAGGGAGCCTGGGAAGAAAATGGAAGAGTCTCCCCTCCATCCTAATTCTCTCTATCTCTAGGAGGGTACCGGAGAAAACCCAGATCGCATGGTTATGAAAGAGCCAGGTCTAGAGGAGAGGTAGGTACTCTGGGGCTGTCTGCTATATGAAGAGATAGCCCTCCCAGAGAGGATCCTTGGGGGATAGGCCACTGGTGGGGGCCTAAGGTAACCATGGCTCCCTCTTCCTGACATGGTCCTCGGCACCTAGCTGGCCAGTGAGGCCAACACGAATCTAAGACAGCCGTGGTGCCTACATATGGGCGGAGCCACCAACTGGAGATTGAACCAGGCTGAGTTGTTAGAGACCAGGGCCCTCCCTACGGGGTCAGGCTGCCAGTCATGCACTATGGCTCCAGCCCTCTCTCTTAACCTCCTCACTGTCCCCAGCACCAAAAGACCCAGATCCAGGGAAATGAACAGAAATTTAGAGTATCTGTTAATGAGAGACTCCAGAGAACTGATGAAAGTTATGGCTATAAAAAAAAAGTGTTGTATTTATGCTCCACTGAGTATAAACTGTTTAATAAACTCTTTAATAAACCAGTGAAACAAAGAAAATGGGGAAAGACATCCCAGGCAGAGGTAACCACGAGAACAAAATCACAGGGGGGTGTGAGCACATGGCAGGGGGAATCTGAGGGCTCTGGTGAGATGACTGGGTAAGTGATGGGACAGGGGAGGGGGGAGCGCAGGAGGCTATCATGCACTCTCAGAAAGAACCTGAAAATGATTTGAGGGGTTCTGGCCCCTGGGCAGTATCAGGTGGCCAGCTAGCCTCAACCCTTCCAGCTCAGTTTCCAGGAACAACACTCCTCTGGGCAAGGGGAGAACGTTACCTGGGCCCTGCACTTTAAAGGTCCCAATTACTCGCCCTCCAGTCCCCACACTAGTACATTTATTAAAGAACACGTGGGTGCCTCTGTTAGTGCGTTCCAGGGCTCAGCCCTGGCTGTAACTCTAAGCATCCACTCTCATGACTATCACTGTGCAGGCCCCAGGGAAATGCCTCTCCCTGTCTCTTGCCCTCTGTTCTTGAAACAGAAGGCAGCTGGGTTCGAATGACCCGAAGCTTGGTGGGTTGTACTGAGGAGACAGTGTTTTGGGGTGGGTGGTGGGGGAAACATGCATTTAAGCAGTGAAAGTGCTTAAATATAAGACCAATTAATTAACTTGTCAAATCCTTCCTCTCAGATAGCACAGTGCGATAGATCCTTTCATCATCAAGTAACCAGAATGCTGAGCATCCATGTTCTTGTTTTCTTTGTGTTCAAATTCAAATTCGTGGAGGTATTTACTAATTAGTGTGGTATTTGCAGTAGCTGCACGTAAAAACTCAGAAACATTTTGCAATATTAAACAACTCACATTTCTCTTAAATTTGTGTATATGTAGGTCTAGATATAACGCGCATGCAGTGTGGTACGGATTCTCTACATTACTGTGTAGATCTAGATATTGCTGTAAGAACAGTGATGAAAATGATCATTTGTCCTATGTGGCCACATTATCATGTTTGAAAAATGAGTAAAATTCAAGGCTCATTTCTGAGTACATGGAAGTGTGGTTTTAAGAATTCTATTGTCATTTCCAACTTCTCCTGCCTCAGCAGAGAAGTTTCTCCAAATCGAAATTAATAAAAAAAAACTATCTAAGAATGACAATGACTCGAGAGATGCCGAAGTTGGCACTGATCTCAATAGAACACAAATTGTGTAAACATCTTGATTATAACAACATAATTAGGGATTCTGTTTAAATAAAGGCAAGAAAATTAATTTTGGAGTAAATATTCAGGAGTTTTTGAACTATTTTATCTTTGTTTTGTTACTCATACAAACACTGTCGGCACTCAGACGTGCAGTAATAATTAAATTCATCTATCTTTGATATTTGCCAACTTTCAATCATATGAAAAGAAATCGTGGTTTTCCACTGATATTTTTGATCTTGTCATCATGAAGGTGTACTTGTCAAGGGAGGTGGGCAAGCATAATTTACCATACAGTTTGTGATCTTAATTTGTACCTTTTAAATATTTAGACCTAAGTTTTGTTGGCCTCCGGTGCCATGGGCTTCCCCAAGGTTAGGAGAGGTGCTGCCCGTCCCCTGTGACAATCTTGGTTGACTTCTTCCAATCTCAGCCTTTATACTGACATCGTAGCCCTTGAAGGCACAGGGAGAAGGTTTGGCAAATTGTTGAAAACCTTAGCAGGAAAAGCACTGGGGTTTAAAGATTTTCTTGTCCTACCGTGTCATGTTAGTGGTGAAGAAATTGAGTTAGAGAGAGAGGCGAAGTGTCTTGCTAAGGTCACATGGTTACTGAAGCACTTGGAGGCCCTGGAACGGGGACCGTCTACCGAGCCAGTAGTCAGGGGGAGGGATGGAGGGAAGTGTGCACAAACCACTCGTACCTCAGCAGCCCCCCAAGGCTTTAGCGCCTTCTAGCTAGCGGTGCTGCACGGCGTTAGTGCAGAGGGAGGGTGTGGGAGGGTGGCCCTTTCGGTGCCTGCCGCCTACATGACTTCTCGGTGGCATCGGTGACGATGGAGGGAGAGCTGACATATGTCCTAGCCCTTTCACTCACCTCCTCTCTCCAGGTCTCAGTTTCCCCCCATCGTAGAAGGAGCAGCTGGACAGGATGATCTCTACGATACCCTCCAGCCCCGACATCCTGTCTGTGTGATTTCCCAAAGGCTGCAGGTTGGTGGAAGCCTGAAGACTGGATTTGGCCTCAAGCCATGTTTCTCCTTCATTTCTAAAACCACATGCACTTGCTGGAACACTAACTCCATCTGGCCTTGATTCGCTTCCTCCTGATTTTACTCCCTGCTGGAAAGCACTGCATCCCACCCGAGGCACCTCAGGGAGCTGCTCTCACCAGCTCCCTGTTTTTTCTCCCCTGAGGCTTAGCAAGTCAAGCATTGCCAAGAGCTTCCTTCCTTCTGCCCCAGCAGAGAGGAGCAGCCACTGGGTGAGCAGGTTTTTCCCTCCTTCCGTTGGGGAGGCTGGCAGAAATCACCAGCTTCCCTCCCACAGGTGCCTGGGGTCCTCTCACCCTCCTTGGCCTGCCCCTATCTCTCCAGGAAGTCCAGCCTTTGGAAGTTTTGCTCCCTCTTTACAACTGCATCTCCTGCTTTGCCCACTTCCGCCTCAAGCTCCTACTAACATCTGTCCTCTTGCTCTTCTTCTATTCTTCCCTTCAGGCAGGAGGCAGTAGAATATATCACTTGAGAACATGTCTGACATAGAGAACAGACTTGTGGCTGCCAAGGGGGAGGGGCTGGGGGAGGGAAGGATTGGGAGCTTGGGATTAGCAGATGCAAACATAGTATATAGGGTGGATAAACAACAAGTTCCTACTGTATAGCACAGGGAACTATATTCAGTACCTTCTGATAAACCATAATGGAAAAGAATATGAAAAAGAGTGTATGTACATGTATAATGGAATCATTTTGCTGTACAGCAGAAATTAACACAACATTGTAAATCAACTGTACTTCAATAAAATTAAAAAAAAAAAGAACATATCTAAGTCTGAATCCAGCTCCCCTATTTATGTGGTGAGACTTCCTCTTAGATTTTCTCATCTGTCAGTTGGGCACAATCCCTACCCAACTTGGCTGTTGTGAAGCAGAGTACCTGGTACACAGGAATAACAAGTGTCTGTTGGTCTTTGATCTAAGAACATTTGTGAAACACTTTGTGTTATGTTCATTAGTTTCCCCAGGTCTCCTCTAGATTTTTATGAATATCTCCCCCACCTTTTTCTTCGTTTCTAAATAAAATGATCTGAGTCTCCATCCCACACCCCTCCGGAGAGTCACTCTCCCCAGTAGTTTGAGGATTCTCGGGGTGGCCCCGTGCTCCGCTGGTTGCTGGTGGTTCTGAATTCCTGTCCTTGACTCAATTCTGGAGTCCCCACTCGATATCTTGCTTTCTGCTGTTTTTTGCTGCCTGCCCGGATTTGCCCACACGTGATCAAAGGCCTATTCCCTTCCCAAGACACCACTAGTGCACATCGTGTTACGAGTGACAGTTTTTATAGGGCCTTTGGGAACAGAGGGGGATTATAGGTACCAGAAGAGGAGAAAATATTACAGTTGAATATTATATGCCGTTGTTCACAAAGCCACAGGGTTTGCTGAGTAGAAAGAAGGGAAGTTGGGCCTGGGGGAGGCATTCCAAGCAGAGGGCAGGGGGTGGGCAAAGATCCTGTGTGGCCCACTGTGGCAGTCTGCTAGCTCTTCACTAAGCCCACGGCCTCCTGGGCACCCTGCTCTTCCCTGGACATTATGTGTGACGTGGGGCTGAGGTGCCGTCACTAAAATATGAGTGGGAGTGATGTGTGCTCCTCTCCGCCTGGCCCATGAAAACCTTCCTGTACACTCCTTCTAGCCCTTTTCCCTTTGGCCAGCTGCAATGGTGACCCCAGGACTGCCTAGGAGGATGTAGGTTGAGATGGCAGAGGTGCCGGTAGCCTGTCTCTGAAAGAAATGAAAGAAGAGCTGCTCTCACCAATCAGGAACATTCATTTTGTCCTGCCACGTGAGTGAGGCATATAGTTCTTGAGTTTGAGCTATTATACGTTTGGGGGTCTATTTGTTTTAGCAGTTAGCGTTACCCGAGCTAATATACATCCAAACCTCTTTCTTCTTTAAACTCGTCATGCTTGCAATTACTTGAGTAAGATCAACCTTCCTTGGTAGAGTCTATGCTACACAGGGCAGGGATCATGGCTTTCAGTCATCTTATCCCCCATGTGTCTCATCAAATGGAATGGAATAGGTGTTTGGGGAGGCACTGCATAGTGCCATCCGGGGAGTGTGTGGAGTAGCATTGCTTTGCTTCCAAGGCTTGTTCTTGCCGTATTGCTCCTGCCCTGGCCCTACACTGTAGTCTCCTTCTGTCTTTCGAATTTAGCCTACGCCCTTAGTCTCACTGTTTACATGACAGGAGCCCCAAAGCTTCGCCTTAGCGTTCAATCTCCTATGATGCCGGGACGTGCATGGACCTGCTTCCTCCTGTTTTCCGCTGAGCCCAGCCAGTTCTGGAGAACTCTCTTATATCACAACAATCACTGATAACACTTGTAGAGCAGATAGAATTAAAATGCCAAGGTTTGAATCCTGGCTCCACCCACTTATTAGCTGTGCGAACTTTGGGAATTTATGTATGGTAATCTCTCTGGGCCTTAATGTCCTCATCTGAATAATCAGGGTACTAATAGGACCTGTCTCATAGGATTACTGTGAGGACTGAGTGAACGGTGCTCGGCACATAGTACGTGCTCAATACATATGGTTATTGCCCTTTCCAGGTCGTAAAGCTGTTTCACAAATTTCAGCCAATACTCTTCCTTCAACTTTAGGAGAAATCCATTATAGGTAACATGGCCACTCGACACATTCAGATTCAGATAATATTATTGATGAGTTCAAGTCTTCATGCCAGTTTTTTACATAAACCAGATGGAGAAACTATGCCCAGACAGGTCACATACAAGAGTTGCTAGTGAGTGTTAGAATGGGACTCAAACTCGGGACTAAACCCACATGCAGTTAGCCGGCTTGATATCCTGCAGCTCAAGACAACAGTGCCAAAGGCATCACAGAGAAAGACCTTTATGTCCCAGGCAGAGTCCTCAAGACACACACACGTGCAAACCAGCATCTCTGGACCTCTCTGGGTTCACTGGACAGGTGGTCTCAGTGGTGCTCTGTCCCTGACCAGTGTCTGGCTCATGTCGGTGTTCCGCCCATCTGCAGAATGTTTCTCTTCCACACAGTCCCCAGACCGTTACTTCAAAGTGGGTTTCTGCCCTTATACCTAGCATCCTGATATCACCTTCTGATTTTCTCCATTGGTCTTTCTTCCCTAGTTAAAGCCACACATTCGGAACTTTCCTGACTTCTCTTCCTCCATGGAACCCGTTCTGGGTCCCAGTTTTTTCCATTGAACCTGATAAGTGCCAACGAAACTGATACCTGGGTTCCTGCAATTTGTTAAGAGAAACCAAGGGGGAAGTAGTGAGTCACCCTACTAAACAACCAGTTGGCGTTTAGCACATGGCTCTGGGTGGGCGGACCAGGAAAGATGGTCTTCGCAGAGAAGCCTTTCCAAGAGCCTGCCTCAGCCCATACGGCCACAGACTGCGCTGGCCCCCCTACCGCTCACCCTTCAACTCATGTCCCACCTCTCCCATTGGGGTGTCAAGGGGCAGACACTTGCCCGGCTGACGATTCAGATCCTCATCAGCCTCTCACCTGTGCACTTCCCAGACTCCTGCCAGCTCCCTGGTGTGGCCTGTCGGGCCAGCCCACCATCTCCTTGCAAAGGCTTCTGGGGAGGGTGCCGCTCCAGCAGGAAACAGCTGCTGTGGTTAAGCCATTTTCTCTGTGCACTTGCAAGATACATAATTAAGAGTTCTGCTGAGGGGGGAATAAGGCACACCATTAGATTTGTTTAGCATATTACGCCAGGTCTAGTGCATGCCTGGGCCCCCGTGCCACACAAGACATTAAGGTAAGACTCCAGAAACAGCCCCAAGGTTGCTTGATGGGATCTGTTCCATGTTAATTCTGAGTAAATATTTGCTATTCAGGTTTTTATATGCTTCACCACCAGCAGGGATTTTGAAAGGTGGGCTTCTCCACCAAATACTTTTCATTTAAAAATCAGGCCACTTAAACACAAGGTTCCTAAGGCTCTCCCCATTCGCCTTTGTGTTTTCTCTTGCATTTTGCTTCCTTCCTTTTTCCTCCTGATCTTGCCTTCCTTCTTGCTGCCAGTTTCGCTTCTCTCTTGCCCTCATCTGTGTCCTTGGTGTCCAGAGCAAGAAGCACAAAAAATCCTGGATTAAGGGTGAGGCTGAACTTTGATGTCCTCCTTTGAGCACTCTGCAAGATGGGATCAGGCATGAGGCTGTGGACCCCACCTGAGGGGCTGGGGAGGAGAGGGACTGGAAGCCCCAAAAGAGGGATGGAGGGCTTCCCTGGTGGCGCAGTGGTTGGGAGTCCGCCTGCCGAAGCAGGGGACACGGGTTCGTGCCCCGGTCCGGAAGGATCCTACATGCCGCGGAGCGGCTGGGCCCGTGAGCCATGGCCACTGAGCCTGCGCAGCCGGAGCCTGTGCTCCGCAACAGGAGAGGCCACAGCAGTGAGAGGGCCGCGTACTGCAAAAAAAAAAAAAAAAAAAAAAATGAGGGATGGAAAAGTCTGGAACTTGGGTGGAGACAGCAACTGAAAGAAGATTGGGGTCCAATGTGAGAAGGGGAGGAGAAGGTTCTGAGGGTCTTCCTAGAAGCCATTTGGTATGGAAACTTACTTTCAGGGCCTATAGGGTTTAATGTATGAACTGATAATGACCAGAGGAGTGATGGACACCCTCACAGCCCCCTGCAAATGGAACTGTTCATGGCCCACCCAAGGGTCAGATCAGGAGAGGTTGTCCCTTACACCTGCCACAGGAGAGCAAAGGATGCTGGCAAGGAGGGAGAGAACATTGGCAAAGCTTAGCTTGGTGCCATATTGAGAAGCCATGGTGAGTCTCACACTTGGGCTCAGAGGTCATGTAGGCCAACCCGAGTATTAATCCCCTCTATCCATCCCTAATGTTCATGTAGCATGCAACCTCCTGTGTGCAGAGCCCATTATAGAGCAGTGCTGAGGGTTAAAATCTCCTCGTCCCACTGAGACAGGTCTTCCTGTTTTCACTGTGCTGTCCTCATCCCAGGTCCCACCTTGGGGTATCCAGAGAGCTTGTTCAATCCCTCTACCTTGTCAATCCCTCACATATTTGAGTTCACCTGTCAAAGTACTTCTAAGTTTCTTTTCCTGGCTTCAACGATTCCCATTTTTCCCTTATCACAATTCCACTAGGGAGTCTGTGTGGAAGCTGTAGTTTAATGTCTCCCATTAGACTGGTTACTTCAGGAGGACAGGTGCCACGTTCCATTGTCTGCTGTAACCCCAGGCCCAGCAGAGTGTCAGCAGATAGCAGGCACCAATCAATACCTGCGGGGTGAATTGAAGATGTGGTTTGAATTCCTTTCCTTTACCATCTTCTGCCTGTACACTCCGTGGTCTCTCTATTTACCTCTTAGGATGTACTGTGCTGTTTTGACCAGGGAAGACCAGAGTAGGACCACCACCGCCACGCTTGACATCAGGTTGGCAAACTTTTTCTATAAAGGGCCAGATACTACATATTTTACTAGTGATGGTCTTAGTTGTAACTACTGAACTCTTGTCATTACAGCCCCAAAGCAGCCATAGACGATACTTAAACAAATGGTGTGACCATTCCAATAACACCTTATTTACAAAAACAGACGGTGGGCCGGATTTGGCTTGCAAGGCTGAGTTCTAGGAATTCAGTTCACTGAAATTCTAAGAATTTGGACTGGAATTGGATTAGCTTTTCAAAATAATCGTTATCAGAGAACTACTAGTGGCAGCCACCCAAGCAAGGAAGAGTAGGCAGGAAAGTGCCCTTGGGCCCCTTGTGGGGACAGCAACCTAAGTAGAGGGCAAAGAGAAGGAGGTTAACTGCAAGGCCGGTGACTTACCTGAGGACTTGAGGCAGAGAATGAAGCAGGGTGGCTGCTGAGGAGACTTCCTCTGTACCCACGGCCCTGTTGCTGCTGGACTAGGTCCTCAGTGAGCAATCCAAGAAAGGAGGCCCAGTCCCAGCAACGCAGCGCTCAGGGGAGAACATTCTCGCCTAGTAGCAGCGTTACCGTCCAGGAGGAGACTGATGGTGACCTGTGAAGCCACGATGACTAAAGGAAATGAATGATCACACATGGTTAAAGTTGGGGATGTAGGCACAGAATGGGGATATATGGGAATGTGAATTCAGCTGTGCCCATGTGTACATCTGAGATGTGCTGGTCGAATGTTCCTGTAAATTTGGAGCTGCTGAGCGTGTGTGCTCGTGTGTGCACGTACTTCTTTGACTGAACTAACTGGCTGCTTTCTTATTCGTTTCTCTTCCTAGACAGGAAGCTCCTGAGGGTAAGCGCCGCTGCTCTTTTCCACCTGCATATTTCCAGCACTCAGCACCAAGTCTGAGATGGGCTCAATCATTTAGTTTAGTCTTAATTAAATTGAATTGATGGTGAGCATTTGATAGAACCACGGTGTGTTAGAGGGGATTGTACATGCTGCCTTTGCATGTGGAGATGGTGGGTTTGGGTGTATGTCCACGCACTGGGGTCTCTGTGAGCAGATATGGAATCATTGCAGGGCTTACACACACGCATAGGTAGAATAGAGCATTTGGGGGTGTACATTTGAGACGTGCATGCAGATAGGAAGTTGGAGCATGAATATGGGCAGAACAGGAGTCTTCTATGAGTTCATATGATGTGAACATACAGACAATAAAACACTGTGGGATGTTTACTTGAAACATACATACAAATAGGGGTTAAGAGTGTATGTGCATGGGTTGTAAGCATGTAGAATGGGGTATAGCGTATGTGTGTACATGAGGTGTGTACAAATATACCTGAAATATACATTAAAGGCCAACTTGCAGCTAGGCTGGTGGGAGTGTTGGTTTATATGCATATGCAAGAGACATGAGGGTTTGGGGACATATCCAGGGGCAGGGAGCGGGGTGCACACGCAGACAGGACCTGCCTACAACCTGTGTACATGCAGGAGTGTACACACTGCAGGCATGGGTTGTTGAGGCTGAGTGTGTCTGGTGTGTGCACATGTGGATGTGACTATTAGAGGTGCACACACGTTGGAAGTGTGTAAGCAGGCTTCAGGTTGTGTACATAAATGGGGGGGTGCGTGCAGAAACAGTTGTGAGGTACTTATAGGAGTGTGGTTACTCACATCAGTTCTGAAGGTGCATCTACGTGGGGATATACTTGAATATGGCCTTTGGATGGGGTGTCTGAAGGCAGTGAATGCACGTGTGGGCTTGGGGGTGTGCCTAAAGACCTGTGTCGTTGAGTGTGAGTGTGTGGGTGTGTGCCTGTGAGAGAAGTGTGCATCCAGGCTTGAGAAGGCCCCTCGGGAAGGGCTGCAGAGAGGGGGCTACAGTGTAGGATGTGCACTCAGCTGTGGGCTCTTTCAAGTGTAAATACTCAAGGGTACCCGTTTGGGATGTGGATTTTTTGAGGCCGTTAGGGTCTGTACATGCCGATGTGGATGGCTGAGTGTGTGCATGCAAAGTGGGGTTTTGGGGGTGTGAGGGGGTGGTGGGGGCCTGCCGATGCAGGCAGTTGAGCACATGTGCACAACTGGGGGCGTGTCCACGCAGGCACCCGTGTCCCGCATCTGGCAAGCGCTCTAAACTAGGTGCCTCTTCCTTGGGCGAAAGCTCACTTTGGGCTGCCTCTGTCCTTGAGCGCAGCTTCCTGGGCAGGAACCGAGGACAAAGCATGAACTGGGCAGAGGCAGGCGAGACTTCAAGGCTAAGTCTTCTCTCAAACTGGCTGCCTTCTCTCAAACTTATTTATTTATGATAAAAAATAAATAAACAGGGGCTTCCCTGGTGGCGCAGTGGTTGAGTCAGCCCGTCGATGCAGGGGACGCGGGTTCGTGCCCCGGTCCGGGAAGATCCCGCATGCCGCGGAGCGGCTGGGCCCGTGAGCCGTGGCCGCTGAGCCTGTGCGTCCGGAGCCTGTGCTCTGCAACGGGAGAGGCCACAATGGTGAGAGGCCCGCGTACCGCAAAAAAAAAAAAAATTAAAAAAAATTAATAAATAAACAAAACTGGGACCCTTTAGCTGTTTGGGGAGGGAGGGAGGTACAGGTTGGGGAGAGAGAGACTTTGGGAAAAAACAAACAAACAAAAAAAACAAGGAGAGAGAGAGGGAGGAGGAGAGCAAGGAGCAATTTAGTTGAGCCGGAGGCAGAAGAGCAGCCGCGGCAATGGCAGCAGCTAACGGGCTGACAGGTTTTGTATGTTTTACATGCCCATTAACTCGCTTACTCAATAAAAAATGCATAGTTACCACCAGCCAGAAGTGCTTTGCTGGTGGAGGCCTGCCCAGGCTGCCTGCCTCCAGTCCGTGGTCGCAGACACAGCCACTGTCAGGCAGCAGGCAAGAAGTCACCAACCTGCGAATGAGAGAAATTAGGCAGCTCCCAGAGGAAATCAGGCATCAGCACTGCGATGAAATCCGATCAGCTCTCCTCTCTCAGCTTCTTCTGGACAAGATTAGCTTCTCCAGGGACACTAACTTGGGCTGGGAACGTGCTGTGTTCTTAGGGGTAGGAAGGAGAAGGAAAGAGGGGAAAGGAGTGGGTGGGCTTGGCGGAGAAGGTAGAAAAAGAGCAGGGTCCGGGGAGACTCAGCTTTTCAGAGTTAGGTTGCCGGGCTGGGCTCCGGCCCGCAGTATCAACAGCTTCTGCAGAAGCTTGTTTCCATTCATGAGTGAATGACCCACGGCAAGTTATGGAGAGAAGGCTGGGTGTACATTTCAGTGTGTGCGCTGACTCTCCTGTAGAAAGTTCGCATCCATTTGCTCTCAGGGGTTGAGTGAGTACCTGCGGTGTGCGCCGGCTGTGCTGAGTACCGTGCAGGGAATACTAGAAGAGTGTGAGACTCGGTGTCTGGCCTGGGCTAAAGGCCCTCTGGAAGGGACAGAAGATGAGCAGGATAGGCTGGAAAGAACATGAGATTGGGGAGTCCGGCTCTGATTCAGGCTCTGACTTTCTAGCCATGTGGCCATAGAAAGTGATTTACCTTTTCTGGGTTTGTTTTTTTTAACGTCATAGGTAAGAGATACACCCAGCTTATACGATCAAAACCAACACTTCATTCATCAGCGTTCAAGTTAACAATGGCATCAGGCTTCCCCTCAGAATACAGCTGTAGGAAACTTAAAGGTCCACAGTAATGTTTCCGCAGAACGAAGGGCAGCCTTTCCATAGGTAAATTCAAGTCCCCTTGGTAGCCTATGTAGCCAGGCATCAGTCCTGGGCAGACGACTCAAGCTCTCCAAGCTAAGTTTTCAACTGTAAAATGGGGATAGGGATGGTTCCTGTCTCGTGTCCTGTTGTGAGGATTAAATGAGATAATACATGTGTAAATTAGCAAAGAGCTTGACACATAGTAAGTGCTGAACAAATACGAACTGTTATTGTCATGAGCTATTATTTGGGGATCTCTAGGGTTCTTTCCAGGGATGTTCTGATATTCTCATGGCCTAAGTCAGAAAGCTTTCAGGGCTATAGGAAGTCGGCAAGTAGGCATCCTTTGGAAAGCCAGCCCTGGTGTATGAGAGAAGCCCACTGGACTGTGGGGTTAGAAATAGTCCATATCCTGGGCTGGGCTCAGTGGAGAGGAGTGAGATGCCGGATTAGTGACCTGCACGGGGGCAAGGGTAGGAAAGGCACAGCCACTTGCCTCTTAGGTGCCAGCACAGAGCTACATAGGAGAGAAGAGCTCACGTGAGGGGTGGTAGCCACGCCCCTACCCTTTCACCCCAGCAAAGGCAGATTACTGGACAGGTGATATTTTGTTTTCTGTCCTCCTAGAGTGACTTCCTCTCTCTCGCACTACCTGCCTACCTTTTACACAGCTGAGGGCTTAGACTACCCCCATGGAAGCCACAGCTGCTGGGGAAAGGGGGGCTAGTCCCTACTCCCCACTCCTCACAGGGAAGATAGTGCAAATAGTCATCATGATCATGATGATAATAATAAACCTACTGGTGGTGCCGCCCCACACGTATCTCATGTTTATGCCAGATACTATTCTAAGGACTTTGCATATACCAAAACATTTAATCCTTATGACCAGTTTTCGAGGGCAGTACTATTATTATCTCCTTTTATAATAATTGGGAACATGGAGGCACGGAGTTAAGGAAAGGGCCCTGGTCTCCCGATAAATCACGAGCTAAAATCCCTCCCTCCCCGACACAGGGGGCATCTTTCTCAGGCAAAAGCACCCTTGCAGGTCTCTGGTACAAGTCCAAGGGCAAACTCGAATTCAACACTTTTAAGAAAATAAAAATGTTGGAAGGTAATGCATTCAGATGTTAACGGTGCTTGCTGTAGGTCATGGCCTCCCCTTCTACTTTTTAATATGGTTCCTATTTTTCTCAAGTGAAGTACAAAATATTTGTTGGGAACGTGAAAAAAATTAAACGAAGTTCTACTGAAACAGTGAAGGCACCTCTCTGTTCCCCAGAACTTCGTGCAGCTCTGGAGGGCCCTCGGGGCTGCGGGAAAGCCGGACACCGCCCGGCAGGCCTCTGGGCCCTGTGGAAACGCCCCTTGTGGTCCAGAGCAGCAGGGAGGCTGCATTAAACAGCTCAGGCCAGTTTGTTTTCTGAAGTCAGAGGCCAAAATCCAGGCTCTGGTTCGCTGTCGCCTGAGGGAATTTGCTGGGAGGTTCGGGCAAAGCTGAGGTAGCTTACAGAGCTGCTTCCCAAACAGGCTCCTGTATGAGCCAGAAGTACTCAGAGCTGCCCCAGAGCCAGTGCGGGGCCCCTGCTTGGCTCCAATAAACACTGCACAGCCTTGAAGGCTCAGAGACGGATTTAGAAGTAGAAGGACTAAGGCCTTTGGGGGGTAGACCCTCCTGGTCCACACATGTATTTCCTCACACCAGGTCCTGGGCCTTGGGCCCTGCCGCTACGTGTCTGCCCATCTCCTCCACCACCTGCCTTTATTCCCTGCCACTCTCTCTGGTCCCAGGCCCACCTTCTCCGGGACCTCGAGACTCATGGAGGGTCCCCGGAAGAAGATAAGGAAGGAGGGAGATAAAGAGGAGTGGGGAGAGGAAGGGGAGGGTGCAAGGTCTGGGCAGGCTGGGTCTGGGGGCGTTGGGGGGACCAGGCACAGAGGCCAAACTGCAGGCTCCTCTGCTCTTCCCTGGGCCAGTAGGATCCTCCACCCAGGCCCGGCTTTTCTCTAGAGAGAAGGCAGCTGTCAGAAGCACAGAGGGGATGCCCTTGATGACAGCGTAAGAGGCAGAGCTGCAGAAGCAGCGCTGCCCGGAACGGTCAGCATCCCGGAGGCCATTGTCCGGACCACAGCCAGCCTGCGGAGGAGGTCCCTAGGGGCCGGCCCTGCACCCCACCCACCGAGCCAGCCTGAGCCCGCTGACCCACCACCCCTGCCCTCATGGGAGGCTGCCCTCCTGCACAGCCCATCCTGCAGGGAGAGAGCTCAAGTGAGCTGAGGGGTTCGCCTTTATCCCCCTCGAAACTTCCAGCGGATTGTCGTGAGGGGCAGGGGCCGCTTGGGTCTGGGCACTCTCTGCTCGAGTGTGTAGTGTTGATTATGCCTGGTTAGAGATCATTAAAGCCTTTGCTGGGGGAGCTGACAGACAAGGAGAGTGGACTAATATTAGAACACCCTGTCACAACTGGTGAAAAGGCGGGATTGATTTTATAGGGAGTTTAGTCAGAGCTGCGCGTAAAGCCCCTGGGGTTGCTCTGGAGTGTACGCATCTCCTCCATTAGGAAACCCCCAAGGGAATATTCAGCTGCAGTGTTTATTACAACTGAAGCTGCACATCATAGGTACAGTATCAGCTGCTTTTATTCGGCTTTCTTGCTCTTGATTGCCCTGGCTCCTAGTGGCTCTGTCCTGTGTGCCCAGGCAGCTGCCTGGTCAAAGGGCACAGTCATAGACTGGACTGGGAAGGTGCACCCGTGTGTATTTACATGTGTGCATGTGTGTGTGTGTGTGTGTGTGTGCACAAACATGATGGGTTGGAGATGGGGTAGCTCCGGAGCTTCCCCTTCTGGGGGATGCTGGGGAGAAACTTCTATTACGCCTGCCCCAGCACTATCCAGCAAGACCCGTGTTTCCTTTCACCCCAGCCTGGTGGCTGAAGATTGAATCAAGAAAGTAAGGTCTGTCCTCTTCTGACAAAACATGAATTGAAACTTAGAAAACTTGCATCCCCAAGAGACTGTTTGCCTAAGAATTCTCAGAGTGATGGTTTAGACTGAGTGGTGGCCAAGAGTCAGTTCTGCCACTTATTAGCTGTGTGACCTTGGGCAAGTCAGCTAACTTCTCGGGGCCTGGTTTCTTCATATGGGTATAATGAAAATGGTGCCTGCCTTGCTGGGGCGTTCTAAGAATTACATGGGCATTACAAGCAAAGTACCTGGCACCTGGTATATACTCCATGCTGGTCAGTGCTGTCATGTCTGATTTTTGCATTTGTACCAGATTATTCCACTATATTCTAAATGGATCTACAAATATTTAGTTTAAACAAAACTTTTCTGGAAGACTTTCCTTACAGAAAACGTAGTCTACTTACAGAAGCGGAATGGTCACGGAAGAATGTTCATCAACTCCTCTCCAACTGGAGGGCTCATGCAGCATTGGGAAGAAGCTGAGACCCAGGTGGGAGAGCTCCGGGGCCAGCTGTGTCTCTGTGCACTGGGGTGGGGATGGGGCACTTGGCCCGCTGGGTCTGAGATGACGTGGAGCAGGGTCTGGGCCAACCAGCCCAGTTCAGGTGGACGCAGAGCTGGAGGCCAGCCAGCAGACGTTGCTCACTCAGAATGGATACCGAGCGTAAGTAACAGACGAGGTGTCACACCAGGGCAGAGATAAGCGCAGAAGCTCGGTTAGGTGAGCAGCTAAGAGGAAGCTGGTTGCATGTCTGGGTCTCATGCCAGCCAAGAGTCTGAGAGCAGAAGAAGCCATGACTTGTTTTCACCGAACTCCCGCAGTCCTTTTTAGTTTTTTTTTTTTTAGGTCTCCCATATACTTTATTTTTTTTAATTGAAGTATAGTTGATGTGCAATGTTGTGCCCATCTCTGCTGTACAGCCAAGTGACTCAGTTATACACATAGAGATGTTCCTTTTAAAATATTCTTTTCCATTATGGTTTATCCCAGGAGATGAGATATTGTTCCCTGTGCTACAGTAGGACCTTGCTGTTTATCCATTCTAAATGTAATACCTTGCATCTCCCAACCCCAAATTCCCAGTTCATCCCTCTCTCTCCCTCCCTCCCCCATGGTAACCACAAATCTCTATGTCTGAGTCTGTTTCTGTTTCGTAGATAGGTTCATTTGTGCCATATTTTAGATTCCACATATAAGTGATGTCATATGGTATTTATCTTTCTCTTTCTGACTTACTTCACTTAGTGTGATAATCTCTAGTTGCATCCATGTTGCTGCAAATGGCATTATTTCATTCTTTTTTATGGCTGAGTAGTATTCCATTGTACATATATACCACATTTTCTTTATCCATTTCTCCATCCGTGGACATTTAGGTTGTTTCCATGTTTTGGCTATTGTGAATAGTGCTGCTATGAACATAGGGGTGCGTGTGTCTTTTTGAATTATAGGTTTGTCCATGTATAGTTTTGTCCGTGTCTTTTTGAATTATAGTCTTGTAGATGCCCAGGAGTGGAATTGCTGGATCATATGGCAATTCTAGTTTTAGTTTACTGAGGAAACTTCATACTTTTTTCCATAGTGCTGCAGCCCTTTGTATAAATGTCTATCACAAGACTCAGGAGCTGGCTTCCTTTTTTTTTTTTTTTCCCATAGAGCATGATGTTTAAGACTGATGTCTCTGGAGCTGGATTAATGGGGTCAAATCCCTGATGTACTGCTCAGCTCTCTGTCACCTTGAGGAAGCTACCTCTATGCCTCAGTTTCCTCCTCTTTAAAATGGGTACATAATAGTGCTTACTTCATAGGGTTAAATGAGATGATACAAACAAAGCATGTGGGGCAGTGCCCAGTGGTAATAAACCTTCAGCGTCAGCTACCATCATCGTAGTTGTCCCTCAGTCACCTCCAATACACTGAGCTCCCCTCAAGAGCAGGGACCTACGCTCATGGTTTCTGCGTTCACAAGACTCAGCCAGGGGCTGAGCACATAATGAGCACACAGTGGGTGTTTTTGGAACTGTGAATCAGGTAGGATGGGGCATTGTCACACCTAGCATGGTAGGGTGCCTTGAACCTGCCAGGAAGCAGCAAAGTCAAAGATGAAAGACAGAGCAAGGTCAGATACCAGGCTGTGTATTAGCAGCACAGGGCTCAGGTGAGGAGTAGAGCTGATGGTGGGGATTTCCATGTCTGATGAGAGCTCAGTAGTGGAATCAGAAGCCAAGGTGCGAGTCTGAAGAAAGGGTGGTAGAGGAAGGTGAGACGGCCCTGGTCAGCCTGGACAGAAGAGGTTTGAACAGCATCCCTCTGATGGTGGTGGGGCAGCGGGCTTGGGGTGTGATGGGGTAGAATCTGAGTTACGGAGCTCCCATGGGCTTGCACCTACCGAGATACCCCAAACTTGGCAAGAGACGACTGAAGTTCTCTGAGGAAGGTGAAGAAAGTTAATAAGATCGCAGACTTTGATAGGCAAGACATGGAAATCCAGGCTATTGGGATATTGTAAAATAAAAAGATAAACCAGTATTTGTGAGCCATCCCTAACAGAACATGTTACAAATCATTTTTTTGTAAAATGTTTGAATAATAGTAAAAGTTCAAAGAAGAAATTAAAACATTCCAAATCCCACCTCCAAGAGATAATAACTATTAATATTTTGGTCAACACCTGTCAGCAGATGGCCACTGCCCTCCCTGCCATCCCCAATGAACATATATTCTAAGAAAAACAAAACAAAACAAAAATCCACAAAAACTTGATGGTTGGTTAGCAAATGCAGCTTCAAAGTGGGCCCCGATCCTCTCCCCGCCCCTCTGTTCCAACTAGACTTCAACCTTTAAGCCCCTTCTATCTGAAGCCAGCAATGCTTTAGGCATTTAGTTATCTAAGACACACATACAGATTTCTGCACATAACTTTACATAAATGGGCTCAGACTTTGCATGCTGTTCTGTGATTTCTTCTCACTTCACAAAATGTCAGACATCCTTCCAAGTCAATAAATATAAAGCTGCATTATCATTTTTAATGACTGCATGATACTATTTTGCTGTTTTGTATGTTTCACACTCATTTGAACCACTCCCCTATTGACTGAACAAGCATTGTTTTGCTTCTATCTTCTCACACTTAGGTGATTGCTCTCATAGGGTAAATTCCTAGAAATGGGATTACTAAGTAAATAATCGCACATATTTGATATTTTGATACATAAGACTGTCTTCCAGATAGATTCTCACCCTTCCAGCCACGTATAATATTGTCCATTACTTCCTCCAGTTAACAAAGTAGATTTTGCCAGGTTTTTTTAATTTTTTAAACCTATGCTAATCTGATGTGTAAAAATAACATCTCATTCCTTTTCTTTTTTTTTTTTTTTTTTTTTCTTTTTTCTTTAAACCCCACATTTGTTTATTTATTTATTTTTGGCTGTGTTGGGTCTTCGTTTCTGTGCGAGGGCTCCCTCCAGTTGTGGCAAGCGGGGACCACTCCTCATCGCGGTGCACGGGCCTCTCACCATCGTGGCCTCTCTTGTTGCAGAGCACAGGCTCCAGACGTGCAGGCTCAGTAGTTGTGGCTCACGGGCCTAGCTGCTCTGCGGCATGTGGGATCCTCCCAGACCAGGGCCCGAACCCGTGTCCCCTGCACTAGCAGGCAGACTCTCAACCGCTGCGCCACCAGGGAAGCCCCATTCCTTTTCTTTGACTGTTGTTGAGGCAAAATTGTTTTCATGTGATTATTGGCCCTTAGTATTTCTTTGTTTGCAATTTGCCTGAATATTAAAAATCATAAGAAAAACTACGAATATCAGAAAATGCCATGTTGTAGAAGAATATCGATATAAGGAAATGATTAGAATACCTTCCAAAGTGATTAAAGTGCAGACTGTAGAGCATTTTTACAGTATAATATTTTTATTAAAAAATATGAAGATGCAAAGACAGATGAAAATAACACATTCCAAAAAGCTTGGGAAACAGGTTTTTTTTTTTTTTTTTTAAAACGCTTACTCTTGGTTTTCAAGTTTTCTTGCAATTGGAATGATTACTTTTATAATTGGAAAAAAATCCCAGTAAGTGTTAATAAAGCCAGAAAATATCTTTTAGGTAATCTGTACTACCCTGCTGCTCCTTCAGTGCAGATGGTCATAAAATGATAGGATTCTTGAGCTACAAGAAAACTTAAATATCATATGCTCTCTGCTTCCCCATTTTAGAAAAGAGATAACTGCAGCCCAGAGAAGTTAAATGACCCGGCCAAGGTCTGCCAGCCAGTGGAGACAGGAGAGGAGTGAGGTAACATTCTACGAAACGCCAACAGAGTAGGTAAGAACACCCCACTCCCACCCTCACTGCCTCTTCTGTGGGAGTCCTGCCTGGTGGATAGAGAACCAGGACTGTGCTCAAAGTGCAGCAGGGTGAATTTGAGTTCAACTTCATATGTGATCCCAGAATCAGTGGTAGAAAGGATTGCAGAAATCTGGAGATCTTAAGGACCTGGAGACCCAGCGTCTGTCCAAGGTGAGGAGTCAATCCTGCCTGAGGTAAAAGGAATGACCGGTGATTTCTGAAGTCCAGAGATTTGAGGTGATGGGCAGTAGGGAGAGCTCAGCTCACACCAAATGGCCCTGCCCAGCTCCTGTTCAGGCCGCCCACGCCGTCCTCAGGAAGCCCTCAGGAGCCCTGGCGGGTGACCCTGCACGGCCCCCGAAGCCCCATCCCAGCCGTTCCTCCCCAGCAGCTCCAGCCCTCCCCAAGCCCCTTCCCTACCCTCCCTTGGAGACCTTGGAATCGGTGTTCTGTTTTGCAATTTGTTGCAGGGTTTTTTTTCCTTCCCTTTCTTTCAGAAGCCTGTCTGGGTTTCTGCTCCACACTGAGGTTGGAAAGAACAGCATGGCTGCCTCTGGAAATCTTGTTTCCGGTGCCACATGACATCAGTGGGTTATATTGCAAGTTTCCACATGGCTGCCCAGACACAGACAGTTGTGTTTATGAAAATCCTCACGATACAGGCTTGGAGCCTCCCTGGCACTCAAGGCTCAAGTCTCTTTCTCGGGCTGCGGTGTGTTATGCTTAGAGGAGCAGCTGACAAAGGGCGGTTTGGAAGGCCAGGTTCCCTGCCAGGTGCTTGGTGGTGGGGCAGGGAGGGGGGCCTCAGACCCCTCTCCATCCCAAGAGAGTAGGAGCATCTTGGCCTGCACCGCACCCACCTCCATTCCGGGAGGCCTCAGCTGCGCATATCAGGGTTTTTTTTCGACAGTGGGGTCAGTTGGGGTTGGGTGGCGGGGAAAGGTCTGGTCTGGGGGTCAGAACCCCTGTTTTGGCCAGCTTTGTTGCTGACCTCTGGTGTGGTTTGGGGTAAGTCACTTCACCAGTCTGGGTCTCAAGGCTTCCTTTCAATTTCCCAAAACTGGAAGAATGATTCCCACAACCCCCCCTACCAATGTGGCGCTAGGGATTCAATGCCAAGAAATACAGAGACACGTTTGCACAGAAGCTCAGTGGACTTAGGGAAGCCATTTCAACTCTCCAAACCTCAGTTTTCCCTTCTATAAGATAATGGTGTAAATCAGTTGGTTCCTAAGGTCTTTCCAGCTCTAAGAAAAAAAAAAATCATGTCTCTGTGACTTTCAAATCTCTAGGCACTAACACTAAAAGATTAGTTAATACTCAGGGACCAAAGCCGTCCGGGAATCTTAAGTATGAGTCGAAGCTTAGGAGGCTTAATTCAGGGTCAATTCAGTGAATTCCTTTGCATAACAGCCCTTTGGACCATAAGTGCTCCCTACAGTAATGTCTGGGGGTGTTTAGGCCCTCCCTAACCTCCTGTTACTCCCTCTTAGAACTCCTGGTGCTGGTGGGCCTGGGATCCAGTTTCTAAGTTTCTGCTGCTTGGCTGGGCCATGGGACATTCTCCCTGTGATGGTTGCCCTGGCTGCCCAACCAGAATGGAAGCACTGTGCAGCAACAACCATGCTTTGGGGTCTTTGCATCCCCCATAGTCCCATGCTCAAAGATCTCCCTCCCTCCCCCTCCCCCTCCCTCCTCCCCTCCCCTCCCCTCCCCTCCCCTCCCTTCCCTCCCTCCCTCCCTCCTTTCCTCCCTCCCTCCCTTCTTCCCTTCGTCCCTTCCTTCCTTCCTTCCCACACCTTGAACAACACACGGAAAGACACGGTCTAGTGGAAAGTAAACATTCAGCATACTTCCTGGGTCCCTCTGCTCCCACCCACCCACCTATCCCAGGAAATACAAACAAACAACAAGAGCAGCAGCTAACATTTATTAAGCTCCTACTGTGTACCAGGCTCTGCTCCGAGAGCTGCATGTGGATAATTCTCACAATGATCCTACAAGACACGCACTCTCACCATCCTGCCCTTTAGAGTGAAGGATACAAAGGCACAGGGAGGTGAGGCCACCGTCCAAGGTCACACAGGAAGTGGTGGAATCTAGATTCAAATCTAGGCAGGATGACTTCAGAGTTCACTTGGCCACTGCACCAAAGGGTCTTTGGACCCAAATGTTAAAGAAAAGAGAGGAGGGAGGGACCGGTTTTCCCCAGGAGGACCGGGAAGGGTCTCCTAGAGGGGAGGCTGTTATAGGAGGATTGCAGAGGATGAATAAGAGCTCCTGGAGTAGGGCGGTAACCAGGGCCCCAGCTCTAGCCAACAGCTGGGAGGGCCCAATCGAAGAGAGGAGCCGGCAGTGTCTCCACCGCACCGTCCTTCTTCTGTGGCTCTTCCCTCAGAGAAAAGGAGGTGAGATCACAGAGGAGCATCCAGCGACTCTTACCCTCTTACAGAGGGACTGGAGACCTTGTCCTTTTCACACCCATCAGGGCTCCCATCCCCTACAACATACGACCTTTGGTACCAACTTCTTGGAATCCTACAAAGGGAGGAAAAAATTCTTGGACAAGGCTGAGGAAGAGAGTGTCTAGACACAGCAGTCACTGGAAGGCCTAAGAAGAATGTGGGGGGCCCTGAGTGTGGAGGGGAGCCAGGTCAGGCTGAGCGAGTCCCCACACTTCCAACCTCCCGACCACTTTCCCTGCCTGCCAACTGCAGCACTGCTCTGGATTCGGTGACAGTCTTCTCAGACGTGATTTAGAAGGGGCTGTGCTGAGCGGTCATCCCTTCCTAATGGGCCCGAGTCATAATTCTTAGCAACCATCCTCCTCTGCCCCATACCCACCCCTTCCCTGTGGCTACTGCTCTGAGGCAGTTAGAGCAGATTTAAGATCAAAGTCAAATCACATTCACCAAACAAAGTGTCAGGCCAGGCAGGAGGGGCTGGGGGCTCAGAGTTATAGCCCGGAAGGCCTGGCAGTTCCTTGGAGACTATTAAGTGAGTATATTTTATGTCCAGACACAATGCTGAGAGAACCATCCGTAACACAATTACAGGAAACTTCCCCACGCGTCTCAGGGATGCTGTAGATGGCTGGGTGGGTGATGAGTAAGCATACATTTGTACCCATCAGGCATTCCTGAGGGTCCCACCTGCTGGTGACTTGCTGCCTGGCTCCATCCTTAGGAGCCAGGCAGACTCGGAGGCAGGATTACTTCCCAGAAAGGGTAAGGAGGTATGCTCTGCATTTAGAGAGCAATGAATTCTTAAGATGAAGGGGGCTCATTTTACCAATGGAAGAGTGGACACTCAGAGACGGGAAGAGCCCTTCTGGCCTGCAGTCACACTGCTCCTGGGAACTAGAAATGGGTCTCCTGACTCCAAGGCCAGTGCTCTTTCAGGCTGTCAATTCTCCCAACCTCCTGTGGAAAAAGGCAGAAAGCAGATTTCCCCCACATACCCTGCTGGTTAGGATTCTGTGCCTAACACCCCCGATGATGAGTCTTGACTAGTTTTGAAAGTAATTTTCAGGAATCTTGCAGACCTCAGGTCCAGGTTAGGGCCCTGGTGTCCACTGGGGTGGAGATCATAGCGTCCACTCTGGGCTTATGTTCCGTGAGGGATGCCCTGACCTGGGATCCCCTAGATAGCTGTCATTAAAGCCCTAGATCATGGGATCTGAGGAATGTCCCACCCTCCCTACAAGAACACCAATCTATCAATATCTGAAGTCAGGGATGTATTTATTATCTTTGCATCATATAAGATGGCATCTGGTACCTAAGAAGTATTCAGTGGATATATGTTAAATTAATGAGTGCACCTAAGCCAACCCCTTTACCATCAATTCACAGATGAGGAAGTTGACATGTACAGAGGTACCGTTACTTGGTCAAGGTCACACAGTGACAGTGACAGGACCTGGATGAGGACCAAGGTCTTTATCTCCAGTGTCCTGTGCTCTGCCCTCTACAACAATTGTCCCCTCTCAGATTCCCCAGGGCTGAACTAATATTGATCTAGAATGAATCCTCTGCTCCCTTCCCGCTGGGAAAATCCGGTTGTGCCATCCATTCTAGCTGTTGGGGTCCCACTTTAGAGTGGGTGGGATTTAGAGGAAAATGGCACTTCCTCTTGTGGAGCCCTGGGGTCCCTCTCCCCTGTGCAGCCACCAGCCCTCCCCCTCCAGCCCTCCCCTTTCTGGAGCCAGTGCAGAGCTCTTGCTGGACATCTCTGAGGACCTGGAGAGGCTCTGGGGAAACAAAACCCAGGGGACCCAGCTGCTTCCCTGTCAAGTCCAGCTGCCCTGAGGGCTGCCAGCTTGACAAGTGGCATTAGAATAAAAAACCTCACAGTGGCAGCTGCAGGCTCTGTGCCAGAGCCTTGGGCATCCCTGCCTGGTGCCATTCACTGTCACCAGGGGTAGGCACCTGCCAGCCAGAGGTGCATGGCTGTATCTCAGGCCCGGGTGTCAGACCCTGAGCACCTCCGGCTCTCTGGTCTCCTGCAGCAGCTCTCTCAGCAACACAGCAGCCCACCCAGGTACCTCTGAGCCCTTTCCCCAGGGGGCAAAGAGCCTCCCTGTCTTTGTCCCAGCTTTTCCTTGTCCCAAGGAGGGCCCCAAATGCCCCAGGCCCCTCCAGTTTCCTGATGGGAAAATTCTGCTCTTCCAGCGTGACTCAGCTTAATTCCTCCCATGTCCCTCACACTTCTCTTTCCTAATTTTTTTTTCTCTCTGACTAGGGTGCCCTGTGCCCACCCTCATTTTCTCATCTGAGGTGAGAGAGGGAATCTGTGAAGTGCTCTTGGGGATGAGGACCTCGGTGTTGCTCAAGAGCAGGGGGACACCCTTTCCTGGATTCTCTGCCTAACGCCCTGGATAACAAGTCTTTACTATGTGGGCAGAGATGCGCAGGGCAGCAGTAGCCCTTGTTGACAATAAATGGCAGGCCCTCCAAGATGAAAGGCAGCGGATACCTCAGGGCTGTGCTGCAGACTGGAGGCTGGGACCAGATAAAGTGACCTTCCTCTGGGATCCCCCTCCCCCAGGTACCATGGCCAAGGTCTTGTTGCCCCCTCTCCAACCTTTGTAATTTGGATACACAGATAAGGCCTGAAAACCTTCCCTGGGTTTCCAAAGCACGGACTTTTTAAAAACAGAGTAAAACTAGTGGAAGACAAAAGAATAGCAACTACAATAAACAAGCAGCTTATGAGCCCTCTCCTGCCCTGGGTCCAGCTGGTCACTGGTCACCCCGGGGCTCTCTAACTGGGACATACAAATGTGGGAGCAGCCCATTCTGCCACTCCTTCTCCCCTTTGCTCTCTTTCTCCCTCCTCCCCTCCCCTTCCCCTCCTCCCCCCTTCCCCTCCTCCCCCCTTCTCTCCCCCACTTCCCTCTCCACCTCGGCCTTCCTCACACTGAGGCCCACTGGTCTTCTCTTGGTTCCTGCCCTGGGCCTTTGTGACTGTCCACCTCCCCCGCACTCTCCCCTCTCGCTGCCAACGCACCCTGTTCTTGTCTTTCATGGCCCCTCCCAAATTATGAAATTGTATACTTTTGTGTAAATACTTATCTTGAAAATACTTATCAGTTAATATGTCCTTCCTTTCCTTTGTAAATTACTTTTTAACCAAAGTGATAGACACACAAAATTTAAAAATCAAATAATGTCAAGAGGTTTTGCAGGAAAGGCACCAGGCCCTTTCCACCCTCTAGAGTCAACCACTTCCAACTCTGGGCTGTTTCTCCTAGTGTTTAGATCTCTTCATCTAAGCAACATATTCACGCTTCCACCTTTTTCTTAACATCTTATTATAAAAATTTTCAAACATATAAAAAAGTTGGATTTACAGCAGACATCCATAAATCCACCATCTAGTTCTACAATTAATATTTTGTGATCATTGCTCTATCACATAACTTTGCAATTTTCAATCCTTCTATCCATCTGTCACTCCCTCTTATCTTTTGGTACATTTCCAAGTCAGTTGCAGATAGGAGTACACTTTAGTCATCCCTAAACACTTCACCATACATATCATTAGAATTCAATATTTGCCTGTGGTTCTTTTCTCCTTCCTTTTGAGATAAATTTTACAGGCCGTGAAATGTGCAATTCTTCAGCGTACAGATCCATGAGGTCAAAGCTATGCATGTGACTATGTACATTACCATCCCCTCGGGGAATTCCCTCAGGCACCCTTGCAGTAAATGCCGATGGCTGCCCACATAAGGCAGGCAGCTACTGCTTTCTCTTTGTCTTTTTTTAACTCTATTTTTTGACAAAACAATTTTTTGATCTTGTCTACTGACTTCCTATTATGGCATGAGTCTCAGCTCATAGCTTTGCCTCCCCATAATATACTTATATCACGTTTTGAAAATTAAATCTATAATCTCTTCTTCCACAACAAGAAGTAAAACATGTCCACGCCTGAGACAGGACTCTATGATGGTTCTGTTTCCTTTCTGGGGCAACTTTATGCTTTTCCTCATTTTTGGTTTACTTTCTTTTCTATGGTCTTCTCAAAATTTTTTTTTTATGATTCAACAAAATGGGAGACCATCTATCAGTATTATTTATCACATGAGCAAGTGTATCAATAATCTATAACTTAATTTTTTCCCCAGGAGACTGTCCTCTAATCCATTGATGGTGACTCCACTGCTGCTCCCTTTCTGGAAGCATTTTGGAGCCTCTCATTTCTGGTGTCTGAAACATAATGACATTATATTATACTTTGGGCCTTTAGTGAAACCTCAATCTGAAAACCAACATCGCTCAGTTCTGGGAAATTTTCTTCTATTATTTCTTTGAAAATTTTCCCCTCCATTTTCTTGGAACCTGTCTAGAATTCCCAGTGGTCAAATGCTGGACCTTCTGAGCTGATCCTTCTCTCCCATTATCTGTATTTCTCTTACTCTCTCTCTTTCTGTTCCACTTTTGGGGATATTTCTTCTATTTTATCCTTCAGAACTTTTATTGAATTTTGAATTTTTGCTATCACTTTTAATAGCCAAGAGCTCTTCCTTGTGCTTTGATTTTATATATGGCAGTCTATATCATGCTTCCTCCCTCCCCCTTTCCCCTTCCTTCCTTGTCTCCCTCCCTCCCTCCCTTCTTCCTTCTTTTCTCTTTCTTTCTTTCTCTTTCTTTCTTTCTTTCTTTCTTTCTTTCTTTCTTTCTTTCTTTCTTTCTTCCTTCCTTTCTTTCTTTCCTTCCTTCCTTTCTTCTTTCTTTCTTTCTTTCTTTCTTTCTTTCTTTCTTTCTTTCTTTCTTTCTTTCTTTCTTTCCTTCCTTCCTTCCTTCTTTCTTTCTTTCTCCTGCTCTTATTTCAGGTAAAATATCTACTTTTGTCTCTCTGAGAATATTAATCATATATATTTTTAAACTTTTTTTAAAATTCACAACCTTGTCTCTGTTTCTTTTGAGTTCCCTATTCTCCTCCTATTTGCTTATCTAGTCTTAATGGTGGAGGCTTTCCTAGAATGTCTGGTGCTCCTTAGTTGCCCATACTTAAGAGTGTGAATCATTTTAAAAGAAAACCTGATTGGCAGTTGTTTGAGTATGGATGGGTCCCTGTTGGTTGGTGGGTTTCACTGTAGGGTGAATAGACAAGGAGCTGGCTTTATTTTTTTTGAAAGACCCACAAAATTCTGTTGGCCCCCTACAAACTTGGGGCATTTAGTTTTTCCAGAGGAAAATTCTCCTGCCTCCAGTCTGGGGTGGGGGTGAGGGATGGGAGTTGAGTGATATCTTGGCTGTTAGCACTATGAAATCTCAGTTGGGAAGGAGGCTGAGGTTGTCCCTGTTCAATATGGAGAGTTTAACTTAATATTCCTATTTTATACTACTTTTTTGCCCCCTTCTGTCTGTGTGTGTGGTGTCCCTGTGCTCTCTGGTTCAATTTCTTTAGGAGCTGGCTTCCCCCTCACCTGCCCTCTCCCTCCCCTAGTTTGGGATAAGGACGCTTGCTTGGCTGCACAGGCCAGGTGAGGGGCCATGAAGGTCTAACTGGTGCCCCTGTGTTAGACCCCTGCCCCATCCTACCTTCTGCCATGTTGATGTGCTGATTCCTCAGGCTTTCCTGAGGTACCCAGGGGCCATGACTCCTTTCTCATGACACCTCCTTCCACAGTCTGGGACACTTAAGCCTCCTCCATTCTGTTAAGTCAGTTGTCACTCTTCCATTTACTTTCTCTCTCCCCCAAATTTGATAACATTTCTCATGTGCTGTTGTCACCTCTTCCACTTTCTTTTTCCTGCAGGATTTTTAGTGACTTGAGTCTCATTTTAGGGTGATTTGGGGAGAGGACAATGATAAATGATTGTTATCAATCCACCATCTTTAGCCTGACATCTGTTTAATTAATAAATCCCCCCCATTGTAAGACACTATAGATATGGATTATGCCTGTTTTATTCAATACTTTTCCTAGCAGAGTGGCTAACTCATAACGAGGTTCATAACTAATTTGGTTCCTAGAAAACAGATACTGACTGAATTAAAAGTATGAAGGATGGAAGGTTTTATATATTCTCTTATGTAACAAGGTTCAGTACCCTGGGTGTGGGGAATCCTCAGTCTTCTCTGGAAAACAGAGAGGCTGGATTGGATTACGGGATTATCAGTTGTGGTTGGGATGGAGAAAAAAAGAATCAAAAGTGGATGAACTCTTGGTTCCACCGACTCAGATGTTCTAGCATTATAAGGACTGGCTGGATACCCCTTAGAGGGAGTGGTGGCTGGGTGTCCTGAGGTGCCTGGCTTCAGTCCCACTACCTGTCCCACTATCCCCTTACCATCCTCCCCTCCCAGAACAGAGGTGCTGTCTCACAGCTGGAGGGAAGGGAGTGCCGAGGAGGACTTAAAACCTCTTCCCTCCCCTAGAAGGCCAGGGAGGGAGGAAGGAGGGGAGAGAAGACCAGGGAGGGTGGCGTACATCAGCATCAGAGCCCAGATGCTGGCTGATGAGCTAAATATACAGCCAGAGGTGTCCCCCCTCCCCCACTGTCTTAATGTGGTTTTTAAAATAAGTCAGCCTCTCTCTAGTTCTCCCTTTCCACTGTCATTTATTTCAGTTTTTATCTCCACAACAAAAATTCCTTCCAACTTTTTTTTTTCCCTCTCTCCCTCTAATGCTCCTCTCTTTCAAATGCTAATAATCTCCAGCTGTAAAAGGCTTAGAAGTGGCTCTAGATTGTTTGATCTTTGGCCTGTGATCTGCTTTCATCTCTCTGCTTTCAAATGTTACTTTAGATTTACTTTAACCTATTAACATGCTTGGTATTCATAGACACGCTCCCAACCTGCTTCCCAGCACCGCGGCCCCCCAGCCTCCCATCAGAACTAGATAAGGAAAGTGAAACTCCAGGCACAGAAGGTAACTTTGGCAGCGAAGGGGCAGGAGGCTTTGAAGGCAGGGACAGGTGGATGGAGCGAGGAGGGAAAAGGCTGCGGTGTGTGTGTGTGGGGGGGGGGGGGGGTTGCGGGGGGAGGGGAGGTGATGGGGGAGGACAGGGAAGGAGAGGAGACTCAGGAAAGAAGACAGGAAGGTGGGAGAGGAGAGGAAAGAAAGGAAGAAGGAGGTGAAGCCAGAGAAAGGGAGAGCTGGATGGACGCGGAGGGACAAGTCTCCCTCGCCGAGCATGCTGCCTCCTGGCTGGTTAGACCCCAGCTAAATCTGCTCTCCCCGGCGCTGGAGCTGGGCTGGGGAGTGGAGAGACTGAATTAGTGCTTCAGATTTCTTGCTCCCACCGTCGTCGTGCTGGAATGTCGCGTGTTCGTTTCCACAGGAAACGCGAGGCATGAATATGGATGAAGCTCCTCACCGAGACCACAAGGGTGCGGCTCAATTATTTGCCATGTAAAGCAGCACAGGAAGGTTCTCTGCACTTGATCGTCTCCTCTGTGTAGGGCTGTGTGCTCGCGCACGCATGTGTGTTGGGGGGGGCCTGTGCGGGGGCTCGGGAAGGGGACCCAGGCTGGTCAGGCGGCGCCTCTGAAGGGCACCGTGCCATTTAGACCCTCCACGAAGCTCCGGTTACAGCAGAGTGCCTGGGGGTGGTTTGGGGAGAGAGCCTCCCCCCGCCCCCGCTTCCCACCTCCCCACCCAACACACACACACACACACACACACACACACACACACACACACACACACACGGTGACAGCTGTGACTCCACAGTCTCTGACATAGAGCCACAGAGACCAAAGGAGGAGGCCTGCTGTTAGCAGAGTTTTTGGAAAACCCAGGGCAGGAGCCATCCCATGCCAGGCTGATGGACTCTTTCTCCTGAGGCTGTTCCTTTGGGGAGAAAGCAGATGTCCCGTCTCCCCGAGGGAAAGCCTGAGCCAGCCACCCAGCTTCTGAAGGGTGGTGGCTCCATCAGGAAGCAGGAGGGAGAGGCTGTCTTGGCTGGCTGAGAGGGACACTGCGGGGCACCAGAGTCTGCTGGACAGTCTCCCCATAGCTGAAAAGCCACCGAAGCCGCTGGAGGCAGAGGAGTGCAAGGAAGTCTCACGGAGCACCAGAAAGCCTGAAGTTCAAGTCTTGGGCCGGTGATCTTGCCCTTCTGCCCTCAGTTTTCTCATCTATGAAATGGACTAACACCACTCCTGACTTCCAAGGGCGATCGTGATGGCAAAATAGTCGAAGAAAGGATTACAATTATAATTCTCAGGGCACTCGTCATGTGGCAGATACTATTCTAAGTATGTTATTAACTCACTTAATCCTGCATTAATCCTCACTTAATACCCATTTAACCCTATGAGGTGGATCCTGTTATTAGCCTCACTTTGCAGATAAGGAAACTGAGACACATAATGTTTAAGCAATTTGCACAAGGTCACACAGCTAGAGCTATTAGGTTCATTTTAGGCTAATTAGGCTACTGGGTCACTTGAACTCATCTGTTACTCATTTCCTCCCCCAACATCCCTCTGGGTTGGTATCCTTGCTTCTACTTTACACAGAACCTAGCAGTAAGTACTAGCCCAGGTCCTCTGTCTCCCAAGCCCACACGTCTTATCGTCCTGCTATGCTGTAGAGATGCTTTTCAACTGCAAAGGGCTTAAAAATGTCAGTTATTATTATCCACAAATGTTGGGGATTTCTGCCAAAGGGGAAACTCACATTCAGTGAATTGGAGGTCCTGGGTGCAAAGGAAAAGCTGGGGTTCCTAGGCTGTCCTCTCTCCAAGGTCTTCTCTAGGGCAAACCAGACCCTTCCTGCTGTAGCCAGTTGCTCCTGACCCTGAGCAAGGAGGAGGGGTGGGGTGGAAGTTATCCCATCCTGTAGCCTAACAGACTCTGCATGGGAAGGTGGGGAACAGGGACCCACCTTAGGTTGGTGGATCACCTCCACGGGTGTCACACCCCAGCTTCCCACGGTGGAGGGGGCAGTGTTTACAAGGGCTCAGCAGAGGGGTGACTGAGCTGAGCCCTCCTATGGGCACCTGGGGAAGCTTTTCAAGTGACTCTGGCCCATTGAAGCGGAAGGAAGTGGACCCCATCTGAACACTGCCACGTGCCAGGCAGCGCAGGAGGTCTTTCCATACGTGTTGGTCTATTCAGACTTCACACCAACGCTGTGAGTCAGGCATCCATCCCCATCATCATTTCTGAGATGCTGAGAGTTTAACTGACTTGGATGTGGTCGCATGAAATCTTCTCACTGCACCCCACTGCCTCTCTTAGTTCTCAGCAGGTACAGATGGACCATAATAATCCTGTATTAACCTGGAAAGCAGCTCTGTGGTCCCTAGACACCAGTGACACCACAGTCCCACGAAGGTCCCGTTTCACAGGGCACTGGGCTTACCCGGGGCGGGGCCTCGGTCTGCTTGTGACCTGGTGGCACTGAAGCTTAAAGCATTTCTTCTTTTCACTCTGGGTTCTGTCTCCTCCCAGTGCGGGTCCAGGAGTGAGCCCACATGCCAGGTGCCTGTGTGACGAGAGGGAACTCAGCTCTTCAGCTTCCTGGCTGTGTCCCCTGCATAAGTACCTTAGCCTCTTTGAGGCCAAGTCCCCTCATCTCCCTAAATGGTGGCGTGGCCCGAATGAGCCATGGACCCAGGGGGGTGATGGGGCCCTGGGAGTGTTGTGCCTTCTGCTTAGCCCCTTGGGCTCTTCCTGGGGCAGGGAGGGCCTCACGCAGAGCCCCTACCTCTGGGGCTTGGTGAAGGCTCCTGCTGGTGATGAAGGAGGGAAGGACACTTGTCTCCTTCACTTTTTTGGCTCCAGCAAAGCTCAGAGGCCCCACCTCCACCCCAAGCATACAGTCTAAACACCAGTGGCTGTTTCCAGATGCGCCTGACCAAGGGCAGGACACATGCCAGAGCACCCAGCCTCTGCGCCGAGGTACCCCCCCTGAAACCCAGGAGTCAGCTCTTCAGGCCAGAAGAATCCTTCCAGGTTGTCATGGGAGTGGAAGAGAAGCCAGGGCTTGTTAGGGCATTTGCTCTTGCTTCTCTGTCGCTCTCTTTGGTGTCACAGCCTCACCAGGAGCCTGGCGAAGCTGGGGGTGGGAGGTGGGCAGTGGGCACTGAGGCAGAGTCCCTACTTCCTTCACACCCACCCACCAGTTCTTAGTTACTGGAAAGAGCAAATGCAAATGGATCCAAAGCACAACATCCATAATGCACTGCCACGCTTCCTAGGGGCTCACTCTAAGTTAGAGCTGGGCTCCTCCTGGGGGCTGACATTTTCCCTGGTTCAAACATCTGCGCTTTGCCAAGCTTGGCGAAAGGTGAGGGAGCCAGTCACTGCCACCTCAGAGTCAAGTGAAAGAGAAGAACCCATCCCCACAGGTTCCTCCCACCTGGATGGAGCTCTGGGCCCCATGTGCACTGGCACACATACACCCTTGCCTGCGCATCCCTGCGTGCACGCAGACTCACGCGTGTACCCCTTCACTAACCCTCATGCCTCCTCAAGCACACACACGTATGTACACGTGTATCTGCCCGTGAGCAACAACAACACGCAAGCATCTGTGAACCAGGGGAGCAGGTCTGTCCTCCCCCCATCTCCCCCCACCCCCGAGGGGCTGCCGAGGATTTGAAATAAATGCGTTCTTAGGAAGAAGGACCACGTTTCCCTCCAGACCAAGTCTCCAAATGAAATCAGACTGGGAGAAAGGAACCACTGAGATGCACAAAACAATGTGAAGAAGAAACTCCAAAGAAACAAATAATCATATAAAAAAAAAAGGTGAGAGTTATTTTTCAGCTCACTGGCTTTCTGAAAAGTAATATAAAGTTGGACAGCATCTTCTTGGAATCAACCTTCCTGAGCCGAGGCCCGGACCGCACGCACATCTCTTTCTATTACCCGAAATTTGTATGGTTTCATCTCCTCCGATTTTCTTTCATTTGTGCGCCTGTGCAAACCCCTTGTGACAGGGGCCTGTTCCTAACCCGACAGCCGGCCGTGCTGGGAGCTGCTTCTCCCTGGCGCCCCGCGGGGCTGAGAATTGAGAGCCTCCCCTGCAGTTCTCCCCAATCTAGGCTCTGCCACCCTTGACTCTGTCCCCTCCCTTCCCAGAAGGGCTGCAGACCTCCTCCCTCCCCTTCTCTGCACCAATCTGGCCTTCTTTGTTCCTAAAAGAATTCTCTTGCACACTGTTCTCTCGACCAGGGCTGGAAAGCAGGCCTGGACGGGGTGAGGGGCCCAGGGTCCTGGAGCCCAGAGCCCAACCCAGGCCTGGGTGCAGAACAGATGTTTAATAAATGCAGGAAAGAGCAGGCGTATCAAAGGATGGTTCTGCCTCCTTCAGGGTGTGGAGGGAAAAAGATTTCCCTTCTAAAACGTCCAGGAAAGGGAATTCCCTGGTGGTCCAGTGGTTAGGACTCAGCGCTTTCATTGCTGTGGCCCGGGTTCAATCCCTGGTCAGGGAACTAAGATCTTGTAAGACACGTGGCACAGCCAAAAAAAAGAACGTCCAGGGAAAAGGTTTAGGAAGGGGAGATGAAGAATATTCCTAACAATGACATCCCCTGTAGTTCCAGTCGATTCTCCAGCAGAATGAGCCTGGGAGGACTCACCTAATGGTGGTCCCTCTGCCTCTCCTCTTCTGCCACCTCCCACCCCGTGACACACACACTTCTGTATGTGCACACATGGACATCTGCACACGTGCAAACACTGCAAATACACCCATACTGTACACGTGCACCCAACCCTGAAACAAACACACATGTGCACCCCTCAAATACACATGTGTATATGCCTCAAACACATCCACACAGATATACACACAGCTCTCAGACAAACACACATGCACACCCTGCAGAAACACACAAACTCGTGTGCACAACCCTCAAGACAAACTCACATGGAGGCACACACAATTTCCTCTCAAACACACACACACACGGAGACAGATGTACCTGTACTTTGCCTACATTTTAGAGGTACACCAGTGACCTTTCCAGGGACCCGTGTCCATTCCCAGCTTCTACATCCTGCCCTGAAAAGGTGGGGGACTTGATGGTCTATATCCCTATCAATCTTTGCAATAAACATACCACACAGGGGATGATGGCACGTTGCATCTTCTTTGCTGCAAAGGGGAATGAAGGGGGCCTGGCTTCCCCCAGCCTGGGGATGCAGTGGTTTCGGTAGGAGCTTCAGTCTGGCACCTGCCCTGGGTCCACCCAGCAGAGATAAGAAATCTCTGTATGGATGTGTTTGGGGTAGGGAAGTGGGGACATGGGGACGTAGGGAAAGTTATTGAATCTTTTCTCCAGAAGAGATTAGGATAGTGCACTAGTCAGGCTAAGCTCATTGCTGTGACAAACAGCCCCCAAATCTCCGTGGATTAGTTCAATCAAAGTTTCAAAGACATGTCCCTCTTCAGTGAGAGATGGCAGGGATGCTCTATTTGATGAAGTATTATTGGGACCCAGATTCCTTCTGTCTTGTGGCTCTGGTGTCCTCCAGGTATTTGGCATATCTTGATTTAACGGGTGTATGGAAAAGCCAGGAAGGGTTCATATGGAATGCTTTTTATGGGCCATGCCTAGAGATGGCATGCATCACCTCTGCTCACACTCCATAGGCTAGAACACGGTCCATGGCTACGTCTAATGACAGGAAGGCTGGCAAATGTAGTCCAGCTGGGCATCCAGGGAGAAGAGGAGAATGTAGACATTGGTGAGCCCTGCCAGTCTTCATCACACCCGGAATCACACAGCTAATCATGGTGGAATCCGTTTTTTGACATAGGTCTCCTGATTCCAGAACTGTGCTTGTTCCTTCCAGTACTTTACTTTGAAGCATTAAGCTTTACTAACAGAGCACTGTTCCTTGGTCCTTGTTCTAGGTCTAGAAGTCCTTGCATTTATAAGAATATAATAATAATGACAATACTATCTGTTCTATTATGCATGATATCTCATTTAACCCTTATCACCACCCTGTAAGATATGTAGTAAAACCCTAGCTTCTAACTGAGCACATTGCAGCTCAGAGAGATTAAGGAGCCTCTCTGAGGTTGTAGGAGAGTGAGAACGTGAGCCTCAGGCTTTCTGGTCCTGGTCTCCCATCTTCCTCTTTTGCTGCCATGGCTCCCCCTAGACATGAGATTTGAGGTTAGGTGGGTGAAGCATCAGTCTTCTTTATCCTGTAGAGCAGACACCCTGGTGAAGCTTATGTAGGATGCAAATGGCGTCAGGAGTGGGCAGAGTTCTTGCTGCCTTTCTGCTCTGGGAAGCATCTGGAAAAATGTGAGAGCCTAGGCCACTGTAGCTTAGTTTAGTTGATAACTGTTTACCTGGAGATATTAGAGGCACTGGGATTTGAATTCTGATTATATGATCCTCAGCAAAGTATCCTGGGTTACGAGTCAAAAGACATTCATATGGAAATCCATCCATAGTTAACTGTGTGACTTTGAGCATCTCATGTAAAGTTTCTGGTGTTCAGTATGACCAGCCTCCCTCCCTTGCAAATTGGAAATTGTAGCCACCACCCTCATTCCAGACCCTATGAGGACGTCAAGGATCCCAGTTGGTTTCCCCAACACCACATAGTTTCTCTTCAAATCCTTCCTGCCCATCGCTGACAGAGTAATTTTCTTAATCACACACATTTCATCATGTCTTTTTTCTACTCAGCAACTTTCACGACTATCATAAAGTCCAAACTCCTTAGTCAGCCCTCATATTTCTTTATACTCTGCCCTGAGATTACTGGTCCAGATGGAGCACCCTTGACTACCCTAAATATCTCAAATTCTCCTGCCATGCTGCCCTGTTCCTCTCCCTGAATCCCCTTCTCCGGGTGGCCTTCATTGCCAGCCTACCTGTTGTCACCTAAAATATACCTCCCTTAATCACCCCATATAATCTTCACTCTTACGTCATCGCATTTGTGCCCTCAGGCAATGTTTGGAGAGGCGGTACCCTTGGTGCCTTGGTCTTATGGGAATGTTTCTTATTTTCTTCAGCAGATTGCCAGCCTCCTCAGAGTGAGAGCTAAGTCTTGTACAATTTGTCCCCTTGGATACAACAGCCCTTGGACAATAGTTTTTGAGTGAAAAAAATAGTCAAAAGATAGCAAAGACTTTCAGGGATATGCAAATGAAAACTTATCTTAGGAACAACATTAAAGTTTTTTGGACTGTTTTCCGCCAGCCAGGGATCATGGGGCAGCTCCCACATCTTGGCAGGCTGGTAACCTCCTTGGGTTTATCTGCAAGAGTTTATGGCTGGGACCTCAAATCAGAGACTTGGGGCACTTTGGGTTGTGTTTCTTTGCCCACTAGTCGGGGAGGGGCTAAGACCAGTCCTCCAACAGGCTGACCTGTCAGGTAGAAGTGAGCTGGGTGTGTGCATTTGGGGAACATCTCAAATCGAGCTCTTTGGGCTTTACTGCCCACACTCAGCCCCTCCACACCAGGCCAAACTGTAGGCTGAAGCCAGTGGAGAAAGTAATAGATTGGAAGCAGGATGCTCAGGTTAAATGGGCCGCTTTGTGGAGCTCATCCATAATCCTGCTGGAGCCCAGAGAATAATACGTTAATTAGAGCCAAAGGCAATGCTCCCACCAGCCATCCATCCTGCCTGTGTCTGCAGGGCCATCCCCATGGACACGCCAGCCCATTCCCTTCCCTGAAAGAGATTTATTCATTATCAATGTTTGTCTGCAAGAGGGACTAGCGGGGAGGGAATGAGATTCCTAGAGGGATGGGATATGAAAAAGGCAGAGCCAGGCCTGCTGGCAGCTAACAAAGTAGTGTGTTTGGGGGCTGGAGACGGGGTGTCCCAATTAGGAGGATGAGGCACATCTACCTGGTTGGACAGGGCAAAGGTGAGCCAAAGGGAGTGAGAAAAAATTCAGTAAATGTGTCTGACAAGGGGTCCTTGTGGGAGTTTTAGCTTGGGACCTCATTTTCTTTAAGCTACAAATCATGGGGAAAGAAGATAAGGAACAGATGAAGCCCATTTATCTAATGTCTACTCTGGTGCTTTCACTTAAAAAGCACTCAGAAAGTGCTTGTTGAGTGAATAAATAAATGACTTTTGTGGCAGCCAGAGGGATAGCATAAGGAGCTCACTGCTGATGAGCAAAGAGAAGTAGGAGCCAGAAAGACCAAGAAAGGGTTCTGGGATTTTTACACAGGAGTTCCTTGAAAGAAAGGGAGATATATCTCATTTTTCCTGGATCCCATTATCTCTGTATCATGTTGGATTTTGGAGAAAATGGGAGAAGACTGGCTCTCCCCAAGATAGTATGGCAGCCTGCAGAGGGGAGAAGTCTACAGGTCAGAGACAGCAAAGGACCGGCCGGGTGGTGGCCCACTGACCAAAGCTCCAGGGAGAACGAGAGGGGGTGAGCAGAGGGATGCAAAGTCACTGCTTCTCAGATTGTCTCATAAGAGGGACACGCAGAATTAGCGCCCCTTCTCAGTGGCTCTGCAGCCCAGATGGGGAAAGGGGAGGTGGTGGGCGGTGACTTGCCCAGAATCCCACAGCTAGTGTATGCCAGCATTGTGCTGTTCAAGGGGTGAACAGCATCCCATCACCCAGGGCAGCACCCCAGAACTACTGAATCCAAATATGCATTTTAACAAGATCCTCATGTGATTTCTATACACACCAAAGTTTGAGAAGCAGGTCAGCTACATCGTGTGCCTAGTTCTTAGGGGGACCACATGGTGTCTTAGGGAGAGTGTGGTGGATTGGATGTTCTAGTGCTGACACTCCATTAATTGGCTGGGGGAGTTGAGGGAAATCGCTTAGTCTCTTTGGGCCTTAGTTTACGCTTCTTGTTTTTTTTTTAAAGAAGTATAGTTGATGTACAGTGTTGTGTTAGTTTCAGGTGTACAGCAAAGTGATTCAGTTATACATACATATATATATATACATATATATATGTTCTTTTTCAGATTCTTTTCCATTATACATTATTACAAGATATTGAATATAGTTCCCTGTGCTATACAGTAGGTCCGTGTTGTTTATCTATTTTATATAGATTACTCATTTTTTTTTTTGTGGTACGCGGGCCTCTCACTGTTGTGGCCTCTCCCGTCGCGGAGCACAAGCTCCGGACACGCAGCCTCAGCGGCCATGGCTCACGGGCCCAGCCGCTCCGCGGCACGTGGGATCCTCACGGACCGGGGCACGAACCCGCGTCCCCTGCATCGGCAGCCGGACTCTCAACCACTGCGCCACCAGGGAAGCCCAGATTACTCATTTTTAATGTGAGAGGATTGAAGCAGATCAGTGACTTAAACTTTAGCCATCATCAGGATCACCTGGAACGAAAGGCTGGTTCCCGGGTGCCACCCTGAGTTTCTGTGTAGGGACTGAGAATTTGCATTTCTAAGAGGTTCCTGGACCATGATTATACGGCTGGTCTGGGGAGCCCACCTTGAGAACTACTTGACTAGATGATTTCTAAGGTTCCTTCTTATTCAGATATTCTGTGGGATTCCCATCCCCAGTTTGTAAGCTTCCTCCTCCCAGTGGCATCGACTGGTCCCCTGTTGTTTCTGACTTCCCCTCCTTCTCCAGGTATTTAATGTCATTTTCCCAGCACACCGGGGACCAATGAGCTGTCTTATAAAATGCATGGAAGGTAATACAGGCAAAGTATTATCCACAAGATTTAAGAAGAGTCCTACAAAATACAGCAATAAAACCTGGAAATAACTATCCATTTCCTACAACAAAATGTCTCATTTCCGAGTCCATAAACGTTCCCCCTCCAGATCCCCAGACCCACCTGTTTTGTAAGCATGTTTAATTATTAGCACCATAAAGTCTCTTTCTATACCTAATGTAATTATCGGGAACCAAAATAATATCAGGTAAAGGAGGGGGATGGAGAGGGAGGCTTGCTCACCACAAACTCAGACTATTTTTTTAAAGAGAGAGAAATAGGCACATGGGAAGGTAACGATTCTTTATAGTGATATTATACTTCCTGTGGAGGCTTTGGGGACAGCTTTGCAAATAAGACTGAGCTGGCTCATCTCAAAGTACAGAGTGGTTTCCAACCCTGGACAGAGGATTTAGGTCCTATTGGGAACTAGGAATTAGGATCACCTTGCTTCCGCTGCCACCAACTTCAGATTCTCTGGAGGCCCTGAGGACATGACTTCCCATCCAGAGGTATTCCCAAAGCCAGTTTCTTCCTTTCCTTCCTTTTGTACTTCCGCTGGAGGAAAAAAAAAAGTTTACAGAGCTACTCTGAGATAACGGCCAGCTGGTAGTTCAGAGTAAATTCAGGACTAGTGTCTTTGTGTCCTGCCTCCGTGACTTGAGCAAATGGATGAAGTGACGGACGAATGGATAAGGTACAGATGATGACAGGACCTGTGATTACAGGAGGAGGAGAACATATTCCTTCTCTTCTTCTGTCTCATTTCTGATGGGGTGCAGGACCAAATAAGGACCAATGAGACATTACTGCCAGGCTGATTTTGATTTACCTTATTATTAGCAAAATAGCATTCTGATCCTGAGAGCTGTCCAAATGGAAGTGCACTCTTGGCCCAAGGGGTGAGTTTTCCATCATTGGAGATTTTCAAACAGAGCCTGGGAAACTTTCCCCATGAGTCTAATCTAGGAGGTTGATGTATTAGGTACGAAAGAGGGGTGGGGGCGATGAGAATATTTATTGAGCATTTACTGTGTGCCCAACTCTTTATATAATCTCGTTTAATCCACTCACCAAACCCATGAGGTAGATGCTCTTACTCCTATTTTAAAAATACAGAAAGCAAGTTCAGAGATTCATGGAACTCGTCCATGCCACCCAGCTAGTAAGAGGTGGAGCTAGGATGCAAACCAGCTCTGTCTGCTCCAAAGTTCATCTTCCTTCTACGGCGGCGACTGGAGATACCACGCTAAGCTTCACATTCTTTAGTGCACTCGGCGGAACTGAACTTGACATGCCCGACTTGGGAAAACACGGGCTGCTGCCACTGCTGGCTGAGATATTGGTCTATTTTCTGGATCCGTCACTGAGAATTCAAAGCTCTCTTAAGAGGGCCTGTTGTGGGAAGTGACTGTTTTCAAGGCAATTCTCTTTGGGTTCGAATTGTTTTGTCAAGCTGCTCTTACACCTTCTCATCTGCAGATTTGCTTGCCTGCCAGGATCCTGAATCAACGTGATGGTTTAGGGCTTTCATTCTCTGATCTGGGAATCTATATGTGCTGTGGTCCCTTCATTTCCCTCCCCGCTCTGCGGAATGGGCCCCCGTCTCCTGCTCTCACACTGACTACATTCAGGGCCGCCTAGAGGAGCATTTCAGCCGGGCAGGGGCAGATGGCAGGGGCTACAGACTGCCCGGCTGTCACTAATTTCTACTGATGAGAGAATCCCCAAGGGGCTGGTAGTGCAGTCTGGGCAAGACTGAAAAGTTGGACTGATGTGCTCTCTGAAGCCTCTTGGCAGCCTTTGGAGGCAGCTTCGTGTGTCTGTGTTTCCCTCCTGTCTCTGTCCCTTGTTCTCATGCCAACCTTCTTTGGGTGCCCACCAGGTCCCTTCCATGCCCTGTTTCTCATCTCTCTTTGTAACCGCATGACGGGGACTCCTTGCCCATGTGCTGAGGGAGCGGGTGATGAAACGGGGCCGTAATCAACTTGTCTGCCCGTGTCAGGCCACCACCTTTCCTCTCTGAAGTCCACCCCTTTCCTTTGCCTCTGCTTGCCTCTGTCTCTAGTTCCTTCCAATCCAGCTTAATATCATGCCAGGGTCACCCCAGCTAGAGAAGGGCACCAGCCAGGCCTCTGGGAGGGCGTCTGCTTCGGCTGATAAGTACCCCGTCTTTCTCCTACCCTTCGGCGGGGCAGAGATGCCCTCCCCCATGAGCTATGGAATTAAAGCAGGGAGCTGGGCTTTGGCAACTAGCCTTCCCACTGGCACCACGCCTGCTCTGTCTCCACGGATTTCTCTCTGAGCGTCACTGTCGCCTGATGAAAAATGATTCCTTCTTGCAAAGCAAAATAGGGTTTTGTGTGGAGTCCACCCCCTAAATGTGATGGAAAGTTGGAACTCTAGGGTCCCAGAACACGGTCAATAGAAAAGAAGGACTTCAGGGTCTGATAATCGGTTTCCCTTCCAGGCTGAGGGGAGGTTCTGGAGCAGAGGGCTGCATGGAGGGCAAACCTGATCTTCCCAGCCTCAGGTCTGTGGTTATCCGTCTAGCCTAGTGTGTTTGTCTGCTCGGACTGCTGTGACAAAGTGCCACAGACTGGGTGGCTTAAACAACAGAAATGTACTGTCTCAGGGCTCTGGAGGCTGGAAGTCCAAAATCAAGGTGTTGGCGGGGTCGGTTCCTTCTGAGGGCTGCGAGGGAGGACCTGTGCCAGGCCTCTCTGCTTGGCTTGTAGATGGCCGTCTTCTCCTTGCGTCTCTTTGTATCATCTTACCCCTGTGGGTGTCTTTGTGTCCAAGTTTCCCTTTTTTATAAGGACACTAGTTGTATTGGCCAGCTCAGGCTTCTGTTGCAAAATATCACCCATGGAATGACTTAAACAATAGGTATGAATTCTCTCACAGTTCTGGAGGCTGGAAAGTTCAAGATCTAGACCTGGCAGGGTTTGGTTTCTGGTGAGAGCCCTCTTCCCAGCTTGCAGATGGCCTCCTCACTGTGTTTTCACATGGGGGAAGGAGAGAGCTCTTGTGTCTCTTCCTCTTCTTATAAGGACACCAGCCCTATCGGATTAGGGCCCCACCTTTATGACCTCATTTAATCTTCTTTTTTGGGGGGGGGGAAGTTTTAATTTATTTGTAAATTTTGGACTTTTCTTTTCTTCTTCCAACAGTTTCTTTGACAGTCTTATTTTTCCGTTGGGTTCCTTTGAGTTCAATTTACCTGTAACCTGTAAACATTTCTTCTATCAACAACCTGCTCCACAGTTGACCTAACTCTTCAGAATTACACAGCCTTAGCTTAAACTAATTCCAATGTATAATCTACAATTTCCATGTATAATTTATAATTTTCAGTACACTATAGTCCAGGCTGACCTCATTTAATCTTAGTTACCTTCTCACAGGCCTGATCTCCAAATACACTCACATTGGAGGTTGAAGCTTAAACATATGAATTTTGAGGGGATGCAATTCAGTCCCCAGGCATATAGGATTACGCCCCACTCTAATAACCTAATTTTAATTGATTACCTCTGTAAAGGCTCTATTGCCAAATAAATTCACATTCTGCGGTACTGGGTAGGTCAGGACTTCCAAGCGACATAATTCAACTTATAATACTCAGACTCCACTCAACTCACTCTGCCACTGTGAAATCTATTCCAGAGAAGACTAATGGCTCCTCAACAGGGTTCCCCTTCCTTGTCGGAGCCTGCCTGGTTTTCTGGGGGCAAGGGGTGAGTACAGTCCCCTTATCAGCCCCCTTTTCTGATGCTGGACACCCAGGGCACCCTAGGTTCTGCTCAGCAGCCCCACCTCTTTGTTGCCATCTCTGCTCACAGCTGCAGGTTCCTGTGTGTCAGCTCCCCCATGGCCACCCTGGCTGACTCGGCTTCCTGTCAGCAGGGTGTGAGGAAGTACAGCATCCCGGTGGCCGTTTCAGGTGTCCTTGGGGACATCTGGGCCAAGCCAGCCAGCAAGCACATTTGAAGAAGACTTGGGGATGGGGTATGTGGGGAGGGTCAGAGAAGTGGAGGAGATGGAGAAGAAGGGTAAGAAGAGAGACAAGTGGGAATTAGATTCTCTTTCGTTCCAAATTCGCTGTCACGGCCACGGAGAAAACCTTTTCTCCACACTTTCTCCCCATAATAGGATTATCCCCAAAACATTTCAAGCGAGAGAAATGCTGTTTTCTTTTAAATCTGTATTTAGAGTACACAAAGATCAGAATTTTCTTCTCTAGATTAAGTAGCCCTTATATCTTTATCATTCTCCCATTATTTCCCTCTGGGGGTAGACAAGGCAGACCTCGGCTATTCTCAGGTGGCCCCCAGGCCATGCTGTGATTCTGTGATTCTGAGTTTCAGAGCTGGCGCCTGGGTCAGGGTGTTTGGACTCCTCTCCCGTCCCCTCCCGATGACCACACACTCACCCCTGGACTCTCACCCCTGATGAGCCCTGGATCTCTCCCGGGCTACTCCTCTACCTCCCTCCTTAGCATCTGCACGCCCCTCTCAGCATTGCAGAGAAGGGAGAACACTGGGCTGCGAGTTAGAAGAACTCACTTTGCTCACCGTGTGATCTCAGTGGATTGGGATGCTGGGGGCTCAAAGGAAAAGCTCACAGGGGAGGTAGATTTCATGTCCCTTTCATTCTGGTTGCAGCTGCCCTGGCCAGTTTCTGGGGAGAAGGGTGGCTGCATGATGCCCCTCCCACCACCCGCACATCTCTGCCTTAAAATCACAGACTTTGAGAGACAGAAGAGTCTTTGGAAAGTGTCAAACTCAGCTCCCTACTGAATGCGTGGATGCCGGATGGGGCTCTGCTTTCATACATCCAGGGTGGGCAGCTCAGAGTGTTAGAACATCTTCTCTAGATGTTCTCTAGAGATGTGTAGGATTCTTCCTGTATTAGTCAGGGTTCTACAGAGAAACAGAACTAATAGAATGTGTGTGTGTGTGTGTGTGTGTATGTACATATATGTCCATATATATTTATATATTTTCATATATATGTGCATATATATTTCCATATATGTATTTCCATATATGTGTGCATATACAGTTTCACATTCATCTGCCATATGTACTGTATACAGAAATATATATTTCCATATATATGTATATATATACGTGGAAAGGGATTTATTAAAAGGAATTGGCTCATGCAATTATGGAGGCTAACAAGTCCTAAAATCTCCACGGTCAGTGGGCAAGCTGGAGAACCAATGGTGTATTTCCAGTCTGAAGGCTCAAGACCCAAGACATGCCAATATTTTGGTTTGAGTCCAAAGGCAGCAAAAAGCCGATACAGTAAGTTCCCTACATATGACCCTTCAAGTTGTGAACTTTCAAAGATGGGAACATGTGTTCACATGTCCAATCACGTAAGTTAGTTCACGTGTCTGATATACATTGTCATGTGTGTGCATCCTCTACAAGTGGTTGTGCCTTTATGGACTTTACTGTACAGTACAGTATAGAGTGCAGTAGTGCAGTATCTTTATTTCAAGCCCAGGATGTCCGGAAGCAAGTGTAAAAGCATCAGTGATGTACCTGGTACTACTGTGCTTTTCAAAAGATTAAAAATGTTTTCTTTATTTTTTGCGTTTCTTTGTTTTAATGAATTATTTGTGTGAAAATCATTATAAACCTATTACAGTACAGTACTATATAGCTGATTGTGTTAGCTGAGTACCTAGGCTAACTTTGTTGGGCTTACAAACAAATTGGACTTATGAACGTGCTCTAGGAATGGAACTCGTTTGGATGTAGGGGACTTATTGTATCTTAACTCAAAGGCAGGAGAAATTCTCTGTTACTCATGGAGTGTCCGCCTTTTTGTTCTATCCAGGCCTTCAACTGATTGGACAAGGCCCACCCACACGAGGGAGGACAATCTGCTTTACTCAGTCTATTGATTCAATGTCAATCTCCTCCAGAAACACCCTTAGAAAAACATTCAGAATAATGTTTGACCAAATGTCTTGGCACCTGGTGGCCCAGTCAAGTTGACATGTAAAATTAATTATCACACTTTCTTCCTACAATTCCCCATTAGCCTGGTCCTCCTTATCTGGTCTTACAAGGAAGGGGGGAGCCCCTCAGTGGGGCTCAGAGTGTTCAGCCTAGTTGACTGCTCCTGGGAAGGGGCCTGGGTACCCCACCTGGAAGATGCTTCCCATTCCCACTACATTGTCTCTCTCCACAGTCGAGCAGCCAGCTCCTCTTACCTCAGCTGGGCCAGAGGCACATCTACCATGCCTGTGCCCTGCCCTCCCTCTCCCCAGTGCATCCAGCTGTGGTGTCACGGTGGAATTGTCAGGGGTGCTCAGGCCAGAGGGAGTGAAGCTGGCTGGCCCGTGCTTGGTTCTATCTTAGCGATAACTTGCTCTCAGGATAAGGAAGCCCATCTCCCTCCCCCTCCCCACCACGTCCCTCTCTGCTTCTGGCTGAATCACTGGCAGTGGTGACTGGGGCTAATAGGAACCATATCCTGGGACAGATCTTTGCGGAAAGGAAGAAAGTGCTTTTCCATTTCTAGGGGCCTCAGGGAGGGAGGAGAAGGGGGCTACTACTTAAATGCTAAAGGCTCTACATGCCTTGCATCCTTGAAGCTGCATGAAAACTCAGCACAGGCAAATCTCATCTCTGTTTTAACCACAGGGAAACTGATGTGTGGTGGGAGGGGCTGCATGTCATCAGCTCAGGGTCAGGTAGCTGCCAACTGCAGGAGCCAGGATTTGAATCCAGCTTTTGTGGGTTTCAAAACCTCCACTTTCCGCTACATCTTGGGATGTTATGTGCCTGTGCAGGCCCCATAAACTGTATTGCCTGAGGGCTGAGGGGCAATGCTCAGATTTAACAGAATTCCCACAACAGCAATGTAGTCCTGCCCAGGCAGCTCAGTGGTCAGTGGTGAGTCTGTGAACGGAGTCGCTGGAGGTCTGACACTGCTGTGTGGTGTCATCTGGGACCCTAGGGATGAAAGCCTTTCCAGTGACAAGGAGGACCCCTAGGGCAGGAAGCCTGGAGGTTCCTTCATTTTGGTGGCACTTAGGAAAGTGACAGGTGGAGGAACAAGTGGCCAGCTGTCCCAGAGTGCCTCAGGGCCGGCTGTCCTTTCCCCTGTTGTGTGAGAGCAGGGCCTCGCTGGGGGAGGTGGTTGGACGGGAGCCTTTGCAAAGGGCAGAGCGGAAGTGGAGTCTGGTCTCCTGTTTGTCTGGGACCCTGCCGGCCTGTGTTCTGCAGTGACTCGGAAGAGGAAAGCAAACAAGGGATTTTCAGATGGTCTCTGGGTGCGTTCTCCTTTGTTTTCCCTTGGAGGGAGAGGCAGCCGCCATGGGTCCTCTAAATCTTGGCCTGGAAGGCACAAGAAGTTGGAGGGGGGATGGCTTATGTGAGATGAGAAGGCTGAAGCCACGTTAAGTTGAGCTGCGGGGCAGTTGATCTGCGCCCTGCTTGGGGAAGCTCCGGCTTCTCAGGAGAGGATGCGTGCAGACCTTTCTGGATCTCCTTGCTTCTCTTACAACGGACTCTAACAGGAACTGTTGTTAATTTGGAGAATCTTGGGACCGAGGTGGGGTCTGAAGTTAATCACCCGGGTACTCCTTGAACCCCTGTGGAGACGGTGACCTCACTAAGCTTCCAGGGCCGCCCTTTTCGTCTTTGTGCAGCTCCTGCCTGGGAAATCTGTCTCCTGTTAGCTTTCATTCATTCTGGGGCCTCCTCCTCCATGGCAGTGCTGTGCGTATGCATGTCCTCTGACCCCGCATGTGCATTTTGCTTGGAGAGCCATCGCGTCCCCCATGGGAATGTGGCCCTTGCTCTGAGGTTACCTCCTGTGATAGTCATCTCATCTCCTCGGCTGGACTGTAAGCTGCCTTCAGCAAGGATGTCTCGTCTCTGTCTTTTTATCCCCCGTGCTCACTACTAGAGGGCTGAGCATATGGTGAATGTTTAATCACCGCATGGTGGAAGGGTGGAAGGAAGGAAGGAATGAAGGAAGGAAGAAAGGAAGGGAGGGAGGGAGAGATGGAGGAAGGAGAGAAAGATTTGCCCCCATCTTTTTTGTCTGCTAGACAATGGATATGCACCCTGGATTACAATTAGTTGTTCCTGTCTGGGGGGTACCCTGGTGTGGGGAACAGCTCCAGGCTCTGGCCTCAGTACCTGGGTTCCAGTTCCGGCCTTTGTATTTCCCAGCCAGGCAACCCTGGGCCAGTTAGTCCTCTGAGCCCCAGTTTCCTCTCTGTACAAAGGGAATAAGAATCACTCACTTCATACAGGGCTGCTGTGGAGATCACATCAGAGCAAGGACTCACACCCTCTGTAAACTGGGTTTCCTTAGTCACGAGGGGCAATGCTCAGGTTTAGCATATGGTAACCTTGATTCTAACATTAATGATGCTGTTATTATTTGATTAATTTCTACTGTGTGCTGACCATTGAGAAGTTTCTCATGTATGTTGTTTTTGTATATACAAGGCTTATGAGGTGGGTAGTTTACCAGAAAAGGTCAGAAAGCATAAGCGGCTTGAAAAACTAGGATTTGAATTCAGATCCCTAAAGGCATCCAAGCCCAAATACTCTTTCTACTGCATCAGGCTGCTTCCCATTAAAGGCAAATGAGGGCCAATATGAGGGGGCGGTTGACCAGGGTAGTGATGGGGATGTTGGATTCCAGGACCCTAGAACAGACCCTAAATCTTGCGATTTTACACTTTCCTATCGAATAGGGCAAAGCAAATACCCAAGGCTCATTCTTCTCCTGGGTTGTTTTTTAAAATCTTTTCCTCCATCTGAGTGTCTCATCTGTAGTCAGATTTGGATCTGCTAACCAGGCGCTACTTCTTTTCCAAAGAACCAGGGGTGGCTGCATAAAAGATATGGGTTTCCAGAAGCACTCAGTGGGAGTGTGTTTTTGTTGGTGGGGGGTGGGGGGGTGGGAATCTAGAAATCAGGCAGGACAAGGCAAGGAAGATGTGGCTTTGAGGCCGTAACCAAAGGATCATTCGGCAAAATGTATTGGGCATTTACATGAGCCAGCACTGTGCTAAACCCTGCGGGGCTGAAGAAACCTCACGCTCTGATCTCCAGGAGCTTACAGATTGGTGAGGAAGACAGGATTCAAGGCAGATGGAAGCTCCTTCTGCTTAAGGATGGGCTGGGGAGGGGAGGGGAGGATGGCGGGAAGGAGGGTGTGCGCTGGGAGAGAGGATCTGTTGGGGGGGGGGCAGTGGAGGAGGGTGGCACACCTGGGCCCCTCTCTGGAATTCTCTACCCCCACAGTCCCCGTGGTCCTGATTCTCAGTTTAAGTCAAGTGACTTTGGTCCCCAGTTGCCTCCTGCCTGCCACGTTCCAGCTCGATCATTCTTTGAAATTTGGAGCTGTAGCTAAAACGCTTTTGCCCAGTAACAGGATTTTCACAGGCTCCGCAGCGGCGGTAACGTGGCTCATCACCTGCTGTTGTAATCGGCCCCGCTAAGCCCGCGGCTCCAGGCAAAAAGCTTAACTTGCCTTGCTGATTCCAGCTTGCTCTTCCTGGCATCAGAGCGCTGTTTTACGAGGGGAGCTAATCCATTCCCCCCGACTTGCATTTCAAAGGAAATACAAATGGCAGAGGGAGGGGCTGTGAGAACCCAGTTCCTCCAGACCTAAGGAGTGGCAGGAATGGCGTCCCGGGGTCTGTGACCTGTCCCTTCCCCTGAAGGGGGTGTGTGAGGGAGCTGGCGTTGCTGCTTTCCCTGAGGGTCCTGTTTCTTGGCCAGGTTTCAGGGTCTATATTGGGAGAGCTGGCTCTGTTGAAGGGAATGGTGAGTTGTGAGCAGGAGGGAGCGTGTGTACATTTGCCCACTGTGCCTGATGAAACACCTAGAAACTTTTTCTAAAATTAAACTCGTTGCTGGTAAGTTTTTGCCCTCTATCTCCATCTTAACACTTTGTACTTCCAAAGACCAGATCCCGGAGCACCTAGAGAGAGTGCTTGACACACATAAGAGTTCACTGCGGGCTCCTTGAATGAATGAGTACCAGCACTTTAGCTCAGCTTTGTTCCAGGCACTGTGCTATACTCTTAAACCCACGGGGACGATGGGAATCAGATCACATAGGTGATAAGTGGGAAAGGAGATTGGAAATAGGAACAAGTCGTAAACTCCTCGGATGCGTACAAGCATTCATTCATTCAAGAAATATTTACTGAGCTTAACATGTGCCACATGTTCTTACTAGATGCTGAGGATATAGGCATGAAATATATAGACAAACATTCCTGCCCCTGTCCTAGTGAAGTATACTGGACCGAGACTGGGCAACGATCAAATTTTAGCTTAACCTAAGAAATAACTTTCTGACCACTAGAACTGCTCGACAATGTAATGTGCTACTGTTTTAGGTAGTGAGCTCCCCGTCAGTGGAAAAGTTTGAGCAGAGGCTACATGGGCATATACTGGGGATACAGAAGAGGGGGTACAGCAGATCCTATGGATGACTGCCCACATCCCCCTTCCCTTATCTCTTTGGTGCACACTGGAAAACTTCCGATTATTAGCACCTGCATTTGTTTGCCTGACAGTTTTTCTGGCCCCCAGAATCTATTGTGCTGCCCACTCAGCAAGCTGAAAGTGCCAAGGAATTAACGCCCCTGGGAGTATCCTTTTCTGTGTCACCTGACCAGAGAAGAACCAGGGCAGAGGGATGAGCAAGTAGTTAGTGGGGCTCATTGCCTATTACCCCACAGGGCCTGGGCACCAAAGGCCCAGGAGTAGTATGATTAAAGCATATTTTCTTGTGGACAGGGGAGAGGGACAGTAGGTATGCTAGACACCCTTGCAGGATGCGGAGATTTGCCTTCAGTGAAGGACTTGAACTAGCTGCTGGGGAATGGATCAGCAAACAGACTTCAGCAGTTGGCCCCATCAGAGACTGCTTCAGCTGCAGAAAGCTTCCTGCCCAAGGTTATCCCCCTTCTGGGGTGGCCCACATCCAGTGACAGATTGATGTGGGAATAGAAGGCTTGGCCATCTCGGCTGGATCGGGGACTAGATCCATAGGGCCATTCCAAGCTCCAGAACTCCTTGTGGGGTAGGCCAAGGTGCTGTTGGTCTATATAAAAGCTGAATTCCTCCCTCTGCCTGTGCTTACTTCCTATCCTTCCTTCCCACTGGTGTGGATCTCATGAGCACTCCTTAATAAACACCTTGCTGGCGAAGCTCCATCTCAGAGGCTGCTTCCCAAGGAACCCACCACATGACAGTGGGACCTTTCCCCTGCCTGCTTAACTGAGCCTCTGGAACTGGTCTGCTAAACCCTGTTCTTACCAAATTGTCATTTCTACAGCAAGCTCTAGCTACCTTAAAGACTAAGCCAGGCTCAGCTCCTTTCCTACTGGTCTTCATCTCGGCTTCTCAAGGAAGGGATGTGTGTCGACAGGCTGGTGGGAGTAGGGTACCCGCTTCTCTGATGGCCATGGCCCTTCCCTTCAGCACACACGTGCCACCCCATGGTGCTGTGTGTGGATGCCTCAGGCACTGTGCACCCAGACAAAAGTAGTCGGGGACCGCCAAGAAGACTGAGACAGTCACGGGCCCCAGAGTAACATTTCTGGGTCTGAGGCGCATTCCAGCAGCTGGAACTACGATGGGAGCTTGCTTTCCTAGATCCCATTATAAATGGATGATTTGCCATCTCGGAAGATAAATGGGAACCTTAATGCAGAGGTATCCTGTCTGGAGAAACTGGAGAGTTATGGATGTTAGCTTTGTAGCTTTATGAAAGCACTTTCTTATGGAAACTGAAATGACCAGGATTAGATTGAATTAATAGGTACTGGTATGAGCTTTTTCTCCCGCTAACCATCTTGATTTTTTTTTAAAGGGAAGAGATTTGCCTCCTGTATGAGCATTTCATAAAAATGCAAATCCCAAGTTTGGATTTGATAATTAGCAGAGTTGTCTTCTGGTGTCAGTGAGGCAGGAGCCCAGCTGGGACTCCCTTTCGCAGTGGAGAAGGAGGCACCCTCTCCTGGCTTCGTCCCTGGGCTGTGTCTACTCCTTCCGGCCTACTCCCTTCCCACTGGTGCCAGGTGTTCCCCTCACCTGTCCCCATAGAACACAGATGGATTAGTGAGAACTTCTGTCCCAGCAGCTGGGCTCCTGGCCATCCCCTTTGAGGGATGGGATCTCCCCATCCTACACAGATCCCACTCTCCATCATGAGTTCTCCAGCCTGAACTTTGGGCCCAGATCCTAGCTGGGTGGCAAGGCTTTCTGCCAGCAAACAAATCCATGATGGATGTTTGAGCACTTTTGATAACAAGCACAGTGCCAGGCACTGGAGAAACAAAGATACAGATGCTGATCCTCTGCCCTTGAGGAGATCAATCTAATTGTGGATATAGATTCCTTCCAAACCTGAAGGGCCCAATAGAACTTTCTGTGATCATGGAAATATTCTATATCTGTGCTGTCTGGTAGCCACCAGGTGGTCCCATGGAAATAACTTAAGAATGGCATTCTGGAGAGGAATTCCAAGCTTAGTTTTTCAGCCAATCATTTTGGAACCTCAGTTTCATCTTCTGTAAAATGGGACTATTAAAACCTGCTCTGCCTCTCTAGAATATCAGAACCAAGGTACCTGGCCCAACTTCCTCATTCTATGGAAGAGGGAGCTGAGGTCGTGACCTGTCTGTCTTACGGCAGGGGAAGGGTGGAATCAGACCCTTAACATCTAGTCCCTGGCTTTTTGGCCACAGCAGGCCGCTGCTTGGGGGTACTGTGGGGATTGAATATAGAAAAAGAAAGGAAGATCTTTGAAGAGTTAAACTGTATTTAAGGTGGTGGCTGTTGAAACCACTCATAGGAGCCATAGCAGCTGTTCAAGACCAAGTGTTGAAGCTTAGAGGACAAAGGTGGAAGAGGCCTTGTTTGTGATACTACTCGGGCTCTAGGCCTAGCACACATCCCGCAGTCAGTGTCTGCCCCAAACATCAGCATGGTAAAGGGATTCCTAGAGTCAAGGCTGCAGAAGGAGACAAAATGGTGTGTGTGCCACCTGAGGTCAAAGGAGACCTCAGATGTGGGGAGCCCTGAGAGCTTCAGAGCCTCTCAGATGCTTTATTGGGGTTGAGGGCTGACCTGTTGAGTGCCCAGGATATCTACCAGGCAATGAATGGGGTGTCCCAGACAGCTTCTGGAGCTGCCTTTGAGCCAAGAAACTTGGCAGAGATGGAGAGAGGGAGCCCCCAAATGAAATATAAGTGGAGGACTCCTAGCAATGGACTTGGCCTCCAGGGGAGGGGTGTCAGGACAGAAATGGAATTTAAATGAAGGGTTGCGTGCTGGACAGGGAGATGAGAGGGTTCATTTAAAATTTAAAACACAGATTAAACATCTTCTTTTTTTTACTTGAAAGATATAAAATGCAATTTAATGAAATCATAACAGATAGTTAAAGATGTGTACTAGTCATAAATTCAATGAATTTTCACAAAATGAACACACCTCTGTAGCCTACATACAGAACAAGAATAGGTAAATGTATAACTGAGTCACTTTGCTGTGCACCTGAAACTAACACAACATTGTTAATCAACCACACTCCCATATAAAGTAAAAAATTTTAAAAAGAGTCAAAAAAAAACATATTTGTGTTTCAAAAAAAAAAAGAAACAGAACTTTAACAGCATCTTGGAATTGCTCTCATGTTCCTTTTGAGTCACTAACCTCTTTCCCAAGGGAACTGTTATAATGACTTCTAATAACATTACATTAATTTTGCATGTATATGAACTTGATGTAAAAGGAATCATACAGTAAATACCTTATTGTATATGAATTCTTTTGCTCGACAGTATGTTTATGAGATTCATCCATGTTTTTTATGTATAAGTTCATCTTGTCTGTCAGCAAACTAAATGTCCATCAACAGATGAATTGATAAAGATGTAGTATATACATATGGAATGGAATACTACTTAACCATAAAGAAGAGTGAAATTTTGCCATTTGCAGCAACAGGGCATTATGCTAAGTTACATAAGTCAGACAGAGAAAGACAAATGCTGTATGATATAACTTATATGTGGAGTCTAAAAAATACAACAAGCTAGTGAATAAAACAAAAGCAGGCTCACATATAGAGAACAAACTAGTGGTTACCAGTGGGGAGAGGGAAGGCAAGAGAGGAAATATAGGGGTAGGGGGAAAAATGGGTTATAATGGGAATATATGAAATCACGTGTGTGAAAATTTTGAAAACTAAACAGCTTCTTTTTTATGATGTTAAGCGCTGTGCCTCTCCCAAATCCCAGGGTGCTTTCTCTGTGAGGTGCTGAGCTCTGTTGAATGGAAGTCCAGCACTGAACTAAGGCCTTGGGGGCTGCTTTTCCTATAGGTCCCCACCTCAGCCCCCAACATGGCCCACTGGGGCCTCAGGGGCTCCGCCCAAGGCCTGCCAGCCCCAAGGCTGCCTCCGTTTCAAGCTCCGTCCAGTAAGACTGTTTTTGCTCAAGGGAGTTGCTTCCCTCTTGCCTGGTGGTTCCTTTCTTTGGGCCCGGAGAAGGTGAGATATTGCTCAGATGAGATGTGCTTCTTCCTCTTAACGTTGGCTTCTCCATCTCCTCCAGGCTGGGACAGGAATAAAGCTGAAGCACCTTGGGGAGGACTGCAAACATCTCCTCTACCCCCATTTGACAGAGGAAGAACTAAGGTCCCGAGGCAGGACGTGACTTGTCCAAGGTCACACAGCTAGTCAGCAGCAAAGTTGGAACTGAAATTCAGAATGTCTAACTCATTCAATCCATAGATTTTTAGTAAATACCTAGTATATGCCCCAAACTGTGCCAGCCAAGGGGATGGTAGAGAAGAGACATGGTCTCTATTCAAGGAGTTTGCCTTGGAGTGGGGCCTAATGAGTATATAATCCTAGACTTTTACAGGTGTTAGGAAGGAAATTAGCAGGGTGACATGAGAGAGAGAAGTTGGATGGGGGCTGGTAGAGATGTCTCATCTGAAGAAGTGACATATAAACTCAGATCTGCCGGATGAATAGGGGCAGGTAAAGATGGGGAGGAGAGGGTTCCAGGCAAGGCAACAGCCTGCACAAAAGCCCTGAAGTAGGAAAGTTGGGCATGTTTAAAAAAAACAAAAACAACCAAAAGGCAGTGTGTTTGGGCAGAGTGAGCGTGAGAGAGAGTGGCAGGAGATGATGGTGGGGAAGGAGGCGGGGCAAGACCACGAGGCAAACCTTCCTAAGACAAGTTAAAGACTTTGGATTTTATTCTTATTTCCACTATGCAGTAGGCATGTGACAGATGCATTTAGGTGGCACGGCGAAAGGCCGGAGGATGACCATGGCATCTGGAAAAGCAGGGGCATAGCAGTGATGAGTAGAGGGCTTCTGAAGACCCTGGTGTGACTCGCGGTGGGGGGCACTGGTACAGCTTAACTCAGCCAGGGAAGAGGATGCCCAAGAGAGCACAAACAAAGAGGTCCTGGAGGAGGGGCCTTGGGGCTGGCACCAGAGGCTCTTAGGGGCCACTGGGAGGGCAGCTTGACGAGAAAGGGTTAGGTGCACCCAGGGACTGGGGCCAAGGGGGATGGCCTAGCTAGCCAGGCCTTAATAGCTCCTGATGGAAGAGGCCAGACTTGGCCCTTAGGCTGTGATTAAGCTGTAGACCTGTGATTCGCTTTCCTGTATGTGCTGGTGCCCCCAACAGTCCTGACCGGTGATTCTAACTAACAGGTGGAGTGTGTGCAACACTGACATGTCACTTACCGGGGAGATGAGCTGTAGAATATGCATGGGGACAGGTGGCAGGGCCGAGTTCAAAGCTTCCACCCTGGATGCAGCAGGGAGGAGAATGGGGTGGGGGGCTTCCTTCAGGTTAAATGGACCTGGGTCCGCCATTCTTTCCCAGGGGACCCTCTTCTCTGGCTTGGCTGTGGAGGTCCAAAGCTATAGGGTCAGCCTGCTTCCTGCCCCATGTGAGTGTGGTGGGCACAGCTCTGGAGATGGACCTTCCCAAGCTTTCATCCAACGTGGCATAACAACCTGGTTGACCTTGTTCCCTCTCCACAGGCCATCATAGTGTCCTCTCAGGGTACCAGCGCCGGATGAAAAAAGCACTTAGCACACGCCCAAGATACTGTAGATGCTCAGCTTAGCTACTGTCATCCTCATTATTTATTGGATCAGGTGTCCTCTGTTAATGTGGGTTAACTCCCTTGCCCTGAAATGAGCTCCCTGGCCTCCCCGCACGACCTGATGTCCTCCCATCTTTCAAGAGCAGACAATATAGTACAGGGACGTTAGTTTCCCACTTGGTGCTGGCCCAAGTGTGTGACCCCGGCCAAGTCACTTTTGCTCCCCAAATTTGTTTTCTCATCTGTCATTGGATGAGCTTATTCTGAATCTGAGCTTCCCAGCAGATGTGCTGCGGTATGTGGCGGCGGGCTGGGGGGCTGAACTCAAATAGGTAAGATAAGGATTGTTGAGATAGGGACTCCCTCAGCCCTCGAGTTGCCTGGGTGGGTGGAGACGGCCCCCAGGGCCCTGGCCGGCTCTCCTCCAGCTGGGAGTAGCCGATGCTGTATGCTCCAGTATGCAAAACAAATGTTACCATTTCTCTGTGCGCCACGATGTAAAAAAAGTTAAGAAGTCCTGGAGATCGACTCTGAAGTCTGCTGGGATAATATCGCTAATGTTCTGAGTCATCTCCTAGCTTCAAAGTGCACCTCTTCTGAGAAGTCTGCCCCTACAACATCGTTCAACGACGTATCACCCTCATGGTCTCCTTAGCGTTCATGACCTGCTTGAGCCTGAAATTTAATTTGTACTTCTTAATATGCGGCCTGTGGGTTGTTTCCTATAACAGCTACTGCTGCCATTACAAGCGTGCAAGTGCTGGACCCTTCACGAAGGGCTCTGCTATTCACTCTCACGGCAGTGCCGTGGGGTGTGCGTGATGAGTCGGGATTTGGACGTGAGCTTCTTGGTCTGATGCAGCCCACGCTCTTAGCCGGTGAAGCAGTGTGTGTGTGTGTGTGTGTGTGTGTGTGTGTGTGTGTTCTCTCTCCCGGTTAGACGGCCGATGTCCAAGGAAGAGGCTTGTGTTTTCTACATTCTTTCCATCTCCCCACAGTTCAGGACCGGGCTCAGTAGTAAGAGCTCAAGGGTGATTGCTGGCATGCCAGATACTTTCGTGTGAATGGAAAGCAAGCGCCAGGACAGCCTTTCAGGACAGCCTTCCCCCGTCAAAGATGGAAGGCACAATTGACCTCTAGTCATGGATCTCTTTGGAGGTGAGTGTGTGAAATCTTACAGGCACCGTGGCACAGCAGAGCAAGCTCCATGTAGCCTGACCTCTGTTGTTTTATGGTAAGAGGTTGCCCCCAGGGAAGTCCAGAACTGATACAAAGTACCCAGCCAACGAGGACTGACCCTGAGACCCCCTGAAGCTTGCCCCACAGCCCTGTCCAGGGCTCTCCACAAGAGGGAGAAATAAGAGTCAGTGATTGGCATCTGGGATCAGTGGGTCCTGGGAGCCTGGAGTGGGGTTCAAATAGCCAAGCAGTGCTCGCCCGGGTGGCCCTGGCCTCCAGGCTACAGCCTACAGCACCCCAGGACTCACTCTTGACCTGGTCTCCTTCCTTCCTGGGGCTCACTGTCCCCCTAGGTTGTGAAGTGGTCCTGACCTGGCCTTTTCACTGCCTAGGCTGCCAGCCAGGTCCTGTGAAGGATTTACATTTGGACTCTCGGTGAGTTGTCCACAAGGACCCCAGCCCACTCGTCCTTCACCTCAACACCCAAACCACACACGTACATGCTGCATGGTTAAGGGTCAGACAGACCTGAATTTGACTTTCAGCTACAACCCAGAACATGTAACCTTGGATAAGTTTGCTAACATTTATTCAAGAAATATTTACTATGTATTTTATTGTACCTGCTGTGTTTCAGGTAACTGTTCTTGGCATGTGGTAGTATAGCGTATAGAATAAGAGCAACAGGTGCGTGCCTAGGAAGGTGGTCAGCTAAGGCCTCTTTGAGTTGAAACCTGAGTGATGATGCAGAGGTAATCTGGAGCAAGGACATTCTGCTGAGACAGAGGGAACAGGCAGTGCAAAGGCCCTGGGGCACAATGAAGGCTGACATGTTCCCTGGGTTTATAGCTTATTGCTCCATGTAGAGCGAATTGCAGGGGATCGAGAGTGGAAGTAGGGAGACTGGTTAGAAGGTTATTTCAAAGGTTCAGCTCAGCAAGGATGATGGCTGGGTGAGTTACATGAGCTCTCTGAACCTCAGTTTCCTCACAGCATGAAGATAACCCCAGTACCTACCTTACAGGGTGGTTGTGAAGATTAAATGAGTAAACACATAGCATACAATAAATGGTAATTATTAGCATTAATAAAAAGAGTAATAGTCATAAGCATGAGGGCTTATATAGTTAGGCCCTCACAGGAGGGCTAAGCCTTTAATTAAGCTGAGAATTTTCCATTCAGCAGGTCCAGGGATGCTTCCAGTGAGGCAGGAATTGGATGCCTCCTGCCCCTCCTGTCTCACCTATCCTGGGCTTAGCGCAGGGAGGGGGAACAGATAGGTGGCCTTGGGAGGGAGGGCAGTGACTTCTCTGTGTTACAAAAGCGAGCCAGCCCACGAATGAGAAAGCCCAAGCACCCCATGCTCCATTTATTTCTGGGAAAGACCCGGGAGAAATCCTCCCCTCATCCAAGAAGCCTTCTGAGTTGAGAGAGGGGCTTGAGAAAGGCAGGTTGATGAGCTAGCAGGGAACGCAACCAGGATAAGAAGGCAAGGAGGCAGGCTCTTCTTATTTCTGACTTTCCATAACCCAAGGCAGGGATGTGGGGCGAATGGAGGAAGGGTATGGGGTCATTACCTGAGTATAAGTCATCTTTGAGATGTGAGAACGAGATGGAAGAGGCTGAAGCTCCCACGAGGGATTTGCAGAGACACTCACAACCTCAAAGGCAGCAGCTGGACCCCATGCCATATTTCTGCTCCAACAAGCAGGGGCTTCTCCCCTGCAGAAATTCTCTTCCACGCAGTGCTGGGGACAATCCCACCCAGAGGCGGGTGGAGCTCCAATGACCTCCAGGGGACCCCCACCTGCTCTCAGCCTCTGCAATGGCTGTAGAGGGACATTTTATGAGCTCTTCAGTTCTCGGGTCCCATGAGGCTTTTGCCTTGCTCCAGACCATCTCTGATACACACATATATCTTAAAAAGGAAAAGAAAGAGAGAGAAAAGCTATTTTATTTCATTGCCAAACTATCCACTTTAAATACCCTTTTTATTACAGTATCTGCTGTATAGTAATACTAATAATAGATCTTGTTGGCAGCTCTAATGAGGGTGGAGAATATAAGGTTTCCAATAAAAATTGTTGCCTTTAATATTCTCATACATTTATACATGGTAAATCTTTAAAGGAGAAAAAACACTCCATTTCTTTCCTGCTAAGCAGCTGGTTCTAGACTAGATGGGGAGAGACTGCACTGGTGACGTTGGTGGAGGCCTGGACTCTCAGATAACTTGGATTTTGATCTCCCAAACCTTTTTCCAGTGGTAAGAGCATGAGTTTTGAGCCAGAAAGATCTGGGTTTCAATGCTGGCTTTGTCAATTCTAGCTTTGTAGCTAGGACAACTTGCTTACCTTCTGTTAGTCTCAGTCTCTTTGTGTGTGAAATGGGAGTCATGATAAATGCATATAAATCTCAACATGGTGGTTGGTATTTAGTCAAGGCTCCACGCATACGAACTATTTCTGTTATTGGACACTATTAAACATCATATTCACTCACTATATCATTAATTGCGGAATAAATCAGGGTGTTACAATCATCGTATCTGAACTTCACAGCTAGCTGCCTTTTTTTTCTGTCAATCAAGTTCTCAAGGTTACCCAGCAGTAAGTGGCAGATAGGATGAGAAGCCAGGATTCTTGGTCCCCTGCAACTTTGAAACTAGGCAGCCCTTGACATCCACAGCTCCTCTCCACCCCACGACTAAGAGCTTCCTTGAGCAACTTTCCCTTCTGCTCACCTCTTCACCAGACCTGTGTCCACTGCCTGGGCCCTGGACCAACCTGGTTAAAATGCCATCGTGAAGGGAGGAATCTTCCTCCAATCTTGGGACAGACTCTCGTGACTCCAGTCCAACCTCTCCCAGTGGTCATTTTTCTTTGTTTTTACCTTCTCTTGAAGAAATTTCATGATTTTTACAGTCACAGAACAAGGAAGAACGTATGTTTCACCATTTCTTATATAGCTGATTTCATGTATTTTTGACAGTGCCATCAGATTTCTGACATTTACAATGTTTTTCTCCCAGGGGGGTGAGTAGAAGGAGAGGTTCACCTCCATACGCCACCCCCATGATCAGGGAAAGGGAGAGATGGACCTGAAATGCCCCGGGTTAGGGACAGGCCTATGTGACTTGGGTTTCAACAAATGGATCACCAGCAGGGGACCCCCACCTCCCCGACCTTTCCCACCCAGCCAGGGTTCTTCTGCTCTACACATCAACGCCTCTCCCGCTGACAACTGGTAAGAAATACTATGTGACAGGCCGGTTTCCATGGCAACCCTCATTTCCAGTTAAACAACCGGGCCCTGATGAAAGGAGTCTCGTTTGCTTTGGTTAAAGGTTTTTTGGGAAGGGTGTGGGGCTGGTTCCTTCCTTCTTCTCTCATCCCCTTTCTTACTCCCTACTGGCTCCTTCTCCTTTTCGGGGATGAGGTAGAGGCAGTGATGGGCCAGCCTCTGTCCAGGCCCTAGAGAATGGGAGTCTAGTTCCAAGCTGGGCCAGAGGAGCCAGGATGGGGACTCAGTCTGAGATGAGAGCCGAGGTTGTATGTCCTCAGGAAGACAGCCACGGTTCTCCACCCAGCCCCGCCGGTCCCAGGTCCCCAGGTCCCCAGGTCCCCTGCCCTCCCAGAAGAAGGACCTGTTGGGCGAAGAAATGGGCTGGTGGAGGACCCTGTGTCCCAACAGGTGGTTGGGTAATTAAGTGAGCTTTATGCACACAACACTGTTTTGCCCGATGTAATTGCAGTTTCCATATAAATAATTCACGGGAAATTATTAGAGTGAGGACATCGCCCGCCTCCTCATAATTTGCTTAACCGAAATAGGCTCTTTCATCATCTACGTTGATTTGCCTTAAGACCATGTACTCAGCGTCCTTCATAGGCCTGCTCCTTCCAAAACGAGAATGCAGAATTTAATTAAGTTATGCAAATCGGCGTCCCCTGCCTGGGGAGAGGCAGGGTGTTTGCCCACATGGCTGTGGGATGGTGCGGGGGAGGGGGGCAGGGGCTGTGCTACGCCCCAGGTGATGGCAGCTGTTTGGGGAGGTGGGAAGAAGCTCCCCCCACCCCAAAGGAGGAGCAGCACACCCATGGCAAGTTCAGGAGCTGAACTCCACAGATAAGGCAGGGCAGAGTCAAAGCTTGAACTCTGGGGTCTGCCTCCTGGCTTACTAGCTGCATAATTTGGGGGGATGTACTTAATATCATTACACCTCAGCTTCCTTCTCTGTAAAATGAGGATAATAGAGGCCCCACTCTCCTAGGGTTGAGGTGAGGAACACATGAGGGGATCTGTGTAAAGTGCTTAATATGGTCCTGGCCATAGTGCTTCTTAAGCAGCCGCTATTACTGTTGTTATTATTACCATTACCATAGTTGTTGTTATTGATATTTTTAGATGTATTAGACTTTCGGCTTGTGGCTTCCATGGCTCTTGATGGAAATATCTGATTGACTCCACCCTGTCCTTCTGCCATGGGGAGGGTTAAATTTATGACTTCATCCATAAATTATTCCATGATTTTGGGAAGGAATAGTCGAATTAGAGGAAAAAATCCCGGCATTTTGGAGGCACACAGATCAAGGTCCAAATCCCAGTGCTGTTGCTTGCATACTGTGTGGTCTTGGGCAAGTCACTTTACCTTCATGGGGGCTTGAGTGCCTCTTGGGTAAAATGGGGGGAGTATTTTGGCCCCGTTTGGGGCTTGTGAGTTTTAGGAGTAATGTGTGAAAGGCACCAGGCACATGTCTGCCACATCATTTATACCCAACAAATGCTAAAGGGAATCTTCAAGTCTGGAGCTAGCATCCCTGCAGTGAGTCCAGGCAGAGCCTTTCCTTGCCTCTCACTCTCCACTCTCTCTGTTCCTTAGTGGCAGGCCTTCCTCTCCATCCTTTCAGTCACCCTTCCTCTCATGCTTTCTTTTCAAGGGTCCAGTAAACTCACTCACCCTGAGGCATTAGTGTCTGATGTGCTTAAAATTTCTACTTCTCCTGAGGAGACTTTCATTTTCTCAAGGGGATAAAATGCTTGATTATTCCTTTTCTCTTTAAGATTTATTTGTTTATTTATTTTATTTATTTTGGGCTGCGTCGGGTCTTAGTTGCGGCATGCGGGATCTTCGTTGAGGCATGAGGGATCTTTCGTTGGGGCGCGTGGGCTTCTCTCTAGTTGTGGCGTGCAGGTTTTCTCTCTCTAGTTGTGGCGCACAGGCTCCAGGGAGTGTGGACTCTGTAGTCTGTGGCACACGGGCTCTAGTTGAGGCACGCGAGCTCTGTAGTTGTGGCACGTGGGCTTAGTTGCCCCACGGCATGTGGGATCTTAGTTCCCGGACCAGGGATCGAGCCCGTGTCCCTTGCATTGCAAGATTCTTTACCACTAGACCACCAGAGAAGTCCCTACTTGATTATTCTTAAACTAAAGGTTTGGTGCTTTAATGGAAGTATCTCATAAACCTGCAATAAAGCAGAGAGGTGCTCCTACAATCTCACCTGGAAAGCAATGGCTTCCTTGCAGAAGAACCACTGGGTGTGGGGATACGCCCTGATGGCTGGTGCCTCTCATCACTCTCCATCTCTTGCTCAGATTCAAGCTCTGTCACAGAGCCAGTTGTTTTATGCATTTGACAAAGATTTATTGAGCACCTACTATATGCCAGGCATTGTGGGAAGCATTAGGTTTACACTGGTGAGCAAAAGAGCACTGCTCCTGCCCTGAGTGAACTTAAAAGCTAGTGGGAACTACTGGGCTTGTACCCTGAGAAAACCATAATTCAAAAAGAGACATGTACCACAATCTCCATTGCAGCACTATTTACAATAGTCAGGACATGGAAGCAACCTAAATGTCCATCAACAGATGAATGGATAAAGAACATGTGGCACATATATACAATGGAATATTACTCAGCCATAAAAAGAAAAGAAACTGAGTTATTTGTAGTGAGGTGGATGGACCTAGAGTCCGTCATACAGAGTGAAGTAAGTCAGAAAGAGAAAAACAAATACTGTATGCTAACACATATATATGGAATCTTAAAAAAAAAATGGTTCTGAAGAACCTAGGGACAGGACATGAATAAAGACGCAGATGTAGAGAACGGACTTGAGGACATGGGGAGGGGGAAGGGTAAGCTGGGATGAAGTGAGAGAGTGGCATAGACATATATACACTACCAAATGTAAAATAGATAGCTAGTGGGAAGCAGCCGCATAGCACAGGGAGATCAGCTCGGGGCTTTGTGACCACCTAGGGGGGTGGGACAGGGAGGGTGGGAGGGAGACGCAAGAGGGAAGAGATATGGGGATATATGTATATGTATAGCTGATTCACTTTGTTATAAAGCAGAAACTAACACACCATTGTAAAGCAATTATACTCCAATAAAGATGTTAAAAAACTAAAAGCTAGTGGGAGGCACAATTATTAAACAAATCATGGCAATTAATACATACTTACATACTCAACAGGATTAGAAAGGAAAGGAGCAAGGGGTAATAAGAGAACAGCAGGGGGACTGAATTTAAATGGTGGGTGGGAAATGAAAGAGAGAAGGAAGAGGAGTGAACTGGGTGAAGAGTGAGAGGAAGGGCACTACTGGCAAAGGAAAGTGCATGTTCCAAGGCTCAGAGGCAGGAAAAAGACTGGTGCCTTTGAGGAACTGAAAGGAGATCAGTGGCTGGAGAGACTAAGGGAGACACGAGGTGAGTTTGCTGACGTAGGCGAGCATCACAAGTGGGGATCTTAGGGCAACAGGGAGCCATCTTGAGCAGGAGATGCAGAGTCTGGGATCTTGACCGAATTCACTGATGAGGAGGCCCTTCAGTATCCAGGCTTTGTGTCCCAAAGAAGCCCATGCCCTACCCTAGAGGGAGAAGAAGCAAACCTGTCTGCAGGAGGGACTGGGGAGACTCCTGGACTCAGCATCAGGAAAGCCAGCTTGGTTCTGGCTCTGCTAATTGTTCCTTAGGAAATTTTCTGCTCTGAACCTTCACATCCTCACCTGCAGTGGGCACACTGCTGGCACCTCCAGCCCCACTTGCCACCTTTCTCTGCACTGCTCTGGGCCCTGGGGGTGCTGCTCTGTACGGACTGCATCAACGGGCCCCCCTTGCCTCCTATGTGGCTGATCGGTGGTCCCAGTACAGAGACTGGGTCAGGAGGAGACTGAGGGGAAGGGACCTATTAACCTCACTCCCACCCTGCTGGGCCATGGGTCGTCTGCATCCCTCTCTAAAAGGCCACCACTCATCTCCTGTTGCTCTCCTACAGCTACTGAATCTAGTTCTGGTCACTGCTCCCCCCGCAGATCCCTTCAGCCTAGGAGTGACAATGGCTCCCTGCAATTGCTAGCCCTGAGGTATGTCACTCTTCCTTGCCAGTTTCCCTTAACCCTGCCCACATCTTTGCAAAGAGTCCCCTCCGTGGATGTGATGGTTAATTTTACACATCAGCTGGACTGGGCCACAGGTGCCCAGACATTTGGTCAAACGTTCCTTTGGGTGTGTCTGTGAGGATGTTTCTGGATGAGATGAACATCTGAACACAGACTGAGTGAAGCCACTGCCTTCCGTCACGTGGGTGAGCTCCACCCAATCAGATGAAGACCTGACTAGGACAAAAAGGCTGCCCCTCACTGAGTGGAGGGAGACTCACTCTGTCTGAGGAGGGCCTTCAAGTTGGGACAAGCTGGGATGTCGGTTCTTTCCTGCCTTCAGACTGGAACCAAAACATTGGCTCTTCCTGGTCTTGAGCCTGTGGTTTTGCATCTGGAACTTACACCTGGCTCTCCAGCTTGCTGTCTGCAAATCTTGACCTGCACCTGCCCTGCCCACCTCCCTGGGCCATCTTGAGGCTCTGCTGAGCCAGGACCTGTGAAGGTGCTTTGCAAACTGCTAAGTGCGACACAATTGTGAGACATGACAAATGTTGCATTTTTGTTCTCCTGAAGGTTGGGTCTTCTGTTTGTTCACTGAGGTAGGGGTCGGGGACATGACACTCAAGTGTGTGATTTCAGGTCTCAGTACATTGTCACTAAAGTTCTCTGGGAACTGTCGTTCAATAAACAGTTAGTGAGGGGTGAGCTTGGCCACAGCTGCCATACCAGCTCTCTCCTGCCCCTTAGCTCACGATTAGAGCAGGAGGGACAGAAGTCAGGAGCTCAGCCTTGGCAGCCAGAAGGTCTGGGCCCAGATCCCAGCTCCTCCTTTTCCCACCCATGTGGTGTTTGGCAGCTCTCTTACCTCCTTAGGCCTCAGGTTCTCACCTGTAAAACAGGGATGCGAAGGTTATTACATAGTTATCTATATGCACACCACTGCCTTGTCAGATTATCTTGGCATAGTGCATGGCACAGTGTAAATTTTCAGGAAATGCTAGCTATTACCACTTTGTCAGTAACCAGCTGTGTGACCTTGGGCAAGTCACTTTACTTTTCTGGGCCTCAGGGATCTCTTCTCTAAAATATGTCTGGAGTGAGTGCATGTATTAGTTTTCTATTGCTGCATAACCAATTTCCACAACTTTAGCACCTTAGAACAGCACCCAAATCCTGTGGGTCAGAAGTCCCAGTGTGGCTTAACTGGGTCTTCTGCTTGGGTCTCCCAAGGTTGCAATCACGGTGCTGGTCGGGCTGTGTTCATAATTATCTGGATCTCAGGGTGCTCTTTCAAGCTCATTCATGTTGTTGGCAGAATTCAGCTCCCGTGGCAGCAAGACTGAAGAGGCTGTCCCTCTCCATAAACAATTCACAACATGCCCGATTGCTCCTCAAGGGCAGCAGGAGAGTGTCCTTCTCAAGAAGGGCCTAGTCCCTCTTTTAAGGGTTTTGCCAGATTAAGCCAGGCCCACCCAGGATAATCTCTCTTTTCATTAATTAAAAATCAATTGATTTGGGACCTTAATTACATCTGAAAAAAAACTGCCTTCACCTTTGCCATTTAAGATAATATGATCAAGGGAGTTAAATTCCATCACCATTGTCATATTGTATGGGATGAAAGCAAGTCATCAGTTCTGTCCACACTCAAGGGGAGGGGATAGACAAGGAAAAGCACCAGGGGACAGAGATCATGGAGGCTGTCCTAGAATTCTGTTGACCACAGTGAATTATGGTAACAATGTCCTTAATGTCTGTCTCCCTGTAGACTGAATGCTCCGGGGGTCAGGGACTGAATGTTTGTCTTGGTTCCTTTGCTTCTGGTATCTAAAACACAGTAGGAGTTTGTGATGGTTAACTTTATGTGTCAACTGGACTGGGCTATGCAGTGCCCAAGCATTTGGTCAAACATTATTCTGGGTGTGTTTGTGAGGGTGTTTCTCGATGAGATGAACCTTTGAACCATGGACTGAGTAAAGCAGATTGCCTTCCCTGATGTGGGTGGGCCTCATCTAATCAGATGAAGACCTGAATTGAACCAAAAGACTGGCTTTCCTGTGAGTTCCCTTCTCTTGTCTGACAGCTTCAGCTGCGGCATTGGCCTCCTGTCCTCACAATGGGTTTTACACCATTGACTCTCTTGGGTCTCTAGTTTGCTGCCTGCAGATCTTGGGACTTCTCAGCCTCTGTAATCATATGAGTCAATTCCTTAAAATCAATCAATCTCTCTTTCCATATATATCACACACATGTGTATATGTATGTGTGTGTATACTCTTGGTTCTGTTTCTCTGGAGAGCCCCAGTACAGTGTTCAATAAATATTTGCTGACTATTGTGTGTGTTTTATCATCTCTCAGGTCCCTGCCAGCTCTCAAACTCATCAATTTAAGAAACAGAGAGTCGAGGGGGATAGGGGAGGGTATGAGGTAAAGGAGTACATTAGATGCCCTGCGACTGGTCCAAGCCCAGATGTCCTTTCATCTTTACTCTTTCTGTCTCCCTCCATCATCTCCAGGCCTTGACTGGGGAGTTAGTATCAGGGGAAGGGAAGAGACAAAACAATAATCTTCCCTACTACTCTTGTACCTCTTTGTGGATCCTTTAATTTTTAAGCCTTATTGAAATATAACTGCATACAATAAACCGAACATATTTAAAGTGTACAATTTGATAAGTTTTGACATATGTATATTAAAAATAATGAATATATCCATCATCCCCCAAAGTTTTATTGTGCCCCTTTGTAATCTCTCTCTCCTGCACTCCCCCACCCCCAATCCCCAGGCAACCACTGATCTGCTGTCACTATAGATTCATTTGCATTTCCTAGAATTATATAAATGGAAGCATACAGTATGCACTCTTTTTTGGCCTGCCTTCTTTCACTCAGCATAATTATTTTGAGATCCATCTGTGTTGTAGTATATATCAATAGTTTATTCCTTTTCATTTCTGATAGCATTTCATTAAATGAATACACCATAGTTTATCTGCTCACTGGTTGATGGATATTTGGGTTATGTCCAGTTTGGGGCTATTACAAATCGTGCTCTTGGGAACACTAGTTTTTGTGTTTTTTGTGAAGACTTTTTGTGTAAAAGTCTTGGTGTGTACCTACACATTCATTTCCCTTGGACAAATAAGAGAGGAATGACTAGACCATATAGTAAGTGGATGTTTAAAGTTTTGAGAAACTGCTGTGCTGTTTTCCAAATTAGTTGTGCCATTTTATATTCCTCCTAGAAGTGTATGAGAATCCCAATTGCCTCATTTCCTTGGCAACACTTGGTATGGTAGGCTTCTTAATTTTGGCCATTCCAATAGAGGTACAGTGTTTTGTTTTGTTTTTTAATATATACAATTTTATTTGACAATTACACCTCCATAAAGCTGAAAAAATCTAATGAAGAAATGACCAACTGAAAAACAATTTGATACAATACTTTTTAAATGCACAAAAAATGTTTAAAGCCCAGAGAACTACAAAGGACTAAAAATATGTCTTATTACTTAGGTACAGTGGTTTTAATTTGCATTTCCCTAATGACTAACGACATTGAGCATCTTTTCATATACTTCTTTGTTATCTGTATACCTTTTTTAGTGAAGTCAAATCTTTTGCTCATTTTTAAATAGGATTATGTTCTTATTGAATTTGAGAATTATTTACATATCCATAGATATAATTCCTTCATCAAATATATGATTTGCTGTTTTCTCTTGGTCTGTGTTTTGTCTTTTCATTCTCCTAACAGCGTCTTTGAAGAGCAGTTTTTAATTTTGATGAAGTCCAATTTACCAATTTGTTCTTTTTTTTGGCTGCTTTGTTGCTGTGCGCGGGCTTTCTTTAGTTGCAGCGAGCAGGGGCTACTCTTCCTTGTGGTGCACGGGCTGCTCATTGTGGTGGCTTCTTTGTTGCGGAGCACAGGCTCTAAGCATGCAGGCTTCAGTAGTTGTGGCTTTTGGGTTCTAGAGCACAGGCTCAGTAGTTGTGGCACACGGGCTTAGCTGCTCCGCTGCATGTGGGATCTTCCCAGATCGAACCCGTGTCCCCTGCATTGGCAGGTGGATTCTTAACCACTGTGCCACCAGGGAAGCCCCCCAATTTGTTCTTTTATGCAGTTGTATCTAAGAAATCTTTGCTGAACCCAAGGTCATAAAAAGTTTCTTCTAGAATTTTTAAAGTTTTACATTTGTGTCTATGTTCCTTTTAGAGTTAAGTTTTTTTCTTTTTTGCGGTACATGGGCCTCTCACTGCTGTGGCCTCCCCCGTTGCGGAGCACTGGCTCCGGACGCGCAGGCTCAGCGGACATGGCTCACGGGCCCAGCCGCTCCGCGGCATGTGGGATCCTCCCGGACGGGGGCACGAACCTGTGTCCCCTGCATCGGCAGGCAGACTCTCAACCACTGCGCCACCAGGGAAGCCCTAGAGTTAATTTTTGTATGTGGTATAAGGAATGGATCAAAGTTCCTGTTTTTCGTGTGGATATCCAATTGTTCTAAGTACTATTAGTTGAAAATATGCTTTCTCCACTGAATGGCCTTTACAAATTTGTCAAAAATCAGTTATCTATACATATTTGGGTTAATTTCTGCTGTACAGGGAAGTGACTCAGTTATACACATATATACAATCCTTTTTTATATTCTTTTCCATTATGGTTTATCCCAGGATATTGAATATAGTTCCCTGTGCTGTATAGTAGGACCTTGTTGGTTATCCATTCTATGTGTAATAGTTTGCATCTGCTAACCCCAAACTCCTAGTCCATTCCTCCCCCACCCTCTTCCCCCTTGGCAACCACAGGTCTGTTCCCTGTGTTTGTGAGTCTGTTTCTGCTCTGTAGATAGGTTCATTTGTGCTATATTTTAGAGTCCACATATAGTTGATATCATATGGTATTTGTCTTTCTCTTTCTGACTTACTTCCATTAAAAAAATAAATTAAAAATATGTATGTTTGGGTCTATTTCTGTACTCTATTCTGTTACATTGATTTTTTTTTAATTTTTACATCATTACCACACAAAGTTGATTACTGCAACTTTATAATAACTCTTGAAATCAGGTAGTGTTGATCCTCCAACTTTGTGCTTCTTCTTCAAAGTTGTTTTGGCTATTCCAGGTTCTTTGCATTTCCATACAAATTTTAGAATCAGTTTGTCAATGTCTACTAAAATGTATGTCGGGATGTTGATTGGGTTTGCACTGAATCTATTGAAGAATTTGGATAGAACTGACGTTTTAATAATAGTGACTCTTCCAATCCATGAACACAGTATGTATCTCCATTTATTTAGGTATTTAAAATTTTCTTTCAGCAATGTTTTATGGTTCACCTATCTTTTATAACTTTTGCACATTTATCCCTAAGTATTTTGATACTATTAAAAATGATATTGTGCTTTCTTAATTTCTATTTTGATTATTCATTGTTAGTTTATAAAAAGAATTGATATTTGTCTATTGATTTTCTATAATTCAACCTTGATAAACTCACTTATTAGATCTAGTAGCTTTTAATGGGTTCCACAGAATTTTTTTCATAGACAATAATGTCGTCTGTGAATAATGACTGTTCTTCTTCTTTTCTAATCTTGATTCTTTTCATTTCTTTTTCTTTTCTTATTGCACTGGTTAGAACCTCCAGCACAACTTTGAATATAATGTTGTGCTGGAGGACATCCTTGTGTTGTTCTTGGTCTTGGTGTGTCTGTGAGCATTAATCTTTTTTATAGGTGCCCTTTATCAAGTTGAGGAAGTTCCCCTCTATTCCCACTAAATTGTGAATTTCTCTCTTATGTGGATGTTGGATTTTGTCAAATGATTTACCTGCATGTATTGATAATATCATATGGCTTTTCTTTTTTTTTTAATTTGCTCCTATTGTGAATTACATAGATACATTTTTAATGTTAAGCTAGCTTTACATACCAGTGTTAAATCCACTTAGTCATGATTATTACCTTTTTTGTATATTGTTGAATTCAACTTAAATTTTGTTCAGAAGTTTTTCATCTATGATATTAATCGGTAGCTTTCTTTTCTTAAAATATCTTTGTGTGATTTTGATATCTGGGTGACACTGGCCTCATAGAATGATTTGGGAAGTATTGCCTCCTCTTCAGTTATCTAGAAGACTTTGTGTAGAATTGGTATTACTTTTCTGTACATATTTGGTAGAATTCACCAATGAACCTATCTGGGCCTGAAGTTTTACTTATCAGAAGATTTTAACTTCAAATTCAATTCCTTTAATAGCTATAAGTCTATTCAGGTTACCTATTTCTTCTTTAGTGAGAGTTGGTAATTTGTATCTTTCAGTGTATTGATTTTTTTCTAAGATGGATCTATTGACCTACAGTTGTTTATAATATTTGCTTATTCTTTAATATATGTGTAATCTGTACAGTTGCCATGTCTCTCATTATTTATATTTGTAATTTGTGTCTTTGCCCCATTTTTAGTGATCAGCCTGGCTAAAGCTTCATCAATTCTGTTGATACTCTCAAAAAACCAACTTTTGGTTTCATTGATTTTTCTGTTTTGTTTTCTGTTTCATTGATTTCTACTCTAATCTTTATTAGCATCAGAACTCTTTGCTTACTTTGGGTTTAATTTACTCTTTGTTTTCAAGCTTTTTAAGGTGAAAGCTTACGTCTTTGATTTGATACTTTCCTGTTCCTTCTTTTCTAATATAGGCATTTAGTATTCTAAATCCCTGCATCTCACCAGCCCAGTACTTCTTTGTGGCTTCCCACAATTTTGACTAGATTGTGTTTCATATTTACTCAGTTGAAAATACTTTCTAATTTCCTTTCTTATTTCTTCTCTGACTCACAGGTTATTTAAAAGTGTGTTATTTTGTTTCCAAATATTTGGGAATTTTCCAGAGATATTTTTGTCATTAATCTCTAACTTAATCCAATTAAATTGAGGAAACATATTTAGTATAGCTTGACCTCTCTACATTTATGTGTGGTATGGAATGCATTCCATCTTATGAAATGTTCTTTGTGCAGTTGAAAAAAATTGCATTGTGCTGTTGTTGGGTGAAGTGTTCTATGGTGTCAATTAGGTCAATATTTTTGATGGTGCTGTTCAAATCTTCTATCTCTTTAATAATTTTCTGTCTACTTGTTCTATCAATTATGAGAAAGGAGTTTTTTAGTGTCTGACTATAATTGTGGATTTACCCCATTTCTCCTTGAAGTTCTATCAGTTTATTTTTGTTGTTGTCCTTTTTTTTTTAACATCTTTATTGGAGTATAATTGCTTTACAATGGTGTGTTAGTTTCTGCTTTATAACAAAGTGAATCAGCTATAGATATACATATATCCCCATATCTCCTCCCTCTTGCGTCTCCCTCCCACCCTCCCTATCCCACCCCTCTATGTGGTCACAAAGCACTGAGCTGATCTCCCTGTGCTATGCGACTGCTTCCCACTAGCTATCTATTTTACATTTGGTAGTGTATATATGTCCATGCCACTCTCTCACTATCAGTTTTTGCTTCATGTCATTTGAAGCTCTGTTATTAAGTACATAAATGTTTTGGATTATTATGTCCTCTTGACGAATTGACTCCTTTTCCATTATGAAATAACTTAAAATATATCTAGTAATATTCTTTGAACTGAAATCCACTTTGTCTGACATTAATGTAGCCACTCAAGCTTTCTTTCTTTCTTTTTTATAGCTTTATTGAGATATAAGTTAAACAACATAAATTTACCCATGTCAAGTGTACAATTCAATGGTTTTTCGTATATTTACAGATTTACCATCACCACAATCTAATTTTAGAACATGTTATTAACCAAAAGAAACCTCATACACATTAGCAGTTACCCTCATTTCATTTTCCTCCCTTAGCCATAGGTGACCATTTTCACTTTTTACAGATTTCCTTATTCTGAATATTTCATATAAATAGAATTGGACAATATGTGGTCTTCTCATTGAGGCTAATTAATATTTTTATTTTGAGATAATTGTAGATTGCATGCAGTTGTAAGAAATAGTATAAAGAGAGTTTATATATCCTTTAACCAGTTTCCCTAACATCTTGAAAACTTTTAGTACACTATCACCACCAAGATATGTACACTGACACAAGATGTAGAACATTTCTATCACCACGAGGATCCCACATGTTACCCTCTTATAGCCATCCCCACTTCCCCCCCATCCACACTTTCTCCTTAACTTTTGGCAACCACCAATCTGTTCTCAATTCCTATAATTTTGTCATTTCAAAAGTGTTATATGAATGGAATCATGCAATGTGTATGGGATTTTGGGGGGGGATTGGATTTTCTCATTCACCATAATTCTCTGGAAGTGCATGTAGACTGTTGTGTGTAAGAAGAGATTTGTTCCTTTTTATTGCTAAGTAGTATTCCAAGGTATGGATGAATCAGTTTGTTTAACCATTCATGTACTGAAGGACATCTTGGTTGTTTCCAGTTCTGGGCCATTGTGAAAGGTTTCTATAAACATTTATGTACAGTTATACTTTTAATGTCTGTAGGGTGTATAATGATATCCCCTGTTTCATTCCTTATATTTGTGTAATTTGTGCCTTCTCTCTCTCTTTTTTCTTTTGTCAGTCTTTCTAAGGATTTGTCAATTATATTGATCTTTTCAAAGAATCAACTCTTTGTTTTATTATTCTGTTTTCAATTTCATTGATTTTTGCTCTTATCTTTATTATTTCCTTCTTTCTGCTTTCTTTGAGTTTAATTTGCTCTTTTTTTCTAGATTATTATAGTGGAAATTTAGATTATTAATTTGAGACTTTTCCTCTTTTCTAATGTATGCATTTAGAGCTATAAATTTGCTTTAGCTGTGTCCCACAAAGTTTGATTTGTTGTATTTTAATTTTCCCTCCATTCTCTATACTATTTATAGATTTCCCCTGAGACTTCCCATGGATTATTTAGAAATGTCTTGTTTGGTTTCCAAATGTGTAGAGATGTTTCTGTTATATTTCTCTTATTGATTTTGATTGATTTTTTTTTATTCCATTGTGGTTAGAGACACAGTATGTATGATTTCAATTATTTCAAATTTGTTGAGGTTTGTTTTATGTCCAAGGACATGGTCTATTTGGTATATGTTCCAGGGCTCTTGAAAAGAATGTGTATTCTATTATTGTTGAGTGGAGTGTTTTATAAATGTCTGTTAGATTCTTTTGTTTGATGGTGTTGTTGAGTTCTTCAATATCCTTGCTGGTTTTCTATCTTGATGTTTTATCATCTGCTGAGAGTACAGTGTTGAAATCCTCAGTTATAATTGTGTTTTTTCTATTTCTCCTTTCAGTACTACCAGTTTAGCTTCATGTATTTTTCAGCCCTGTTTGTTTGGGTCATAACCTTTTAGGATTGCTATGTCTTCTTGTTAGATTGACTGTTCTATCATTACATAATATCTCTTGCTATCTCTGGTAATTTTCTTTACTCTGGAATCTACTCTATCTGATATTAATATAGTTATTCTTGCTTTGCCTAGATTAATGTTTGCATTATATGTAATTTTTTCACCCTTTTACTTTCAACCTGCCTATATCACTATATTGAATGTGAATTTCCTGTACACAGAATATAGGTTGGTCTGTCTTTTAATCCACTCGTTTAATTGATATATTTATACCACTTACATTTAACATGATTATTGATATGTCAGGGCTTAAGTCTGTTACTTAATTTCTTGTTTTCTGTTTGATCTCTTTTTTTTGTTTCTGTCTCTGTTTTCCTTTCTCTGCTTTCAGCTGTGCTACTTGAACTTTTGAAAATATTTTTTAAAGTTCATTTTGATTTACTAATAGTGTTTTTCAATATATCTGTTTCTGTAGCATTTTTAGTGATTGCTCTAGGTATTATATACACATAACTTACCACAGACTATGACGTCATTATTTTACCAGTTTGAGTGAAATATAGAAACCTTACCTTCCTTTACATTCTTTTACTTTCCCCTATTTGTAAGATACTTGTCTTAAATAGTTCCTCTGCATGCATTTAGGACAAAATCAGACAATGTTATAATTTTTGCTTCAACTGCCAACCATAACTTAGAACATATAAGGGAAGGAAAACCTATTGAATTTACTCATATTTTTGCTTACCATGTTCTTTCTTCCTTCCTGGTGCTCCAACATTTCTTTTTCATGGTTCACTTTCTGTGTAGTGAACTTCCTTTAGCCACTCTTTTAGGTTAGGTCTTCTGACAAAAAATTTTTTTAGTTTTCTTTATTTTGGGAATATCTTTATTTCCCTCTCATGACTAAAGGATAGTTTTTGCCAGATATAGGATATATACTGCTGGGCAATAAATTTCTGGATTGACAGTTCTTTTCTCTCAACACTTGAAAAATAATGTACCACTGCCTTCTGGCCTCTATGGTTTGTGATGAGAAATACACTATAATTTGAATTCTTTACTCCTCTGGCTGCTTTCAAGAACTTTTCTTTGTCTTTATTTTTCAGGAGTTTAATTATAATGTTTATCATGGATTTCTTTGGGTTTTCCTGTTTGGGATTTTCTTAGCTCTTTGAGCCTATAGGTTTATATCTTTTGACAAATTTGGTAAGTTTTCAGTCACTATTTCTTGGAGTAGTTTCTCAACCCCACCCTCTTTCTTTTCTTCTGGGACTCTGATAACACAAATGTTAAGGCTTTTGTTATTACCTCTCAGATTTCTGAGGCTCTGTTGTTTCTTCTTTTTCTTCCCCCCTTTTCTTTCAGTTGATATTCTCTCAGTGGTTCAGAATGAGTCATTTCTTTTGTTCTATCTTCCAGTTTATTGATCTTTTTTCTCTCTCTTCTATTCTGCTGTTGAGTTCATTCACTGAGCCTTTATTTTGGCTTTTGTGTTTTTCTGTTCAAAAATGTCAGTTTGCTTATTCTTTATACCTTCTATTCTTTTTGCTGAAACTTTCTATATCTTTGCTGAGGCTTTCTGTTTTTTTCATTTGATTCAAGCGTGTTCATAATTGCTCATTGAAGAATTTTTTCCGTGGCTGCTTTCAAATATTTATCAATAATTCTAACATCTCTGTTATTTCAGTATTGGTATCTATTGATTATCTTTTTAAATTCAGTTTGAGAGAGATCTTCCTAGTTCTTGGTATGATGAATATTTTTTGATTGAACTTTGGAAATTTTAATAATATGTTTTGAGACTCTGGATCTTATTTACACTTTCTGTTTTAACTACCTCTCTCAGACACTGCTCCATAGGGGTGGGCTGGTGGTGTTACTGTCTTGATACTGGCAGGTAGAAGTTCAGGTTCTCCATTCAACCTCCATTGACATGCAAGGAGAGAGACTCTTCATTACTACTGGGCTACCATGAGAGGTCCAGATTAAAGGTGGTCTCCACTGATGTCATGGTGGGAGTGGCCTCTTTACCACTTGGTGATAGTGAAAGTCCTGACTAGGTTTCCTTTGACTATTCCCCAGTGGGGAGGGGAAGGGTTTCCTCATTACTGTCAAGTTGGGGGGGAAGTTCTGAATCCCTATGTAGTCTGTACTGACATTATGGGGGCGGGAGGCAGTGGATTTAAACCAGGTGGGAAGGAAAACCCTGACTTCTACTTGTCCTTCTCTGACACCACACTGGTGGGGATGTTAAGGAGCCTTGTTATAGCCTCATGGGGGTGGAATCTAGGCTCCCTACTCAGGCTTTAGTAGCATGGGTTGGAGTGAGTCCATATTTTTTGCTGTGTTATTTGGCTGAGGTAGAGAGGTTATTGTCTAAACGTTTTCTGTCTTGCAAGATGCTCCTTTCTTGGTCTTTGGCTAGAAAAAACAGGCTTTTTCGTTTGATCTGTGCTCATTGGCATTTCTGGGTTGCTGGCGTCTTCATATATTCTTCTGGGATCATGAGGCAAAAACAAATCCCAGGAAAATACCACCATATTATTTCTGGCATCTTGAGTTCCCTAGCTGATATGACTTCCTCCCTCCAGCTTTTTGAGTTGTCATGTTTTATATGCAATGTCCAGAATATTCAATTGTATTTAGTAGGAAGGACAGGGAAAAGTGCATCTATCCTATACTCCTAGGAGTATAAATCTGTTTCCAGCTTTCTTTTGATTAGTGTTAGCATGCTATATCTTTCTCCATCCTTTTATTTGTACCCTCTTTGTATCTTTATATTTGACATACTTTTCTTGTTGGAAATATATAGTTGGATCTTATATTTTTTATCCAGTTTGATAATGGAAGTAAGTAAAGTTAATTTGAAGTGATTATTGATATGGTTAGGTTTAAATTTATCATATTGCTTTTTATTTTCTATTTCTTCCACCTATATTTCTCTTCTTTTAGATAAATTAAATATATTTAAAAATTTAATTTTATCTCCCTTGTGTCATTAGCTTTAACTTAATTTTTTTTATTGGTTACTTTAGGGTTTACAATATCTTTTCCCCACCACAGTTTAATTTCCAATAATATTATCCTATTTAATATGTATTTTAAGAATCTACCAATAGTATACTTCCATTTCTCCCCTCTCACTTTTTGTGCTATTACCATCACACAGTTTATCTATTTTATAAATCTCATACTAAATTGCTATTATTTTAATTTAATCAATTATTTTCTAAATGTATTTAAACAATGAAGAAAAACACATATTTACCCATATAGTTATCAGTTCTCATCTTCTTCGTTCTCTTGTGCAGATCCATATTTCCATCTGGTATCATTTTCCTTCTTTTTTTTTTTAATTCATCCAGTTTAATATTTCTCTTAAATATTTAAGTAATTTAAAATATACTAACTGATAAAGTCAAAGCATTGGTTTCCAAGAATCTTAACCAACAGTATTTAGTCTTTGTCGAGCATAAAGATTGAGTTGGTATAATATACTACAATTTGTCTAGTTTTGACTATCTCTGACTCCTGTGTAAATAAAAAGGCCCTTTATATTTTTCCATATCCATGTTCTGCTTTTACAAAGTGTTAGAATTAATTGTTCACTTGTTTTTTTTTTAATTTTTTAATTTAATTTTTTTTTTATACAGCAGGTCCTTATTAGTCATCAATTTTATACACATCAGTGTATACATGTCAATCCCAATCGCCCAATTCATCACCTCCCCCACCCCTCATCCTCTGCCGCTTTCCCCCCTTGGAGTCCATACTTTTGTTCTCTATATCTGTGTCTCAATTTCTGCCCTGCAAACCGGTTCATCTGTGCCATTTTTCTAGGTTCCACTTATATGCGTTAATATACAATATTTATTTTTCTCTTTTTGACTTACTTCGCTCTGTATGACAGTCTCTAGATACATCCACGTCTCTACAAATGACCCAGTTTCATTCCTTTTTATGGCTGAGTAATATTCCATTGTATATATGTACCACATCTTCTTTATCCATTCATCTGTCTATGGGCATTTAGGTTGCTTCCATGACCTGGCTATTGTAAAGAGTGCTGCAATGAACATTGGGGTACATGTGTCTTTTTGAATTATGGTTTTCTCTGGGTATATGCCCAGTAGTGGGATTGCTGAATCATATGGTAATTCTATTTTTAGTTTTTTAAGGAACCTCCATACTGTTCTCCATAGTAGCTGTATCAATTTACATTCCCACCAACAGTGCAAGAGGGTTCACTTTTCTCCATACCCTCTCCAGCAATTGTTGTTTATAGATTTTTTTGATGATGGCCATTCTAACTGTGTGAGGTGATACCTCATTGTAGTTTTGATTTGCATTTCTCTAATTATTAGTGATGTTGAGCAGTTTTTCATATGCCTCTTGGCCATCTGTATGTCTTCTTTGGAGAAATGTCTATTTAGCTCTTCTGCTCATTTTGGGATTGGTTTGTTTGTTTCTTTAATATTGAGCTGCAGGAGCTGTTTATATATTTTGGAGATTAATCTTTTGTCCATTGATTTGTTTGCAAATATTTTCTCCCATTCTGAGGGTTGTCTTTTCGTCTTGTTTATGGTTTCCTTTGCTGTGCAAAAACTTTGAAGTTTCATTAGGTCCCATTTGTTTATTTTGTTTTTATTTCCATTACTCTAGGAGGTGTATCAAAAAAGATCTTGCTGTGATTTATGTCAAAGAGTGTTTTCCTCTAAGAGTTTTATAGTGTCCGGTCTTACATTTAGGTCTCGAATCCATTTTGATTTTATTTTTGTGTATGGTGTTAGGGAGTGTTGTAATTTCATTCTTTTACATGTAGCTGTCCAGTTTTCCCAGCTCCACTATTGAAGAGACTGTCTTTTCTCCATTGTATATCCTTGCCTCCTTTGTCATAGATTAGTTGACCATAGGTGTATGGGTTTATCTCTGGGCTTTCTATCTTGTTCCATTGATCTACATTTCTGTTTTTGTGCCAGTACCATATTAACTTGATTATTGTAGCTTTGTAGTGTAGTCTGAAGTCAGGGAGTCTGATTCCTCCAGCTCTGTTTCTTCCCTGAAGACTGTTTTGGCTATTTGGGGTCTTTTGAGTCTCCATAGAAATTTTAAGATTATTTGTTCTAGTTCCATAAAAAATGCCATTGGTAATTTGATAGGGATTGCATTGAGTCTGTAGATTGCTTTGGGTAGTAGAGTCATTTTCACAATATTGATTCTTCCAATCCAAGAATATGGTATATGGTATATATGGTATATATATATCTCTCCATCTGTTGGCATATCTTTAATTTCTTTCATCAGTGTCTTATAGTTTTCTGCATACAGGTCTTTTGTCTCCCTAGGTAGGTTTATTCCTACGTATTTTATTCGTTTTGTTGCAATGGTAAATGGGAGTGTTTCCTTAATTTTTCTTTCAAATTTTTCATCTTTAGTGCATAGGAATGCAAAAGATTTCTGTGCATTAATTTTGTATCATGCAACTTTTCCAAATTCATTCATTAGCTCTAGTAGTTTTCTGGTGGCATCTTTAGGATTCTCTATGCATAGTATCATGTCATCTGCAAACAGTGTTACTTCTTCTTTTCCAATTTGTATTCATTTTATTCCTTTTTCTTCTCTGATTTCTGTGGCTAGGACTTCCAAAACTATGTTGAATAACAGTGGTGAGAGTGGACATCCTTGTCTTGTTCCTGATCTTAGAGGAAATGCTTTCAGTTTTTCACCATTGAGAATGATGTTTGCTGTGGGTTTGTCATATATGGCCTTTATTATGTTGAGGTAGGTTCCCTCTATGCCCACTTTCTGGAGAGTTTTTATCATAAATGGGTGTTGAATTTTATCAAAAGCTTTTTCTGCATCTATTGAGATAATCATATGGTTTTTATTCTTCAATTTGTTAATACGGTTTATCACATTGATTGATTTACGTATACTGAAGAATCCTTGCATCCTTGGGAGAAATCCCACTTGATCATGGTGTGTGATGCTTTTAATGTGTTGTTGGATTCTGTCTGCTAGTATTTTCTTGTGGATTTCTGCATCTATATTCATCAGTGATATTGGTCTGTAACTTTCTTTTTCTGTAGTAGCTTTGTCTGGTTTTGGTAACAGGGTGATGGTGGCCTCATAGAATGAGTTTGGGAGTGTTCCTCCCTCTGCAATTTTTTGGAAGAGTTTAGGAAGGATGGGTGTTAGCTCTTCTCTAAATGTTTGATAGAATTCACCTGTGAAGCCATCTGGTCCTGGACTTTTGTTTGTTGGAAGATTTTTAATCACAGTTTCAATTTCATTACTTGTGATTGGTCTGTTCATATTTTCTATTTCTTCCTGGTTCAGTCTTAGAAGGTTATACCTTTCTAAGAATTTGTCCATTTCTTCCAGGTTGTCCATTTTATTGGCATAGATTTGCTTGTAGTAGTCCTTTAGGATGCTTTGTTTTTCTGGAGTGTCTGTTGTAACTTCTCCTTTTTCATTTCTAATTTTATTGATTTGTGTCCTGTCCCTCTTTTTCTTGAAGAGTCCAGTAATGGTTTATCAATTTTATTTATCTTCCCATAGAAGCAGCTTTTAGTTTTATTGATCTTTCCTATTATTTTCTTTGTTTCTATTTCATTTATTTCTGCTCTGATCTTTATGATGTCTTTCCTTCTGCTAACTTTAGGTTTTGTTTGTTCTTCTTTCTCTAGTTCCTTTAGGCGTAAGGTTAGATTGTTTATTTGAGATTTTTCTTGTTTCTTGAGGTAGGCTTGTATAGCTATAAACTTCCCTCTTAGAACTGCTTTTGCTGCATTCCATAGGTTTTGGATCATCGTGTTTTCATTGTCATTTGTCTCTAGGTATTTTTTGATTTCTTCTTTGATTTTCCGTGATCTCTTAGTTATTTGGTAATGTATTGTTTAGTCTCCATGTGTTTGTGTTTTTTACATTTATTTCCCTGTAATTCATTTCAGTCTCATAGCGTTGTGGTCAGAAAAGATGCTTGATATGATTTCAATTTTCTTAAGTTTACTGTGGCCTGATTTGTGACCCAAGATGTGATCTATCCTGGAGAATGTTCTGTGCACACTTGAGAAGAAAGTGTAATCGGCTGTTTTTGGATGGAATGCCCTATAAATATTAATTAAATCTATTTGGTCTATTGTGTCATTTAAAGCTTCTGTTTCCTTATTTGTTTTCATTTTGGATGATCTGTCCATTGCTGTAAGTGAGGTGTTAAAGTCCCCCACTATTATTGTGTTACTGTCGATTTCCTATTTTATAGCTGTTAGCAGTTGCCTTATGTATTGAGGTGTTCCTATGTTGGGTGCATATATATTTATAATTGTTATATCTTCTTCTTGGTTTGATCTCTTGATCATTATGTAGTGTCCTTCCTTATCTCTTGTAACAGTCTTTATTTTAAAGTCTATTTTATCTGATATGTGTATTGCTACTCCAGCTTTTGATTTCCTTTTGCATGGAATATCTTTTTCCATCCCCTCACTTTCAGCCTGTATGTGTCCCTAGGTCTGAAGTGGGTCTCTTGTAGACAGCATATAGATGGGTCTTGTTTTTGTATCCATTCAGCAAGCCTGTGTCTTTTGGTTGGAGCATTTAATCCATTTACATTTAAGGTAATTATCAATATGTATGTTCCTATGACCATTTTCTTAATTGTTTTGTTTTTGTAGGTCCTTTTCTTCTCTTGTGTTTCCCACTTAGAGAAGTTCCTTTAACATTTGTTGTGGAGCTGGTTTGGTAGTGCTGAGTTCTCTTAGCTTTTGCTTGTCTGTAAAGCTTTTGATTTTTCCATTGAATCTGAATGAGATCCTTTCTGGGTAGAGTAATCTTGGTTGCAGGTTTTTCCCTTTCATCACTTTAAGTATATCATACCACTCCCTTCTGGCTTGTAGAGTTTCTGCTGAGAAATCAGCTGTTAACCTTATTGGAGTTCCCTTGTATGTTATTTGTTGTTTTTCCCTTGCTGCTTTCAATAATTTTGCTTTGTCTTTAATTTTTGCCACTTTCATTACTATGTGTCTCAGCGTGCTTCTCCTTGGGTTTCTCCTCCCTGGGACTCTCTGTACTTCCTGGACTTGGGTGTCTCTTTCCTTTCACATGTTAGGGAAGTTGTCATCTATAATCTCTTCAAGTATTTTCTCTCTCGGGTCCTTTCTCTCTCTCTTCTCCTTCTGGGACCCCTATAATGTGAATGTTGTTGTGTTTAATGTTGTCCCAGAGGTCTCTTAGGCTGTCTTCATTTCTTTTCATTCTTTTTTCTTTATTCTGGTCCACAGCAGTGAATTCCACCATTCTGTCTTCCAGGTCATTTATCTGTTCTTCTGCCTCAGTTATTCTGCTACTGATTACTTCTAGTGTAGTTTTCATTTCAGTTATTGTATTGTTTATCTCTGTTTGTTTGTTCTTTAATTCTTCTAGGTCTTTATTAAGCATTTCTGGCATCTTCTCAATCTTTGCCTCCATTCCTTTTCCAAGGTCCTGGATCATCCTTGCTATCATTATTCTGAATTCTGTTTCTGAAAGGTTACGTATCTCCACTTCATTTAGTTGTTTTTCTGGGGTTTTATCTTGTTCCTTCATCTGGTACATAGCTCTCTGCCTTTTCATCTTGTCTATCTTTCTATGAATGTGGTTTTTGTTCCACAGGCTGCAGGATTGTAGTTCTTGCTTCTGACATCTGCCCTCTGGTGGATGAGGCTGTCTAAGAGGCTTGTAAAAGTTTCCTGATGGGAGGGACTGGCGGTGGGTAAAGCTCTCATTTTCCTTCTGCCTAAAGAATATTCTTTAACATTTATTATAGTGTGGTCAGCTGATGATGAATTAATTTACCTGTTTTACATCTGAAAATCCTTTATATTGTCTTTGTTTTTTGAAAGTATTTTTGCTGGGTATAGAATTCTAAGTTGCCCATTTTTTTCTTTTAGTACTTTAATGATGTTGCTCTACAGTCTTCTCACTTGCCTTGTTTCTCACAAGAAATGTACTGTCATCCTTATCTTTGTTCCTTTGTATATAACATGTCTTTTTTTTTCCCCCTAGCTGCTGTTAATAGTTTGAGCAATTTGATTATGGTGAGGCTTGCTGTGGTTTTCTTCATGTTTCTTGTGTTGAGGGTTCATTGAGTTTCTTGAATCTGTCAATTTGTAGTTTTCATCAAATTTTGAAAGCTATTGACTATTATTCAAATATTTTCTCTGCCAATCCTCCTTTGGAGGCTCTAATTACAAATATATTAGGGTGTTTGAAATTTTCCTATAGCTTACTGATGTTCAGTTTATTTTTAAAATTGTCTTTTCTCTCCGTGTTTTATTTTTGTTTGTTTATATTGCTATGTCTTCAAGCTCACTATTCTTTTCTTCTTCAGTGTCTAATCTGCTGCTAATCCTATATAGTGTATTTTTTATTTTACTTACTGGATTTTTTATGTCTAGAAGTTCAGTTGGGATTATTTTTTGTATCTTCCACATCTCTGTTTAGTTTCACAACATGTGAAATACAGTTATAATAACACTCTTAATATCCTTGTATCCTAATTCTAACATGTATGCCAGTTCTGAGTTGATTTTAATTAATGGATGTAATTACAAAGGTGCTTGTGGAGGCAAGAGAGTCAGAATTAGAGAAGGAGATGTAACAACAGAAGCAAGGGTCACAGTCAGAGAGAGATTTAAGGATGTTACATTGCAGGCCTGAAGATGGAGGAAGGGGCCATAAGCCAAGGAATGCAAGTGGTTTCTATATAAAGGAAATGGAATGAATTAATCCCTAGAGTTTCCAGAAGGGACCCAGGCCTGCCAACACCTTGATTTTATCTTGGTGAAGCTGGTTTTGGACTTCTGACCTCCAGTACTCTATGATAATAGATTTGTGTTGTTCTAAGCCACTAAATTTGTGGTAATTTATTATAGCATCAATAGGAAATGAATATGGAGACAAAAAATAAGTGAAGAAATAAATCATTAATAAATTATACATAGTGGTAACTGCCATAGATGAAATAGAGTATGAATGATGCAGTAATAGAGAATAATGAGTGTAGATGATGGTGGGTGGGGGTGGATTTGGATTGGATGGTCAGGAAAGGTAAAAACTGACCTTCTGAAGAGATGACATTGAATCTGAGTTCTGAAGGATGAAAAGAACCAGCCATATTAAGCTTCCTTCTCTTTCTCTTTCTAGCCCAGCACAAGTTCCCTATGCCCACTCTTGCTAAGAACACTGGAATAAGAGCAAAACGTGATGACAATTTGCCTCTAACCTAGAGATTAACAGAAAAAGAGTGAGTTGAATTTTCAAGACCAAGTGTTGAGGTTATTTATGGAGGAAGAATTTTTGGCTGGCAACTGGCTGAGAAGAGGTCTTTTTGATCTTGGGACACTGACATCACTCACCTTTGAACTTGGAAAGTAGGTCACAGGCAGTTGGTACAACCCTGCAGCTTGAGGAGAAGAGGGAGGTCTGGTAAGGGAGGTAATTTGTTTGCAGTTGCTCAGCTGGTTATCAGCAGAACAGGGCCTGGAGCTCAGGTGTTGTTATCACAGTTCTGTGCTATCTTCTCCACCTCCTGACACAACACCACCAGAATTAATTTTAGATTCTTGGGTTGGGCTTCTGGAACCAATTACCTGGCTAAGGCCCCTAAGTGACTTGGACACAACCAGCTTCTTGCAGAGGCAGGGAGATGGACCCCAGCTTGCTAGACTTGTGCAGGCCATAGGAGAAGGATTAGGGCTGGTAGTGAGGCTACCTGATGAGCTGATGTTTGGTAGGAACCTGAGTGTCAACACTACTGCCACGCTGAAGAGTTGGGACATTCCTGCTGGCTCCAGGCCACTGAGGCTGACAATGCTAGCAAGGATCCAACCAAGCTGATCTGTCACCATCTGCCTGTGGCCACTGCCTATCCTGTAATTACAAGTGAGTCAGGGAGTGGGAATGACCATAGAGAGAGATAACTGGGTCAGGACTTCCAGTGCCTCCTCTGCCGTTATTGATGCTAACATAAACCGAGTGTCCTGGGAGCTGTCTTGAGAATGCAAATTCACTTCCATGAAGTTGGCAGACGTCTACTGAAGCTTACCCTGTATGCAAAAATGTGCTAGGTCCAGCAGGCAAAAAAGGGAATGAGGGGGTAAAGGGAACAAAAGGAAGAGTGGACGTGATTGTCACCAAACCAAATTCAGCCCTGCTGGCCTGTGTGCAGTAAAGCCAGTCTACTGATACCGGATTGTGGTGAAGGAAAGTGCAGTGTTTACTGCAGGGAACCAAGCAAGGAATTCAGGACTGCTAGTGCTCAAAAAACAGCCTGAACTCTCCAGTGGGTTTCAGAAAAGCATTTTTAAAAGCCAGGTGAGGGAGGGGTATCCCAGGGTATATGATCAGCTCATGCACAATTCTCTGATTGGTTGATGGTGAGGTAACAGCGATGTCACAGGGTTTAACATTATTAATCCATAGGCGTCAGTAGGTCTGGGTGCTACATGCTCAGGATCATCCAGTAGTTAATTTCTTCCATCTGGTGGTGGTTTTAGCATCTGTAAAACAACTCAGGAAATGTGCATCAGATACTGTTATCTATGTACTTCAGAGAGGAGCTACGGCAGAGGATATGGGGGAGGGGGTCTATCCTGGGAAGGATCCATAGAATCCTGCTTGGTTACACGATGAGGGTTTATGAGTCTGTCTGCCTTGTCGATTCTCAAAGAATGCTAGTTAGGTAAAATCACTAATTCAGAATCACTGGACACTTATCTGTTGTCTCCAGACCCCTGGGACTGTGCTAGGTGTGTTTCCAAACATTATCTTACTTAATGTCTATACAATTCCCTGCCAGATTTGTTCTTATCGCCCCAATCTTACACAGGACACAACTGCAGTCTGGAGTAGTCCTGTGATTTCCTCAGGATGGTGAGATGCAGGTCCACTGAATATATGAGTGAAGGAATGAGTAGGAAACAAATAGTGTGCAAGCTGGCTTCAGTGTGTGAAGGACAGGTGAGGGTTCTGAGGAAGGAAAGATGCCCGTGGAAGGGGGTGTTGGAAAAGGCTTAGCAGGGAAGAGGGAGGACTCTGTGCCTGCTCACGCTGGGCTAATAATCACTCGGCGAGGGAAGATATACATGAAAAATGAGAGAATAGCTTAAACCAATAAATATGTCAGGAAATGTGAATAGAGTCACACACAAATTCTAGTGGAGGAAGAAAGAAAGATCCAGCTTCAGTGGTGGTGATGCCCAGGGTTGAAGGGAGGGAACCCAGAACCTAGAGGAAGAGGGTGGTGTTTATGGGGAGAGGAGTTAGCAATCTGCTCCATCGGGGGTGGGCACAGAAACACATCTGGGATAGTACATGGTATGTAAAGCCAGACCCTGGCATGGGGTGGGTATGTCTGGGTGCCATACTGGAAACTGCATGTCTGAAAGGAGAGGTAGGGCTGTTGCAGGAGAATGGGGCACGAGAGGATGGTCACATCGCAGATCTCGGGTGAGTCCCTGGGACAGGCCACCAACAGAGGGTCCTTGGCTTCATGCGGAAAGAATTCAAGAGTGAGCCATAGTAAAGTGAAAGCAGGTTTATTTGGAGAGATACACACTCCATAGGCAGAAGGCGGTCCATCTCAGAAGGCGAGAGTGGCCCCGAAGTATAAGGTGGTTAGTTTTTATGGGCTGGGTAATTTCATAGGCTAATGAGTGGAAGGATTATTCCATCTATTTCGGGGAAGGGCAGGGATTTCCAGGAACTGGGCCACCACCCTCTTTTTGGATTTTTATAGTCAGCCTTGGAACTGTCCTGGGGTCTGTGGGTGTGTCAGCAAGCTAATGTATTACAAATGAGCATATAATGAGGCTCAAGGTCTATGGGAAGTCAAGTCTTCTGCCACCTTGGGCCTAGTTGGTTTTAGTCAGTTTTCGTGTATACGCAATGGCTGTGTCATTCTTTTAATGATTGCCCCTAACCCCTTCCCTCCTGTCTCAGGGTGGCAGGTAGAGGGGGCACCACTAGGCAAGGAAGCCTAAGCTGGCAGGAGTCTGAGAGCAGAGTGAAGTTGTTGAAACAGCCCAGGGGAGGCCCCGGGCCCAGGCCTAGCCCTGGTCAGGAGATTTCCCTCCTTGCTGGGAGCCATCTTTCGGAAGCACCGTATTTTTTCTCAAGCATCTTCAAGGACTCCCAACTCCCAGAAGCCATGGTCCTTATTCCTTAATCTGGCATTTGCTCCTGTCCAGGCTCTGGCCCCAGCACACCTTTGGAGCACCGCCTTCTGCTCTTACCCACCTACATCCTGTGCTACAGGTGTGCCAGTCTTTATCTGCTCCAGGATAATCAGAGGCCTCTTGCATGGAACGGCTGATTGGCCCACGCTTTGCCTTCTACCCTCATCCCGTGGCCCTTCTCCCTCCTTCTGTCTTTCTAAATCCAACTTCAGCCTTTGAGACCTAGCTCAAGGGCCACCCCTCCTGGCAAGCCTACCCTGGCTTCCCTGGTTCAGGATGGCCTCTATCTCCCTGAATTCCTGTAGAATTTGCTGTCCATGATTCTCCTTTCACACTTGGCACATCTTCCTTGGGTTGTCCATTGTTCTGTTGTGGGGAAATTGTTACCGGACTCATAAGATCTGGCCTGTGGGACTTTTAATGTATTAATAAGCCTTTTTGTTCTACAGATTCCTTTTTTGTAAAATAAATGAAGATGATTATCCTGTTAGAATTCCATTGTAAGGATTAAAACAACCTAGTATATGGGATACGGTTAACAAACAGTTGGTGCTTGATAAACAGTTATAGGATGCATGGTTTCTCTTGCCATTAAAGCCTCCCCAGCATGGGGGTTCAGGTACTTTAAGGGGTCAGCCTCTGCTTGTTGATGCCCTGAGGACCGGATGAGGTAGGGGAGTAGTCACTAGCTGATCTCTGAGTGGCAGCACCAGCCTGTGTGCCTCAGTCCATTGTCCCTGCTTTTCCCACCTCCACAGCAGGTGCAGACACAGGTTCTAGGCTCACTGCAGAGGGCTGAAATGCTGAGGTTCATTGCCAGTGGTGATTGCTAAACTCCTTGTGTTCTTGGTTCCCAGGAATCTGTCTGCTGTCTTTTGAGATTCTTAAACAGGTTCTCAAATCCCAGCCCCAGGGATTCATTCCTCCTTTTTTGTTGGTCACAAAGGCCTACTTTTAATGAGCTGCTAAGGAGCTGTCAATTACAAATGTAAATGAAGAGGCCCGAAACCATTACTGGCCCAGAAATGAATTGAAGGAGCAACTTCCTTTCAGCCTCCTGCGCTGGCTCTGGACCTGCCCTGGGAAAGCCGGGTCACGAGCAGGACACGGAGGCTGGCCTGCCCAGGCCCAAGGCCAACAGCACCTCAGGGCTTCCTTCTTCCCACATGACCCCTTCTGCTCTGGAGGGTTGCCCCTCAGAATCAGGGCATAACAGCAGAGGGTTGTCTGTGTATATTATATGTACTTTATGAGATTGTGTGTGCGAGATTGTACCCACACACACACACACACACACACACACACACACAAATAAATTAGCAGCCCAGTCACTGAACATAAGTGGTAGACACATTTCCTTCTTCTAAAAACACTATTATTAAACTTTCTTTTCTTTTACGTGGCCATATGTATGTCTCCCACAAAAATCTAGGGCAGTAGTTGTTCAATAAGCTTTCACTTAATTGAAATTTAAAAGGGAATGTATGAGCCCATTGGGCTGGTTAAGAGTGGGGTGGGAGGTAGCCCTGAGGCAGCTTACCTTCCTGGCCCTTGATTCTTAGCACCCTCTCTCCCAGCCAAGCCCCCTTTTCTGGTTCCCAAAGACCGCTTGTTTTTTGCCTTCTAAAAACCAAAAAATATTTCAGTAAAATGTTTGATCAGGACACCCTATGAAGTAAAGATTAGGAGTGTGGGTTTTGTGTCGTTCTGCCAGGGTCCAAATACTGTCTCGCCTTCTATTTAATAAAGTAGTACAACCAGTTGGAGCTGCGGTCTCCTTATTTGTTATATACAGACAATTCTAGTACCCTAGGGTAGGGATTGGCCAGGATAAAATGACGTAACACATGGAAGGGTTTGATGGTCTAGCACACAGTAAGCCCTCAGTCCATGTCACAGTGACTCCGTCTGTCACCTCACAGTGAGCAAAGGCAATGCCTGGCTCAACCCTCACAAAGCTCCTGTGAGGGAAGCGTACAGCCACTATTGTGCCAGTGAAGAAACTGAGGCTCTGAGAAATGAGCCCAAGGCAGTTAAACAGAGGTAGGAGTCAAACCTTTGGCATGGAAGACTAGAATTCTTGTTCTCCCCATTACTAGAGCTTGTGTTGCCTCTCCCAAGGGGTGTACATTTTAATTGTGGCCAGAGGTCTTATGTTCATGGACAGACTATGGATATCTAATTGTCAAATCTTAAGATCCCACCTATGCGGATGGGTGGAAGTGGGCAGTAGGAGGTAGTGAGCTGGGGAAGCGGGAGGGTGAAAGAATAGCAGGGAAGGAAAGAAAAATCTGGCTTCTTCTGAAATCCTGACACACAGGCACTCTTCTTGTTCTAAAAGAGGGGACTGAGGAGGTGGGTTTTGAGGCCTGCAGGAGTCTAGGTAAAGAACTGTTGCACTTGGGTCTTTGGAATTTGGAGAAGCTTTTCATGGTCACAGGTCTAGGAAGGAGCTCAAGAGGCAGCTTGAAGCTGGAACAGATGTGTACAGAAGGCTGAAGGATCTGCCAGAAGGCTGAAGGGTCAGAATCTTTAGCTGGACGAATGCAAGAGAAAACGGGCTTAAATAATTGCAAAGGGAAGCTTGTTAGACTGGGCACTGAGAAGCCCTGGGCTAGCACTGGCTTCTGGCAAAGCTGGATTCAGGTGCTCAAATGATGTCACTGAAGTTTCACTTCCCCTCCATCCCTCTAATCTGTGCTCCATTCTCAAGTTTCCTAGGACACCTCCCAGCGGGGCCAGGATAAAATCATCATTGCTGCTAGGAGTCCCCGCAATAGCATGAGAGCACCCCTGCATGTATCAGTGAAGGTTTGGTCAGGAAACAAGAAACCACTTTAGGTATATGGAGGAACAATGCATTTAATATAGAGTAAAACTTATACAACCATTGGAAGGACTGGGGAGCAAATGTCAGAAAGGTAGCTGCTAGCCCCCAGGAGATCTGGCATGCAGGAATCTCAGGGAAGCTGTCACTCCTGGTCTCAGGGCTGTTAGCACCTGAATGAGTGATTCATAAGGGGAGGCCTGGAAGCCTGGAACTCCTTGCAGCTGGAGGAAAAATGGCTTTCTTTTCTTCCACTTTCCATATCCTGTACACATGACTCTCACTGGTGAACTCTTCCAGAAACCAGGCTGGCGAGGGAGGCTGGGAAAGAGAATCTTCTGGCTTTTGGTTCTATGTACCAGGAAAGAGCTAAGAAGGGTGGAGACAATTGAGTATCAACAATAGCCCCTCTCCCCATGATTCACTTGCTGAGGGTTGATTGTGTTTTGTTGGTTATGGTTGGATTAGGTGAATATCCTGAACAAAGCACTGGGTCTGGATCTGCCATGTTCTAAAGATCCGCCTGAGTCACAGGACCCCTGAGGTTGGGAGTTGAGTCGATTCCTTCCAAAGCACATGGAGTGAGATCGCAGAAGCGTGTCTCCTGAGAGAAAATATGGAATATTTTTACTGAAAGAAGAGGGGATTGACGCTCAGAAAAACATTCATTGCAATTTTTATCTTGGACAGACAACGTAAAAAAGGACTTTGAAGCCAATAGGCTACTGGTTCAAATACCCGTATGATTTGGGCAAACGTCTTAAATGTCTTGGAGCTTCATTTTCCTCCTGAGAGCAACAAGATGAGGGTATCTAGTTAACAGGGGTTGGCATAAGATTCATGAATGAATAAATGTCTATGCTACTACTTGGTACAGAATAGATGCACAAAAATGTTAGTCTGTTTTCCTTCTCCCTTGCCCTTCCATTTATTTGTTTATCGATTCGATAAATAATTAATTGGGAGCCTACCATGTATATATATATCAGCACCATGCTGAATGCTGGGAATCAAAGATGAATAGGACAGTTTGTGATCTTCACTAGCTCAGAGTCTAGGGGATGAGACAGTCATAAACAAATACCGAAAAAAGTGTGTTGAGTGGTATAAGTCATTATAACACGAGGTCTCTCTCTTCTGATGTATAAATACAATGCGATGCATAGTAAATGACATTTCACTACATACTTAATACTACAGTTGCATGCAATTAGGGCTATTGTGGGAAAGCCAGGGTTTTCAGTTGCTATCATTCTCTACCTGTTATCATTGCTCTATTCCCTCCCTGTCCCCACTGTGGAGCAGAGCTGCCCACAGAAAGCCAACTAGATGTCCCAGTTCATCGCTGCCCCTCTTCTCCCTTCCTCACAACCACACAGCATGGCCTCTGTCCTACAAATAAGAAAGGAAGGTCTGGGGTTCCTGCAAATCAGACAACCACCCCAGAGTACTGCCCTGTCCCCTTCTCACCTTCTTCTCTCTACCCTGGTTTAGGCTGTGCTCCTGAGGGCTGGTGGGACACGCAGTCAGGGAGGTTGGTGGTCTTGGTGCTTCCCTGCAAGAGGCTTTCCCTGGCCTGTGAGGAGCATCTTTCAGCCTTCTATACAATTTGGCTCACGAGGGGTTAAACTCCCAAGGAAAAGGTTCCCAGGGCGCCCTGGCTGGCCTGTCTCTTACTTAACGATGGCAAAGATTCTTCTCCGGAGTAACCTTTGGTCTAATGGCACACACAGCGTCATTCAGCCAGACAATTCTTACAGAGTAGGGAAATGACAAGAGACTGAAGGGCCACAAAAGTTCAGCCCTTGGCTTTATGGCTTTTTGCCTCAAATGCCACCCAAGCCCCTGCTGTAGGAGCATGCAACCATGGCTCCAAAGTCTAAATGCCTTGATAGTCAGGATGTCAGGGGTCAGAGCTGTGCCAAGCAGGGGAGAGGGATGGCAGAGAGCGGGTGGGCACCCTGTGGACGGGCCCAATGCCCAGCTGCCACAAAGGTGGGGCATTCAAACCCAAACGGCGATCAGGCTGTGCCCAGGTGTTGGGGATGCCTTCCCTCGAGGGGTCGACTGTGGGCAGGTAGGAGAGGGTGATGAGCCTGGGGCACGTCCGCATAAGAAAGAACAAAATGGAGAGTGGGATGGAAAGCGCCTGGCTGCCTCCTGAGTATTAAGTCTGAAAATAGCAAGGCAGGCAGATGGCGGGGTCCTTATTGCATTGTCCAGGGAAATAGGCTGAGCTGAGAGACATCCCAGGGGGAACAGAGAACAAGTCCCTGTATTCGGTGGCTTGTGCTGCGGTGCGGGGCGTGCCCCTGCCTCTGCTTGGGCCCTTCCAGCTCCTGCGCTGACTTTCCTGCCTCCACCCTGTTTCTCACTGCTGTCGCCGTAACCTTTGTAAAATATAATCGGAACAACGTCACCTTCCCCAGATCCTTCAACAAGTCGCAAAAGCCTGTGAAACAAGTTCAAACTCTTCGGTTTGGCTTTTAAGCTCGTCTAAGAATTGGACTCAACCTACCATTCAAGTCTCAGCTCCTGCAACATCCCTCCGCACACCTGGAGCCCCGCCCACCCCATTCTCCGCCATTGTGGAGTGTGTCGAGCAGGGTCGCGCCGTCCTCCTTGGCCGATGTGATCTTCTCTGTATCTGATTGTCTTTTCTTCGTCACCCACCCGTATTCTGCCGAGGTTTCAAGCGCCAGGTGAAGCTATCCCTGATTTCAGCTGAGGACTGCTGGCTCCTGTCGTATCCTGATTTTAACTTCAACTGGAGACACAGGCACACCTATGAGGCTGTAAACTGTTGGGGGTCAAGAACCATGTAAAAGTCATTTGGTACCATCCCTGTGCCCAGCTCAGTGCCAAGCAAGTCCCCAGTGGCTGGTGACTCAACGAACCCTCTTTGGAGGTGAGTGGCAATGAACGAATGGATGCTCCTCCAGGAAGGGCAGGGTGCTAGAGAAGCAGTGAGGAGGTGCGTGTCTCTTTTCTTTCACTATCCTTATTCATGCGCCAGGCTGAGCAGCCCTGCCACCAAGGAATAGAGAGCTGGAGGTCTGAGGGCCTGTTCCAAATGGGTTCAGCTATCCTAGGGAACTTCTTGTGTCATGACTGGCCCTCTGACCTTTCCCCAGGCCTCCTGAAGTCTGTTATGGCCTCCTACGTAGCACAGGAGCTCCTCCCTAGAGAAAGAAGAAAAAGCATACAGGAGGGATGATGATAATAATAGCTTCCACTTAATGGGTATTTCCGTGAGCCAGGCACTGAGCTCAGCACTTCGGATAACTCTCCCATTTACGCCTACAGCACCAGGTGACTTAAGAATGATGAGAATATGAGGCTCAGAATGCTTCAGTCACTTGCCTAAGACCACACGGCTACCAAGCAGTGGAGCTAGAATCTGGACCCAGATCTCTCTGACCCCAGAGTCCACATTCTCATCAACTACATTTTACAGTCTCTGGTGGGACAGTGCCCCAGTAGCTCTGCCTGCTTCTCAGGAGAACTTTGTCACCTTGAGGTTGGTCCCAGGGCTATGAATATGCAGTTGATTTATGTGGGCTTTCTCACCCCTTGGGTATCTGATGTGTGTGTGTGTGTGTGTGTGTGTGTGTGTGTGTGTGTGTGAGAGAGAGATTGAGAGAGAGAGAGAGAGAGAGAGAGAGAGAGAGAGAGAGAGGGAGAAAGGGAGGATTTATTCTACTGATTATTCCACCCGTTCTGTTGGGGGCAGCCTGTGTGACAGAAACATGGCATGCCAATAAAGAGTGTCTTTATGGCACCACTGACTACGGGGGCTAGAGTGTCTTGAGCTGGAGATAAAGTCAGGAGAGCTGGATTAGACCCTGTCAGGATCTTGGGCAGCAGAAAAAGGAGGCAGGCATCAGGGGGCTCGGCTCAGCCCCCTTGTCCATGGGAGGTGGGATGGGCAGCGTGCGGGGCTCGGCTTGTCCTGGCAGTGGTGTCTGTCCCCTCGGGAGGGGGCTGCTCTTCGTGAGTGTGGATGCCGTGCGTGTGCGTGAGCCTCTGTTTGCCTCTTTCTAAGAAAACACTAATGCGATACAAAGCACATTCTAATCACTGCATCTAATTACAAGAAAAGAGTAAATCACCAAACAAAATTAGTTTTCAGAGTCTTAATTATCACCAGAAAGAGTAATTAATAAGCGAAACAGGAAATGACCCTGCTGAGTCCCTTAGTCCTCAAAGATGTGCTTTGCTTCTCAGCACCACTTGGTTGGGGAGTGGAGGAGACCAGAAGGGGCCGTGCGGTGTCAAAGCTTGCAGAGCGCCAGTGAGCATTACAGATTTCCTAAGGCGCCCCACATTCTCTGAAGTTTGCATGCCTTTCAAACTTGGTTTGCGGAGTTTCTAGGTCATTCCTTCCAGGCCTTGAGGCCAGCGTAAGGCAGCAGAATTAGAATAAATAGACAGACAGACCATCCTTCCCTTTTTTCTCCCCCAGTGTAACAGGCTCTGGGCCAGAAACTCTCAAACCAATTGCTGATAACAAGCTCAAGTTCAATGCCATTGGCTGTCTGGTGAGACCTTCCTGGCTTTTCTTGTCTCTACTCCTCGGCTTGTATTTCTTTCTTTATTTATTCATTTTAATAGTGGCATCATATAAATAAAACACTATTACAAAAATGTCACAGAAAGTTCAAAACTATTCATTATCCATTTCGTACAGATTAAAATTGCCGTCAAGGCTGTTTGGATTTGACTTGCGCTCCTTTCCTTCTAATGAGCCGGATAGAGAAGGCAAAAGATGCTAATTCATCCTTACATCTCTATCATATCTCGGCTTTTACTATATAAAGCATCAAGGTCGCATTCTGGGGAAATGTCTTTTTACCAAAGGTGCTATAATAATAATGAAGAAGCAATTTGTTTCAGCAAACTGCCTGCAGTAATGAGGCTTAATTATAACCATGTTATTAATACCGCTGCTTAAGGTAATTCACTTCAGAGCGGGGTGCAGAACAGTAAACTATAATTTAAACAAGAATCGAGACCTAATTTAAATCATTGGATCTACTGCGGAAAAAGGCAAACAGAACGACTGTAATCCACATGTGATTTAGAGCTTCCCCTTGGTGCCGTTTCCGGGAGACTTAGGTGACTGTCAGAGGGCCGTGGGGGCCTGCGATCTGGGTCTTGGTCCTCCTGCTTTCTTCCAGGAGACTGTGTAAGTGATGCAGCTGAGTGGACCTGCATCCAGACAACTGCTGCCTCTAGACCCCCTTCCCCATGTAGGCAGGGGAGGCTGAGAGCCAGGAGGGTCTTCACCGCTTCAAGGTTATCTCTCATATGCTCTTGAACTCATCTTAGTTCTCTCCCACTCATTTGTTATGAAAATGTGGAGTTTTGTGCTGGACGGGACCTTGTTGTCCTGTTCTCAACATCTGCAGAAGACCATACACAGTCCCAGAAAGAACCGTTGTCTGTGTGTCCTCGCCCAAGAACACACGGTTGGCTCCCAGTTATGAACCGAGATCACCTGCCGCCGGTGATATCAGTGTCATCTGGTGGTCTCAGTGTCCCTATGCTGGTCTCACATGGCGCCTAAGATATCCAACCCAGTGACTCCCAGACCTGGTGGCTCATCAGAATCTTCTGAGATGCTAGTTAGAAAATATAAGTTCATGAGTCCTACCTCATCACCGAGATTCTGTTTTTGTTAGTCTGGCTCCTGGGCGGGGAATCTATCACCTATTTACCAAGAATCTCGGTTGTTCTGATGCAGGCAGGCTAAGACAGAACCAGGACATTGAAATGGTATGTGTGTGTGTGTGTGTGTGTGTGTTTTCTTGATTACATCTTCTGAGTTACATTTATTCATTCATCTATTCAGCATTTATAGGGCACCAGTTCTGTGCAAGCCACAGTTTACACACAACAGCTCTGCCTAGTCAACTCTGCGTTATTCCCTGCTGCTGTATTTTCACTGACTTTTCCTCCTTTGCATGTAGGACTGTATTCCATGTTATTTTTAATGAAAACAAACAGGATATTGAGAATAGACTTAAGTGTATGGTAAATGTTATAAAAGATCACATCTAACCCCATGTTTTATACCAGTGCTCTGTGGACGTTAGGTATTACCAAGGTAAAGAGCTGTTCTTTCTTAGAGTCTTTACTAATGTTAGCTGAGTAAGACTTAAGAATTCCTGGCAGCCAAGGCTAAGTTAATGAGGCAGTTAGGAAGGCTCCATTGCTAGGAATTTACAAAGGCGAGAGAGATTTCTGGAGTCAGAGCAATGAAGACACGATTTCTAGCCCAGACACCATCATAAAGCACAGGGGCCTCTGTACCCAGTGGGTGGTCTTTGACTGATACTAATTCCTGCCTGTCTATCCTCCATCCAACCATTGGATCAACTAATCTCTTCCTTGCCCTAACTGGATGCAGCAGGTGGTAGGGTAGGGGGGGAATCCAATGGCCTGAAACCCAGAGCTCACTGGATGAGACTCACACACCTTCTTAGACTGAGGTCTGCCTTCAGAGGGTGGAGTCCCTCATATCTTCACCCTTACCCCCTCCAAGCCCCATGCACAGAGGCAGGTCCAAAGCAAAGCTAAATGTGGACCAACTGGGATCAAATCCAGAACTCTGTCCTGAGGGAGTGCCCCCAGCAACCTTGCTCCTAAATTCTGGAGAACTTTTCCAAAGGGTTCGCTGTTTTGTGAAATGTAAAATGGGAAGGTGAAAGGGATTTCAAATGGCTCGAAAGACTATAGAAATCTTTTATTGAAGGGAGAAGAAGGCCTGCTTTGTCCTAAATTCAGCCAGCCCGGTCAGCCAACTCAGTTTACCTGTAGCATCACCACCAAACATTCCGTTTCTGCCTCTTCTCAAGAAGCCTGCTGTTCCTTCCCTCTGCTTCCTGTGCTTTCTGTTTCTCTCTTACCTTTGTTCTTTTCCAAAAGAACTCTCCCTCCTGGGTTTCCTCACCGGTACAGGAGCTCTGCAAAGCCAAGTGACACCAAATGATGTCTCCAGCTGGTGGTAATGATTGGACTCTGGCTGAACCGCAATAGCAGGGCTCAGAGCTGTGGACAGAGCCCAGACTGTACCCAGGGGGATACTGCCTTCCCTCTCTGTCTCTTTCACATGTGCACTGCCTCCCACAGTTTATATGCATACACATATGCACGCATGTATGATGCACACATGCAAGTTCACATACACAGCATAACCACACACACTTGAATGCTGGTTTGCATGTGCAAAGATATACACCCGTGTAGATACAGATGCAGACATAGTTTCATGCAGCAACCTTCCCTTTCTCTGTAATTAACCCCTCCTTCCTTCCCAAAGTGCTGGATTCACCCCACCAGTTACGGGGGCAGGTGTCAGGGGAGGTAGTCCATTTCAATCCTGGAGACACTGTGAATACGTCCAGATAAAAATGTCTGGAGCCGAGCTGACAGCAGTAGAGGTGGGGGAGGAGAAGGAAGTTGTGATGTCTAGAGCATTTCCCTTACGGGGGGGAATAAAACCCCTCCACTGCTGTTCTATTTCTTAGCAGCCTCCCACAGGCTGTTTCATCTCATACTGTGGGAGCTCCGAGGGGGTGTCCAGTTTGAGGGACAATAACTGTAAAGTCACGTGCCCTGCTGTGGCTCAGTGTCTGCCTGTCCTGGCTACATACCTCACTAGCCCTGAGCAGCTGACCCTCGCTGTGGGCCTTGCATACAGCTCCCCATGCCTCTCCCACCACTGCTGCCCCCAGCCCTGTGTCCCTGGATTCCGGACTCAAGTCCCTCAGAGCAGACCTTCCAGCCGTGGCTTTGGGGTTTCGATGGAAGACCAGGGTGGGCTCATTTTGCACAGGGAACTGAGAGGTCTATAGGTGATAGGCAGTGATTCCAGAGAATGTTTGGGAGTGACGGGACCCGCCGTGGTGGATGCAGGAAGGTACCTAGAGAAATCCCTCTCCTCCCTTAGTATGGCATGCAGCTTGCGTCTAGAGGCTGAATGCCCTACAAAAAAACCCGTGACTTATAGCTAGGAGCCTCAGGGCTGCCTTTTAAAAACCTGGATATCAGAACCCCCTTTTTAAGGTAATGCTGAATAGGTGTCACCTTCACAGGTCAGTTGACCCAGCAGCACCTGGCCTTAAGAGCGAATTCACCCCTCCTCAGGCCAGAGTTCCTAGGAGGGCCTCTGCTTCTGAAAAGTACTACGTAGGCTTTCTCCATCACTATTCTGATGACAAAAGTCTCTTTCGTCTTATATTTTTCGCAGCACTTTCACATGCATTAACCCATTAATTGATGCATTCATTGTACACATTGAAACATGAGGCACTTCGAATCGTTTTAGAACAAGGCAGGATCTAGATAAATACATACTTAAGTATTGAGTATCCACAAGGTGCAAGTTGCTCTGATGAGCACCGTGGGGAGTGAAGAGGATCTTCCAGAGACAATGGAGGGCAGCCTTCAAAGCTCATCCCCCCCCAACACTCTGTGAGTCAGATGGCAAATGTACTATGTCGATCTTGCAGATGCGTAAACTGAGGGCCAGCGAGGTTCACTGGCTTGTTTCCGGTCATGAAATTAGTTAGAGGCAGAGCCAGAAAGCACCTCCTAATTCCAATTGGATGTGCCTTCCCATTCCGTTTTCTGAAATGCTGCTTTCCAGAAAGTTCTTCCTGTGTCAGATCTCCCCTTTCTTTCTTCTTTTCTTGGCCTCTCTGGAATAAACGATCTCAAAGGAGAAATGGTCACACTGCAGTTCTTTCTGGGCCCACGTATATACTGCTTCAGGGACAAGAAGAAAAAAGATGTCTTCTCTGTTTCCATAGGTCAGCAAGACAGAGTGGTTATGTGCATTCATGTGCAGCCCCTCTAAGGCCTTTCCTTCTCTCCAGCAGAGCCCTGGGGTGGGCCAGGCGGTGGCCGTGCGTAGTGTCTACCTTACACAGCACTCAGGAACGTCTTCCTCTAGCCCAGCCTTTTTTCACAGGCTGAGAAGATGAAGGAGGACCCCCCGCCGCCTTCCAGCCGGGAAGCCTGAAGCGGAGAGAGGTTAAAGGGCCTGCCAGAGGCCATACGAGGTGGTAGCAGAAGTTTGGCATTACTTGAGCTTGGGATCTTACCTGTCTGTTCTCAGGAGAGACGTGTGCGTGTGCGTGCATGTGTGTGTGTGTCTGGGGGGCACGTGAAGCAGGTTCAAGGTTGAAGGAGGGAGCCATGTAGCTGTTTTCTCACTGTACCTGTCATCTTGTCAAAAATCCGCAGGCTCTTCAAGCCCCAGGCCTCTCTCCAGTGAGGTCACAGAATCAACCCATGAGCAGCTGCAATGGCCACAGGAATGCTAATGGCGCTGCCATTAGGCCACTTAGTGGGGCGCTGGCCTCTAGTGCCCAGGCCTGCCAACCTCTGCCAAGGGGTGAGCCCCGCTCTCAGGAGAGCTGCTCTGGGGCAGGCAGGGCAGCTCCGGAGCCACACCTGTCACGTGCTTGCTCAGGCCCTAGGGACAGAACAGCTTGGCCTTCTGTCTGTTTGGAGCAAGAGGCAAGTTCTTGATTGCAAGCTGGCAGAACTGGCTCTGGGTGGCGTAAATAAAAAGGGGATTGTTTTGTAAGCATGTCAGGGGCTCACTAAATCTTTGGAAGGCTGCCTGTCTAGGCTGAGGAATGGTCAGCCACTAGGATGGTCCTGGAGAATAAGATAAGGGGGACAACCATTGGTTTCAAGCAGGAGCTGTCTGGCCAGCACGTTGCACGACTGTTGCATGGGGCTGTCACGGCCTCAGCCGGCCACACTGTATGGCCACTGCCACTGTATGACCCTTCTTCCCTGTACCCCCCATCTCTAGGGCCCAGGGTCCTGGGACGCCACTGTCTTTCCTTACCCACCCAGAGCCAGGGCCCAGGTGGAAGCAGGGGGCCGATTGGGCCCATGCCACATCCCAAGGGTGGGCAGCAGTAGAGCCCATGTCTGGCTTTTTGTAGTGGGAGGTGGGACAGGAAGAAGGAAGACATGTCCGTCTGAGAGATGCTGGGGGTGTGGCACTTCTATTGTGGGAGAATTAATTGGAGTAACAAAACTCAAAGAGGTTTAATAACGCTTTTTAAATAACTAAAAATTCTTTTATTTTTCCTTTCTTCCTTTCAGAGGATGATGAACAGATGGCAAATGGAGAATGAAATGGGCTTAAATCCCTGCAGGAGAGTATAGATTAGATGTATGAAGGGGTTTGCTGGTAGCGAGGGGGCTTCTGGGCCCTGGGGTAGAAGACAGCAGGGTGGTGGGTGAGATGTAAAGGAGATCCCTCAGGCCTACTCTTTCCCTCCTGCCCCACCTCTACCCCTTGGAGGCGTGTTTGCCACCTTGAAGGGTATAGGGCAGCATCCTTTCCTGGAGATACATGGAGGGGTGTAGTGATGGAGGTCAGGCGGGCATTGGTTTAAGGATGGGGTTCTTTATTTCTGGGATAATGTGAGAAGGCTCTATCGGGAGCTTCACCTCTAGCGCCAAGAAAATGAGACTAGGAGGAAGCTCCCAGTCTGGAAATGCAGCATACTCTAGGTCAGAAAATGGAAGTGCCATACATTTTCCCAAGGGCACCCACCCCAGAATGCCTCAAGCCATCTAGGAAAGAGGTGTGCCCCAGAGCCCTACCTTTCCCCAGAATACGCACACTTGGAGTCCTGTTCCTTTAAAGCACTCCCCAGCTGGACACCACAGCCCACTTGAAAATGGGGCCAGCCCAGCAGCTCTCAAAGGAGCCAGCGCAGTCAATGATGAGCATCTCTCCTGAACTCATCTCTTTGAGCCTGGTGTTTAAAGTGAATTGAAACGAATATCTGATAAATGAATAAACCTGTAAATGGAATCAAACACCTTATGAACCTGAAGGAGAAATAGGAGTCCCAGGTCTGTTAAGTCTAAATTGAATAAATCTGATCAACTCCCTGACAATTTCTGCCAACGATCTTGAAGAAGAAGGAGAAGAGGGGTGAGCAGAGATCGGGCAGAGGAGGGGGAAAGAGTGAATGGAGGAGGGCAAGGCAGGACTTAGTTCAGTAATTAAGCTATCGCTGTTAGCCAACAGAGGAGGCGCAGGTGACCCCCAGCTTCACTCAGCTGGACTGGATAAATAGATGACCTTAGGAGATTCTTGCAAGGATGGCTGCTCCTGTGTGTCTGCCCCAGAGGACACCTCTGGAGAAACAATTAGACATTTGTACAAAAGGGGGGAAACTGAGCTCAGCTGTGGGGATGGGAGTCCTTGGTGCGTGGGAGTCGGTTGGGTAGCAGGTATGGGAGGTCGGGAAGTCACATTCAGAATGAGCTCAGAGCAGTGATGGAGCCAGAGAACTCCTTCCTCAGTCTCCATTGGCCTCGGTCACTTTCTAACTATCGCGTTGGGCAAGTTACTTTCTGTAGTGGTTTAAAACATGGCCACAAAATTCTTTCACACACATTCCAACGAAGGTGGTGGCGGTGGACTGGGCAGTGGGGCGGGGGCTTTGTGCTCTCTCTTCTTGAATGGGTGGGTTTGTGATTGCTTAGACCAATACAGAACGGTGGCGCTGAGGCTATGTGACAGTTAAGGCTGCGTCGGAAAAGGTCACACAGCTTCTGACGAATTTTCTTGGGATATTATCTTGGGGGAAGCCAGCCATTATGCAGGAAACTCAATTACCCTGAGGCTGCCATGCTGGAGAGGTGTTCCAGCCACAGTGCAGCTGAGCTCCTAGCTGACAGCCAGCACTGAATGCTGGCCGTGACAATGAGTCCTCTTACCTATTCAGCCTAGTCAAGCCTTCAGATGGCTGAAGGCTCAGCCCGCATCTGACTGCAAGGGCCAAGGAGAGCGGACTTCCGCCACCCCCAAGCCCTTCCCAGACTCCTGACTGGCAAAATTATGAGCACCAGAAAATAATTTTATGAGCTGCTAAATTCTAGACTAATTTGTTAGTAATAAAAAATATTTCCTGCGTACCACAAAAAAAAAAAAAAATTCCCCTGTTGGATCTTGATTTTCTTCTTTAAAATGGTGGGTTAGACTGGACAATTTAAAATCTTTATTTTGAAAATTATAAGTAGTAGGCGAACATGGTATTTTCACAAAGAGTTCAAATAGCACAAAGGGATAAAAACAGAAATGAAACTATTTCCTTCCCTACTCTTGAGTCCTTCCCACCATTGGGAGGTAACTACCTTCTACAAATTATAGATCCTTCCAGAAATGTTTCATGTGATCACAACATATATAAGTACATCTTTGACAACTATACATAGAATTATATTATACATTTTTTGGTAATTTGCTTTGATCACGTACTACTACAGATTGAAGATATTTCCATATCAATATACGTAAGCCTACCTCATTCTTTTTATGGCTGTGTAGTATTCCACGGCATGGCTGTATCAAAATGTACTTTCTCATCCCTACTGATGGATCTTGAAGTTGTTTTAGGTTGGCTGGTTGGTGGTTGGCAGGTTGGTTTTTGCTACTGTGACATTGCAAGCAAAACATTCTTGTACACTCATTTGTGCCTTCTTATATAAGTGATTTGTAGGTTAAATTCTTAGACGTAGAATTCCTGGGTCCAAGGATATATGCACTTAACATGTTGATAGTTATTGCCAGAGCTTACTTTCAAAGAGGTGCCACAAATTTATACCCCACCAGTGAGAGGGCTAGTTTCTTGCCACCCTCAACATCTTTTAAGTTTTGTCAACGTGCTAAAAGAAAAATAGTGTTTTATTTTCAAGTTCTCATGCTTCAGTTGTGAAGTTGAACATTTTTTACATGTGTGTTGATGATTTTTAATTACTTTTTTACTTCAAACAGCTTATTTATATGCTTTGCCAATTCTACAGGTTTATTCATCTTTTTTAAACACCTGATTTGTAAGAGCTTTCTTGCATGAACTTTTTGCTGTCATCATTTACAAATGTTTTCCCCATTAAACTTAATTGTCTTTTGAACTTAATAAAGATAATTTTGTGTATAGACAATTTTATTTTTTATGACATTAAATTTATCAATCTTTTTTTAAAAATAGCTTTTGAGTTTTGTCATGGTTTCAACTGTCTTCCCCACTTCAGGGTCATAAAATAAAATAATAAAATTAATCATACATATTTTCTTTTAGTTATATTTTCATTAAAATTATTGATTTGGACTTCATTTTTGTTATAAGGAGTGAGATGGGGATTCAGTTTTACTTTTCCAAGTTGTTAGACTTGTGCTGTCCAATAGAAATATAATGTAAACCACATATGTGATTTAAAATTTTCTATTGGCCACATTAAAATAAGTAAAAAAGAAACAGGTGGAAGTAATTATAATAGCATATATTATTTAACCTGCCATATCCAAAATATAATTTCAACATGTAACTGATATAAAAGTTAATATGAGCCAGTTTAGATTTCTTTTTGCATACCAAGTCTTCAAAAGCCACTGTATATTTTGGACTGGGCACATTTCCAGTGCACACCGCCACATGTGGCTAGTGGCTACCATATTGGACAGCACAGGGTTAAATGATAACCCCAATAACATTGATCAAGTCCGCCCCTCCCTGCATTGGCTTGAAATGCCACCTCTAACATAGGTTAAGTGATTTTCTGTATTTAGGCCTATTTCTAGTCTCTATTCTTTCCTGCTGAACTGTCTCTCCCTTTGCACGTGAATAATGGGTTATTTTAATTATAATAGTGTTAAAATATTTTCAGTACCTCATAGAGCAGTTCTTCTCATTCTTTTTGTCTAGTTTTTTTGTGGCTCTTCCAGTTTTGTTCTTTCTCTAGATAGACATTAATACCTAATATTAGATAGTATCTAACACTATAATATATATACTATACTATATTGTGGATACTATCTCTACTATATATAGATATTATACTGTGGTACATGGTACTGTAATATAGATACTATTGAATGTTAGATGTCATTATCTAATGAGATCTATTAGATGTACATTAATATCTAATACCGTATTATTTTGAATAGCAAACTGCTATATTATTGGTATTGACTGGGATCACAATGGATTCTGGGGCCAGAAAATGGATTTCTAAGGGTCCTTCTACTCTAAATGTCAATGGCCCCACTTTGCTCTGTAAAGGAAAGCAAGAGCTGGTGATGCACATCCTGTGTGACTAGTGTGGTGGCTCATTTGTGCTGTGAGGGACCTGTGTCCCCAGCAACTGTGTGACCTCCTGGTGGGTGGAGGAGCCTGTGTGTGTGGTGTCAGATCTATGTGGAGGAAATATTCCACGGCAATAATTTAGAAAGGCCAACATGCCAGAATTGCGGGGGAGGCTGTCTGGGAGGAGGTGCTGTGCCTGCCCCTTGGGACAGTTGTCTTGGAAGATAAATAAGAGAAGAGTTGTGGGGAAGAAAAGACGATGAGGGGTAAGAGGAAGGGAGGGGCAGGCGGGTGAGAAAAAGCAGGGAGGAGAGAGAGAGAGGGGGGAGGGTAAAGGAAGAAAAAGGGGGAAGAGAAAGAAAAAGGGAGGGAAGAAGGTGGAGGGGTGCAGAAGGTGTTTAATAGGGCAGAAGGGCCTGAAAGGGACCAGGGAAGAGAGAGCACACTACTGGAGGGGGAGATCCAAAGGCCTAAGACAACCCAATAGGGTGGGCAGGGACGGGGGTCTGGAGCATCTGGGCGTTCTCAGCATCAGCACTTCTTGCCCAGGCAGCCCCATGGCAGTGGTGGAGAGGAGTCTCTAAAGAGTAGGAAGGAGAGCTCTCATCTACAGAAGCTGGGGTGTCCTTGGGGACAGGATTAGGGTGTCTGGGGCAGCTTGGGCACAGGCCCGATTGCCAGAATCCATTACTCCTGGGAGTTGGACCAGGAGCCCAGAGCAAATGCTGACAAGTCTCAACTTTCAACAATGACCTTGGTTGGGCTATGGAGAGTCTTCTTTACCCTTGAGACAGGACTGTCCTGGGAAAGAGAGACAAAGACGTGGGAGAGGTGGAGCTGCCCTCACACAGAGGAGGAAGAGACGGGGGCTCCTGAAAGGCACTCAGTCCCCTGATGCCACTCAATGTGGCTGTCTTGCGGCTTAACGGCTATGGAATGCCTTTAGGCTCCTTTCAGGAAAAGGGGAATGGCCACCCTCACATAACCCTCTGGATTCAGGGGTCACCTCTCCCACTGTGATCCTCACCCTAAACCGGAAGTGTGGAGGGACAGACAGGTCCCCTGCACGTTGCATACAGGGGATCTGAGGCATAGTCCTAATTCCCCTGGCCCAGGGCCTCCTAAGTGGGCCAGTGGTGGGGCCAGAACCAGAAACCTGGCAATTCACAACCTGGCTGAAAGTCCTTGCCAGGGATTTTCTTATTCCTCCTCCATCAGGAGAAGCAGAAAATGGAATGTCAGGCATTGACTCTGAGCCACCAGATTTTCAAGGAGTCACAGGGTCACCCTGAGATGGAAACAAAAGGGAAAAAAACCCATCTTCCCAGCTTCCAGGAGATGTGCAGCCTGTCTCCACAGGCTGCTTGCTGCTCGTCACAACTGCGAGAAAATGCTATTTTCCTTTCAGCGGCGTGCACAGGTGCCAATCCAAATGAATATGATTCACACACTTCTGTCCAAACACAGTGAAGTCTTCGAAGGTTGCTTAAACCCCTGACATTGTTGCTTTATTTTTCCTGTACTTCCTGCCAGGTGAAGACCTCCCTCCTATGACCTCACCCCTCCCTCCTATGACCTCACCCCTCCTACTCCTCTGTCCTTCTCTCCACACGCCCTTCCCCCACAGGAATCCAAGTATCCCATGAGAGGATGGCACCTTGTCTCCTTGGGAGGGGGGATGGCAGGGAGCCTGGCTTGGCTTTGGTTTGCTGAGGACTCAGGGAGTAGGGTACAGCCAGGACACCTTGTGTGTGATGGAGGCCAGTGGTGTGGGGCACTTAAGGGTGGGGAAAGGGAGAGATTTGACTTTGATTACCTGGCAAAAATCCATTTCCTGCTAGTAATGACTGGCTGGGGCATGCTGGAAATCACAGCCACCCTGCTCGACTCTCCCAGTGTCATTAGTCCTCAGTGGAGCGATGTCTCATTGGAAATCACACCTGGTGAAATGAGGCGTGACATGCGGCTCTCCAGACCTGCCTTCGCTCTGCAGCCTGACAGTGGCTATTCAGAAGTGCCCAGCCCTGCCCAGGGTTCACTGCATAACCCAAGAGACCCAGTAATGTTTTGTCATTCTTCAGGCTTCCTTAGTCTTACCTGTCACCAGAGGTGGGGTGGGTACGAAATCTTCAAGCATCTGTACCACCTGCAGAGATTCACAGAGTGCCTGGTAACCAGGAAAGTCTCACGAATAAGTCAGATCAGGAGGGTGACAGCGTGAAAGATCAAGGGGCCTTCCAAAGGTCACAGAGTCCGGGAAGTTCTTGTTTTGTTTGCCCCAGCGTCCATTTCCCTTTCTTTTGGTAACAGAATCCCAAGTGTCCTTAGAAGAACCACACTTCTCCTACCGCAGTTGAGAGCTTTGGATGGGCGCCTCTCCATACCCTCCACCCCACCTTCAGGGGTGGGCGTATGACCAAATAATGACCAATCAACATTTCACTGTACCGACTGGTCAAAGGATTAGTATGGAAACCCAAGTGCAATGGTGATTACTGATTGGGAAAGAGGTATTCTTTTTACCTGGTGCTACTAAATTGATTAAGGTAGGACTGGGGCCACTTTTCACTATCTTGCTACCCCATGGAGTGACCACATTAGTGGCTAATAAAGAGTAAAGTATAGTGGAAACATATATACAATCACCTGGTTTACAGAAAATGCTTCCCTACAATTCACTGAGGGTAAAGGATGTACTTTTCAATAAATGGTGCTGGGTTAATTGGATATTCATATGGAAGAAAATGAACCTTGACCTCTACCTTACGCCATTCATAACAAATTAATGTGTGAAGGATCATAGGTCTAAATTTGAAAGCTAAAACTATCAAGTTTCTGTAGAAAAACAAAGGAGAATATATTCATGCCTTTGAGAGAGACAGAATTTTCTTCAGCAGGATATACACACACCCCCACACAAAACTAAACATAAAATAAACGTTACATTGGACTTTATTAAAATTAAGAACCTCTATTCATAAGAAAACATTATTAAGAGAAAGAAGAAGCAAGCCAAAGACTGGGACAAAATATTTGCAACTCATGTATCAGAAAAAGAACTACAATATTCAGAATATATAAAGAGCTCCTACAAACCAACAAGCAAACGACAGACGATCCAATTAAAAAATGCTGGTGGGGATGTAAATTGAGACAACTGCTCTAGAAAACGACTTTGAAGTATCTATTAAGACTAAACATACAAATGCTCTATTTTCTGGCAACTCTCCTTCTGAGTATATATACCCAACAGAAATGAGTGCTTTTGTTCGCCAAAAGATGTGTAAAAAAATGCTCATAGCAGCTTTATTCACAGTGGCCAAAATTGGAAACAATCTATGTGTTTATCAACAATGATTTGTGATACAGTCATATAATAAAATACTGCACAACAATGAAAGAGAACAAACTTTCTTTTTCACACGAGAAGCATAAAGTCTACAGTCATAATCCTGGTGAAGCGAAGCCAGCCACACAAGAATACCCACAGTATGATTCGATTTGTACGAAAGAAAGATAGGAAAGACTAGACTGCGGTGAAAGAAATCTAGCACAGTAGCAACCCTAAGGGGTTATGGATCACAGTGGGGCAAAAGAGAGCCTTATGGGGTCCTGGAAACTCTATACCTTGATCTGGGTGGTAATTTTGTGTGTAGAAATTTACTGACATGTGCACTTAAAGATGTGTACACTTTACTGGGTGTAAGCTATACCTCAATTTTCAAAAAAGAATAGTGAAAAGAAAGGACAGGCTGAATCTTGTGATATCATCTGAGCACCTGGATCCAGCCATGCCTGAAGATAAACACTGCTGGACCCTTAGGAGCCAATTAATTCCTTTTTTTTGGCTTAAGTCAGTTTGTACTGGGTTTCCTCTCCCTTGTTACTATTACAATTATCCTCGTAATTACCATCCCCTTGTGCCCAGGCCAGAATATTCCTCTTTCAGCCTGAGTAGATGGGGGAAGTCCTACACTCATTGGGTGCCTAGGCAAGCAAGTTCCTCAGTCTGTTTCTGGCTCTACTAGAGTATGCCATTGGGCAAGACTTCAACATCTTTGTGCCTCAGTTTCCTCATTTGTAAAGTGAAGCTGATAATAATACCTACCTCATACAACAAGACATGTCCCTGTATGAGTCTCACAAATCTTTTATTCTTTCTCGTCCTCATTTGATTAGTGTTTATGACTATGACTGCCATGGGGACAAGGATTGTGTCTGTTTTGCTCCCTACCATATCTCTATGGTAGAGATAGAGATAGTGTCAGGGCCACCCCTTGAGTGTGTAAAGTCCTGTGAAAAAATTTTTTTGGTGGGGCCTGTCTACATAATCAGTTTAAGTCACATGAGGTCAGTGTGTCAGCACCATTCTGGTGGGCCAGTCTCATGGGACTCCATGAAAGAAACGCTGCTATGGCTACAGAGAGTGACCTGCTCGCCAGTCCACATTCCTGGAGGAGTTTCCGTAGGTGACTCGCCTCAGAGCATCTGGTCAACCCCACGTATGTGTGTACGGGAGTTGGGGATGCCCTGAGGGGAGAAACTTGGATGGAACTCTTGAAGGGCTCAGCGTTGCCCATCTGGTCAGCATTGCCAGCTCCAGTAGCTACCAGGCACCAGAGAGAGACTTAGAAAATTCACAGAAAGATGTTCCAAAGCATGGAGCTTGGACATACTGGCCTTTTTTGCCAAGGTCTCAGGCCAGTACTGCCCAATACAGCATCTGGCCATTCAGAGGTCCTCAATTCATGTTTGTTTGAATAAATGAGTGAATGAAAGTCTTCATGAGGGTTATGTAACACATGATAAGTGGTCAGTGGTGTGGTTTTATTCTTATTCCTGAGAGGCAGGAACGCTCCTTGCTCTCATGCCCCGCAAAGCAAAGGAGTCGGGTAACGGGCTCTTGTGACTGAGGATCAAGTGGGTCAGCTTCTCATAGGGTCAGGCTTGGGAACAGTCCCATCGTGGTCCTGTCACGGAGGACAGATTCCCAAGGAGAAACAAAGGGGCCTGGAAATCAGGCCAGGGAGAAAAGATACTCTTTTGGGGTTATTTAGCGTTTGTTAATTGGTCACCTGGTTAGCGGCCCATCTGCAGCCTGACTCTAGGAAGTGAGCAGGGGAAAAGGGAGGGGGCCGCCCTGGCCAAGACTGGCCTCCTGGACTCAATAAGGATGGAGTAATTACCGGGACTTCCAGAGCCAATTCCCGTTAAGAGTGTGCCAGGCCTGGCTTTGTCCTATGGAGGAGGAAAAGGTCAGTGTGCTCCGTGGGAGGAGAAAAAGGAGCCCTTCACAGTGAAAGAGACTGCCTGAGGTAGGGAGAAAAAGGAGGGCTCTGCTGAGGTGAAAAACTAAAGAAAGACTGACATTTGGAAGTTCCTCGGAATGAGGGGAGGAGGATAATGAAGTGAAACTTACAAGGGAGAAAGAACCAAGGAACACACTAGGAGACACCAAAGGGGAGCATGCTGGGGGCTCATGACTGCGCTGGGATCAGCTGGCCGGGCAGCCTTGCAGGGGCTGCCCAGGTACCCTGAGCCCACTCTCGGCCTCATTTTCCCCATCTGTAAGTGGAGGGGCTTTGTAGACCTCATGCCTGTTGGTCTCTGACTCTATACTTGTGCAGGCATGGGAAGGGAGGACTGAAAGACGTTACTAGGAATGCTAACTTCTGCCATCCCCTCTGATGTGATCTGGGGCATAAATAATGTTGCTTCCCGAACATTCCTCCGTATGTCCCACCTCTTGCGCTAAAGTGGAGCCGCGTGGCTAGACCTGGCCGGTGAGCTGTGAGCAGTTCATGGGTCATTTAGAAGCTGAAGCGAAGAGCCGATGAATGGCCCTCCAGTTGTCTCCTCCCTGATATGACTCATTCCAAAGCCTGAGTCCCTGAGTCACTAAGTGGAGCAGAGGCCCCCACTGACCCACACGGTATGGGTGTCATGAATGAGAGAGAAACCTCTGTTGTTGGTAGCTTGCTTTGATTTGGGATTGTTTACCACGTAACTATACGGGGTCTGTTCTGACCCACGTACAGGTTAAGTTTAGACCCTCAGGATTACACAATTGCAGCAGCTTCCTACAGGGCAACTGTGTCCCCAGGATCATCCTTTCTGGCTCAGCTGCCTCAGTTATCCTATATGTCGGTCCTTATTCACATACCCTCGGTGGTTCTCCACTGCCTGCCGACGTGTGAAAAGTAAACTCCTTTCAGTACTGGGTAAAGGCCTTTCAAGTTCGTGTTTAAGACCCGTGCTGAGAGTCATTTAGTTGGGACGGAAAAAGAAAGAGAAGCAGAAACGAGCGTAGCAAATCTCCCTGTTCACAGAGGCCCAGGGGCTGAGGTGTAGACCTGACAAGCAGGCATCGGGGACTGGGCTGTGTGTCTTAAACAGGCTTGGTCTCTACGGGGCCTGGCTGTCTATGCAGTTACTGGGAGTCGCTCTGCTTTCCTGTCATCCACACATACTCGTCCAAAAACACCTGAGATGAGAGGATGTCTCTCTCCTTTGTCTGTTGGAACCCAGTGAGCGGAAAGAAACAAAGTCAGCAACTATGTGAGACCAGCTTGTGGATCACCCCTCTGGTCCTGAGCCCTGTGGGATGGCGGGGAGGGTCTTTCCTCATCGAGAAGTGGGTATTTTTCTTTCACAGTATGTGGTTTGCTCTCCCAGGACTAGGCCTGCAGGGATTAAGGGGAACCCGTAAAATCAGCTCCCTTCTTAAATGGGTCAGAATATCATGGCCCCGTGGAGTATCATGGCACTGTGTGGGATGATTGATTCTCTGATATCTCGGCCCAGCCCAGGAAGCCCAGAAACAGGATCAGGCTCCCATAGACTCACCCTCCCTTTTGCTGGAAAGAAGCAAGACATCAACAACAATAGACACAGGGTGTATCCACATATGCACTGCTTCAGAGTCCATGGGGGCAGGGGGACACTTTTCTCCTGATCCTTCCTGTGTCTTTGTTTCAAGAACACGTGTCCTTGTTTCCCAAGAACCCTTTCCAAGGGACTATGTGTAGGTGTGAGCGGAGGGGGGACACAGAGGGAGTTTCTGTGTGAAAGAAGGAGCATGGAGGCTCCAGTGGGCAAGGTGAAGATGCTGGTGGCATATATTCTCTCCCTTCCCCTAGCCCTCCTGCCCTCA